>NC_092779.1:5078963-5388736 GCF_047496795.1 Chiloscyllium punctatum | reverse complement strand
CAGTGTTCTTTAATTTTGTTCTTCACTGTGTCGCTCCTGAAAAGCAAGTTGGATTTGAAGAAGTGGAGACTGATCTACAACAAATTGTTGCTGTGAGGGAAATCTTCATCGAGATGACGATAATGAAGTCCAGGAGGCAGCACCGCGTGAACTTTCCACTTCTCCCTTTTGTCTTCTGTTCTGAGAGAAGTTGAGAAACAGCTGCAGCTCTTAGAAGACAATGATTACAATGCAGAACGCAGCAGGATAGCTGGTCATGGCATAAAGTCTTTTCTGGCACCCTGTGAACAGCTTCTTCATGAAAGAAGAAAGATGGCAAAGCAACAAAAATAAGATGCCTGTTTTAAGCCAATCCCCAAGAGACAGTCTGAGGATAATGAACAATAACCATTCACTGCTGGACTAAGTATTTATTTTTGTCGTAACCCCGTACCTAGAACTGCACCTGTAAGTAATGATGATGTTGATGATGACCCTCCACCACTGTCTTAATGCAATACTTAATGTAACTCAGCAAACTCAGAAACTTAATGCTTTTGGTGGTTCGCCCCAATCCTGTTTTTCCCATAGGACCTGCTATTTCTATTGTGCGATTTTCTATACCACGAGCAAGCAGCTGCTGCATTACAGCAGAACAGACTGTAGCGTGTGGCAGCTTAATGATTGATCAGCAGTATATTGTACCACATCACACCACAGTGTCACCTCACATCACAGACATCCAAAGATATGAATGTAATTTTTCATCTGATCAGGTTTGGAAATAGAATGTCTGATCCTAATTAGGATACCTGGATATATGAGTCCAGTCAGATATTAACTAGTTTCAACCATTGTTGCAATTACTTGGAGCGCTGGCAGAACATATTCTACCAAAATTGCATTCTGCAGGTAATGCAAGATTCAATTCATGTGAGAACAAAACTCAGAGCTAGTTATCAATACCACAATTTGTCAGTTGTGTGTGCATTTCTAACGGTGAATGTCTGTCTTTAAGGTGACCAGTTCCATGCAGTGTGGTGTGTTTCTGAAATACTCTGATACTGTCATGATTAGCCAATTGTTAGAAGGTATATGTTGACAGTGTTGAGATTATTCTGTATACCAATTGAGGGCCCTTCCGAAAGGACCTTTTCTGTTTCTGTTTAATTTCCTAAATGTAAATGTATATCAGCCAAAGCAAATTGAAGTTAAGATAAACTAATGTATACAATCTGATTGAGTTCATTGTAGCAAATGAAATGCTTTATGTCAACTAAAACATGAAGTTGAACAAATAAATTGAAAGGGCAGCCATCCATAGTAACAGCAATTGAAACTGATGACAATCTGTTCCCAGACACCTGACAGAAGAGTTTGACAGTTAGCTAAAGCATTTTTGTAAAGAGAAACTTGGTCAGGTGTTGAACTTCCTTCAGCCAAGGGATCTCAATTCTACTTTTGCCATGTTTTAAATCATAACAGAAACAAAGGATGAATTCCTTGTGATGTTACTGTTGTTGACACTTTTTCCAGCAGTGTAACCTTATCTTCCAATTACAGATTAAGTTGTAGACATGGTTCTCTGTTGTCACCTTAGCGGTCTGTCTGATACGCCAAAATCAATATATTTCATTTGCTATCCTTAGTCACGCTAACAGCAATGCTGATTCTTTAGACTCTCTCAAGGTGAAAAATTAAAATGACTGGAAAAAGAACATTTTATTTGGGCACCTATCACAAACACACAGTTAGATTATATACAGATTGAAGGTTAGCAGCAATACATGTTTACTTTCAACTCCAGAATAAAGTATCAACTGTAACAAAGTATCAAAGAAAGGTCAAACACAAGGAGCCATCTTATTAGCCTCTGCTCTGAGAGACATTGTGCTACAGGCTCGTATTGAATTGAAACTGCTTTCTCACTTTTTGAGATTTATTTCTCTGAGGGCTGCAGGTAAGGGGAGAGATGAATTTCTCATCAATTTAGGCAAGAAGTGAACTAGATTCCGAAGGATAAAGGGTATTCCTTAAGCTTAATGTACCATCCAGTTCTCAGTCACTCTTATTCTTAAGTAAATCACAACCTTAGAATTTTTAATGGACAATCATTTAAGTGCTGCTAAAGTGAATCTTGGAACAATTGCTATTAGTCATGCTCAGCTTGTGCCTTTTCTAATACATTTGTTTTTTATGTGCATGATGTACTCATGGATCAAATAACCACTTCTCCAATTTTTTGTGTGTTTCTCAGAAAGAATTGAAAACTATCAAAAGTAATTAAATGAAAAGTGCTCACCATTAACATTGATTAACTTTCTGACAACATAAGTGCAGGAGGAGGCCACATTATATGTCTCAAGAATGCAGTGCTGGAAAAGCACAGCAGGTCAGGCAGCATCCAAGGAGCAAGAAAATCAATGTTTCGGGCAAAAGCCCTTCATCAAGCTTTTGCCCGTCGATTTTCCTGCTTCTCAGATGCTGCCTGACCTGCTGTGCTTTTCCAGCACCACTCTAATCTAGACTCTGATTTCCAGCATCTGTAGTACTCACTTTTGCCACATTATATGTCTGTCCAGCATCACTGAGTGCAATCTGCAGACTAAGCGTGCATACTCAAGCCATTTGTGAAACCCAACATGAGAAACACTGTATAGACCTAAAGATATTGAGTCATGTTTCAATGAATTCTCCTCTATTGATCTACGTAAATGTCAGGGAGTCATTAACTTAGTCTTTAGCTGTCTGTTTTCAAATCACCATCAAAGTTTGTGTTTGCATTGGATCAGTTTTCAAACGGTTTCAAACAATTTCTTGTCACAGTTGGTCTTTGTTTGGAGAAAATGTAGCTGTAATTTGACTCTCAAAGGCAGCTTATGACAACAAGCTGTCTGAAGCAATCCAATTGAATAGCTGTTCCTTGGACATGCCTGGAGGACCAATCATATCCAAAGCTGTTGCTTTCATATTTGTAATATTAGCACGGATGAAATGATATCAGTCTGAGCCCAGAGTGCGGTTCAACAATCGGTAACGTGTATTGACAGAGTAACACCGGCGGAGACCAACCGAGGTCCGAATCTCGGCTGTTCTGCTGTCCCCGCGCGCTGCTACACATTATATACCTTTCTTTGTCAGGATGTGAGGATTTTGAGTATGAATGGGATGATAGTTCCCCATCATCGCTGGAGTAGGTGCAAATGGTGGGTTTCCTGCCGTCCCAGGAGAGTTACAGTGTACACACAATAGGGTGATAATTGGATTATGTAAACGGGTCTGGGTACTATTTGCTTGTCTCTCTCTCTCTCTGTGAGGGCTGGAGGCTAGCACCCCCCTTTGTCCCCTTGGGGTGCTGGTGTGTATTAGTCTGTTCGTTCCTGTCTGGTGGATGCCTGTCCTTTGTGTCAGGATGGTTCTGTATTGATGAATATGGGTGTGTTTCAGTCAGTCTCTTGATTTGATTAGGAGATGGGTTTCGGTCCCCGGAGTTCCGGTCTATGAGTCACGGTTAGTGTCTGGCCTAGTGTGGATTGGATCTGTCCTCTGGCTCCCATCTCCCGGTCACGTGGGTGGATCGGCAGCTGCTGAGTTCTGTGGGTTTAAGCTGCGGCTGCCGTTTAAAACACAAAATGAATTCCTATAGTTTTACCGATGTAGGCATAGTCCCGTGGCAAATGCGGGGCGGCTCTGATGCCCGCTTGCAGTAAAAATAAGATTGTGTCCCACCAGAAATGTTCAAATGTGCTATGGTATCAAGTATGCAATTGTCCTATGGGATTCTGTACTCACCAGAAACCCTACCACATTTCTTGTCTTTCCAGAGCATTTTAAAACATTGGTTGTCAGATCAATGAATGTAATAAGTTCCTTTATTAGAGGATTCAACCTCTACTAATATTGAAAATTTATATACAAATTCCAACTAGTTGACTCAACTACTTTTCAACCAGAAGTGACTCAGTTTAATCCCACTCTCCTGCTGGTCCTTTGAACCTTTTAAGACTTTTCTCTTTTGTACAGACAAGCAACTGTGTAATTGTAACTCTTGGGTTAAAGGTTTAGGAAGCAGGGAAAGAGAATTCCATCCAAAGCTCAAAGTTAGAGTGGAGATTGCAATTCTCTATTAGATCTTTCAAAACTTATTTGAGTCTGATTACATCCCCATGGATTGCAAAATGCCAGATGCAATTTTAAAAAGGTGCCAAGAGTGTTTGTTTTTTTGATCCAGTTAAAGAAGCTTGAGCATGAAAAGAATCAAAAACTGACAGAGCAGAAAAAGACAAAACAAGGGAGAATGCAATTAAAATACAGGAAATGGAAATGAGGAAACAAGAATTAGAATTGCAAAGTGAAAGGGGAGAAAGGGACAGACCAGATTTATCATAGAATCACAGAAGTGTCACAATGTAAGAGGAAGCCATTTAGCCCATCAACCGTGCACTAGCAATGCCCTCTTGAATGTCTCAATTGAACTTACCTCCACCACAGATCCAGGAAGTGTATTACAGACCCTAACAACTTGCTGAATGAAAAATCTTTTCCTTACTTCACCCTTGTTGCTTTTGCAGATAATTTTAACTCGATGACCTCTTGTTCTTGTTACTTTTATGGGTTGGAACAGTTTCCCTTTATCCACTCTGTCCAGCCCCCGCTCATGATTTTGAAAACCATGATCATATGTCCTCTTGGTCTTCTTCCCTCCAAGGAGGACAGTCCCAACTTTTTCAATCTAACTTCAGCACTGAAGTTCCTTATCCCTGGAACTGATCTCATAAACTGCTTCTGCACTTTCTCCAATGTGTACACATCCTTCCTCATAACGTGGCACCAAGAACTGTACATAATACTCCAGCTGAGTGCGAACAAATGTTTTGTATAAAATTCAGCATCATCTCTTTGCTCTTATACTCTACACCCTGACAAAAAAGCTGAAGAAACTGTACATTTTATTGCTGTCTCCATCTATTCTACCATCTTCAATGACCTGTTCACATCAACACCCAGGTCCCTCTGCTCATGTACATGTCTTAGAATTATACTCCCTATTTTGTATTGTCTTTCTAATCTGAATACGTCATCTCACACTTGCCTGCATTGTACCTTTTCTGTCACTTATCTGCCCACTCTACTAATTCGTTTCTGTCCTTTTGGAGTTCTGCACCATCCTCCTCACAGATTACAATTCTTCCATGTTTTGTGTTCTATGAAGAGTTTAAAATTGACCAACACACAAGATCCAGATCATTAATGTGCATCAGACAAAATGCAGCAGTTTATGAAGAGATGTCAGATGCTGTTAAAGGCTGTGGTAGGGAGAATCTGAGTCATTATGTAAAGTGTAGTAAGGAAATGCTTAAGTGTAATTGGACCCGATGAAAATTTAAGGCAAAGGATGTGAAGGAATTCCTTATGTTTTTTAAGAAAATTACTGGTCAAACTAACTCTAGCCATTACCCATGCAGAATAAGTTAACAGGTAAAGCGCAGTACATTCATACTTCACTGTCAGATGGATTTTCTGATTATTACTCAATATTTAAAAATTGGTTATGTGTGAGTTAGTGCCTTAGTGCAGGAAAAAAAATTCAGAATTTAAGGAAATAGGCTGACAACCTTACGTTGAATTTGAAAGGGCTAAGCAAATTTTGACTAATGGATATGACAATTAGAAGCTGAAACTATGAATGAAGTCCTGAGAGATATTACTCTCTTAGAGACATCTTACAAACTCACTACTTTCTGAGATAAGAACACATGTTGAGGACCAAGGGTTGCAACCATTTGTCAGGCAGCATCAATAGTTGGCAATTGTGAGCCTATCCATAAAAATCAATCTTTTCTCATTCACCCTTGCAAATTCCAAAGGAATAGAAGATGAAAGTTTAAGAAAAGCAAATAGCCAGAGTAAACAATAGGCAGCTGGGAAGATCCCCATCTCAAATCAGAAAAGTAAGCATTGAAGGTGGATGTGAAAATCAAAGACCAGAGATTTTTCATTGTAACTGAAGTGAAACATTATCATTCAGAATATGAGAAATACCTATGGGAATACCAGAATACCTATGGGACTTACTGGAGTTCATTGGAATGAATTTAAAAAGGAATTCAAAAGGAAAATAGCATAGATCAGATTACAACTTGAGCTACAACTAAGAGACTAACGTTAAATGAGTGCAGAAGAAATAGGTAGGGTAGATGAGAGATTTAATCTTGGAAAAGATTTGGGAGGAGCGAAAGTTGTAGCTTTGGCTGTAATCACTGAGTGAGGCTAAAGAAATGGAAGAGTGGCATGAATAGGTTTGTGTATTATTGCATGTGTAGTGATCAGGGCATTAGCTGAACAAAGTCCCACCAGAAATCACAGTTATATCACAAGCAGATGTCTGGGGAGCTAAAGTTCTATTTAAAAATGAAGATAATTCTAAAGCAGTGTTTGGAATATATTTATCAACTGAGGTTGAAGAAGTTGATCCAGAGTTAACAATTAGATAATGGACCCAGCTCACACCAAAGCTGAGGTTGAAGATATTCCAGAGTCATGATGTGGAGAAGCTGATGTTGGACAAAGTTAAAAATCACACAACACCAGGTTAGAGTCCAACAGGTTTAGTTGGAAGCACTAGCTTTCGGAATGCTGCTCCTTCATCAGGTGTTGTATGAGCTCCAGAGTGTTCTTTGAGTAAACATAGGATACTGATGAGGGAGTAGAGACATCCCCACTGACTTGTAGGTGAGGAATATGCTGCTATTAAATAGGGATGTTTTCCAAATATTGTAAGGAAATATTGCAAATAGCACATGTAGTTTAAATAGAGTGGACAGTGAGAGCCTTTTTCCTCAGATGGTGATGGCTAGCACAAGAGGACATAGCTTTAAATTGAGGGGTGTTAGATATAGGACAGATGTCAGAGATAGGTTCTTTACTCAGAGAGTAGTAGGGAGGTGGAACGCACTGCCTGCAGCAGTAGTAGACTTGCCAACTTTAAGGGCATTTAAATAGTCATTGGATAGATATATAGATGAAAATTGAATAGTGTAGGATAGACAGGCTTCAAATTGGTTCCACAGGTCCGTGCAACATTGAGGGTCAAAGAGCCTGCACTGCGCTGTAATGCTCTATGTTGTAAGTTCTCATGGCAAGACATCTGGAATATAAAAGATGATGGCATTGATAAACATGGCTTTTACTGGGTCAGACTTCATAAAGATGTAGTGCAGTTCTGTGAAGTGTGTTGTCCATGTCAGGAGCAGGAAAACCTCAATATGACATTAAAGTAGCACCTTTGATATCCTTCCGAGTTTCTTATGAATAATTTGGTCGAGTGCGAGTAGATTGTGTTGGATCGTCACCAAAATGAAAAAGCAGGACGTATATTCTTATGATTATGAAAATGAATATTCGATTTCCCAAAGATATTCCTTTTCTGGGTGGTTACAACTAAGGTAATAGTCAGTAAGTTAATGCAGTTTTCAATACATTTAAAGTCAACTCTGTATCACCTGCAAAAAAAGTCAGATTCAGAGAAATATGATCAGATTTTCAAATTCATTGTTAAGGCCAACTGTCAGGAATACCCGAAGATTGGGAAAAAGGATTAGATTCCCAAATGACTCAATTGAATTTAATCCATTTGATTTAATTTAGCACCGTAAAACATAGTTTCGGAAAGCTCTTAAGTCACAAAGATGAATCTTCAGTGTTAGATTATATGTCCATGTTTCGACAAAGGCTCACAGAAGTATGTACTGTCGTAAAGAAACTTCGAAAGGATTCATGAGCAAAAACAAAGGAATGGAAAGATAAAATTCAACAGTTAGAACACTTCAGGCAGGAGATGAAGAATTGCATCACCGTCTTTGCAAGGTGAATCTCTGAAAGTGAAATATAGTGGTCCACACAAAGTTGTTTAGATGGCTAGTACAGTGATGTATCTGATAGATATTCCTGGTTGTAGGTAGAGCAATTAATTATAAACATGTTTAAATGATGTCATTACAAGGATGAGCAAATGTGTCAGGTGGTAAAGATAGTGGAGGGTGTTAGAGACAATGAGGATGAAATGGAAGCAGAGGATTCCTGATGAAGGGTTTTTGCCCGAAACGTCGATTTCGAAGCTACTTGGATGCTGCCTGAACTGCTGTGCTCTTCCAGCACCACTAATCCAGAATCTGGTTTCCAGCATCTGCAGTCATTGTTTTTACCTAGCAGAGGTAAACAGTTCACAAAGTGAACAGTGTACAATTCCATTAGCCCAACACAGAAATACCAGGGCAATTAGACATTATGTTCTGATACTGACAGCAAGAATCATGAGGGGAGCTTATAAGGTAATCTTTACTGATGTATCTGCATACATTATGTTAGCTCCATACAATGTGGACATAGGACATTCTTTTATCAATACTGATTCTCCTATCAGTTGACTCCAGAAAAACAGGTTAAAGTTGAAAAATACATACTGGAAAATAAATTGATTGAACGTAGTAAAAGCAGAAGTTCTTCAGTAATACTGGTTCCTAAACTGGATGGGGTCACCTAGATTGAGTACAGTCTACAGAATGATAAATACAATCACAAAAACAGATTCATAGCCAATTCTACAGTTAGGATTGTCTTGATAAGATTGACAGTGCCTCATTCCTTTCTATGTTTGATAAATTGACAGGTTACTGACAAGTACCATTAATATCAAGGGATAAACAGATATCCACTTTTGTCATACCAAGCGGGTTCTATCAACATCAAGTGATAGTCACAGGTGAGGTGCTGGAAGACTGGAGATTGGCTAACGTGGTGCCACTGTTTAAGAAGGGTGGTAAGAACAAGCCAGGGAACTATAGACCAGTGAGCCTGACGTTGTGGTGGGCAAGTTGTTGGAGGGAATCCTGAGGGACAGGATGTACATGTATTTGGAAAGGCAAGGACTGAGTAGGGATAGTCAACATGGCTTTGTGTGGGAAATTATGTCTCACAAACTTGATTGAGTTTTTTGAAGAAGTAACAAAGAGAATTTATGAGGGCAGAGTGGTAGATGTGATCTATATGGACTTCAGGAAAGTGTTCAATAAGATTCCCCATGGGAGACTGGTGAGCAAGGTTAGGTCCCACGGAATACAGGGAGAACTAGCCATTTGGATACAGAACTAGCTCAGGGGTAGAAGACAGAGAGTGGTGATGGAGGGTTGTTTTCAGACTGGAGGCCTGTTATCAATGGTGTGCCACAAGGATCGGTGCTGGGTCCTCTACTTTTTGTCATTTACATAAATGATTTGGATGCGAGCATAAGAGGTATAGTTAGTAAGTTTGCAGATGACACCAAAATCGAAAGTGTAGTGGATAGCGAAGAAGGTTACCTCTGATTACAACAGGATCTGGACCAGATGGGCCAATGGGCTGAGAAGTGGCAGATGGAGGTTAATTCAGATAAATGCTGCATTTTAGGAAAGCAAATATTAGCAGGACATATACACTTAATGGTCAGGTCCCAGGGAGTGTCCCAGGAACAAAGATACCTTGGATTGCAAGTTCATAGCTCTTTGAAAGTGGAGTCGCAGGTAGATAGGATAGTGAAGAAGACATTTGGTATGCTTTCTTTTATTGGTCAGAGTATTAATTACAGGAGTTGGGAGGTCATGTTGCAGCTGTACAGGACATTGGTTAGGCCACTGTTGGAATATTGCGTGCAATTCCGGTCTCCTTTCTGTCGGAAAGATGTCATGAAACTTGAAAGGGTTTAGAAAAGACTTACGAGGATGTTGCCAGGGTTGGAGAATTTGAGCTTTAGGGAGAGGCTGAACAGGCTGGGGCTGTTTTCCCTGGAGCATCGGAGGCTGAGGGGTGACCTTATAGAGGTTTACAAAATAATGAGGGGCGTGAATAGGATAAATAGACAAAGTCTTTTCCCTGGGGTGGGGGAGTCCAGAACTAGAGGGCATAGGTTTAGGGTGAGAGGTGGAAGATATAAAAGAGACATAAGGGACAACTTTTTCACACAGAGGGTGGTACATGTATGGAATAAGCTGCCAGAGGAAGTGATTGAGGCTGGTACAATTACAACATTTAAGAGGCATTTGGATAGGTATATGAATAGGAAGGGTTTGGAGGGATATGGGCTGGGTGCTGGCAGGTGGGACTAGATTGGGTTGGAATACTGGTCGGCATGGACCAGTTGGACCAAAGGGTCTGTTTCCATGCTGTACATCTCTATGGCTCTAAGTGATGTCACTTAGGTTAAAAAACACGCAGTTACTTTTCAAATGCTTGTGATTCAAGCTATAGCTGAAGTACATAACTGTTTAATTAGACTAGATCATAACATAGAGATAACATTGGATGACCATGTGTGGCAAGTAGAAGATCTGTTTAAGCAACCACAGTTGGCTGGTTTAGTAATAAATTCAGCCAAAAATGAATTCACAAAAGCAAGAGTAATTACCAAGGATATATAGGATATGGTCAGGCGTTGCCAAAAACAGGGAAAGTGAAGACTTGAATAGAATTCACTGTTTCTGAAGGCAAACCAGAAATTGTGCAGATTTTTAGGTTTGTGTGTGTTTGACTGGAGATTTGTACACAATTTCAGCACAATGGCAGTACATGTAACAAATTTGTTATGTACATAAATTACTATGCTCAGCAGAATGCAGGGTAGCCTTTGAGAAGCTGAAAACAATATTAATTAATGAAGTAATGTTTGTTACTCTGATTTTTCCAGAAATTTTAAAATAGCAATTAATGCTGGTGACTTGGAGTAGTTATAGTTTTGGTACAGGTTAATAAGTCAGGAATAGGGAAGGTAGTGTGTCACGTTTCTAAGAAACTAAACCAGTATCAGATGAAATGTTCTACTATTGAGAAGGAAACCTAGAGATGATTGTTAGCTCTTCAACAATTTGACATCCATGTCCAACATGGTTAATGATAGAGAATTGGCTGATGGTTGGGAAATAGTGAGTGGGGGTAAGGGTTCTCTTTCAGGTTGACTACCTGTGACGAGTTGGGTTCCACAGGGATCAGGACTGGGACCGCTACTATTTATATATAGATTAATGACTTGGAGGAAGTAAGTAAATGTACTATAGCCAAATTTGCAGATGACTGAAATAGATGGAAAGGCAAGTTGTGAGAAGGATGCAAACAGTTATCAGAGAGATATTAAAAGGTTAGCTAAGGGGGCAAAAAATCTGCAAATACAGGATTATGGAGGAAATGCAAAGTAATGGAAGGTAGAACAAAAGAACAGAAAATTATTTAAATGGAGAGAAAATGCAAAAGTGCTGCATCACAAAGGAACCTGGGCATACTTGTGCATGAAACACAGAAAGCTAGCACACACAGGTACAGCAGGGATTCAGGAAGGCCAATGGAATGTTGGCTCTTATTCAAAGGAATTTCAAGTATAAGAGGAGGGAAGTCTTACTGCATCTGTACAAGATGCTGGTGAGACCACATCTGGAGCACTGTGAGCATTTTGTGTCCCCTTATTAAAGGCAAGTTATCATTTCATTGGAGGCAGTTCAGAGAAGATTCACTAGGATGATCGCTGGTAAGGAGGAATTGTCTTATGAGCAAAGGCTAAACAGGTTGGGACTCTACTCAGGAGGGTTTAGAAGAATGAGAGGTGATCTCATTGAAACAAAGAAGATTCTCAAAGGGCTCGACATGATAAATGCTGTGAGGATGTTTCTTCTCATGGTAAGGTCTAGGACCTGAGGGCATAGTCTCAGAATAAAGGGGAGCCAATTTATGACTGAAATGAGAATTGTGAGTCTTTAGAAGTTTTTGCCACAGAGAACGGTGGGGGCAGACTCCTCCTGTATATAACAGGCTGAGATAGATAGATCATTGATCATTAGAGGAATCAAAGGTTATGGGGAAAAGCCAGTGAAGTGGACATGAGGAATATCAGATCAGCCATATTCCTATTGAATGGTGGAACAGGCTCGAGGGAATGAACAACCTGCTCCTGTTTATAGTTCTTATGGCCTAATGGACCTTAATTCACTGACATACATTGAGAAGTTTCAAACTTGAAATATCAGTCTATTCTAATCGAGTCTATTGCTTCAACCTGTCTAATATAAAGACCATTACATTGCTGGAAAAGATAATGTGATTACTGATGCATTGTCCCAAGTGTAAAATGATTGAATAACATTAAGGTTTAAGAAATGTTGAAAGATTGTATATTGTTGCGTAAGGGTGAGGGAGAATGGATGAATGTAAGTCTCACGCTTTGTTACTTGTGTGTCACACACTTTGTGATGAACAAGATCAAATATCACACAGCAGCAGTTATAATACAACAGGTTTATTTGAAAGTACTAGCTTTCGGAGCACTGCTCCTTCATTAGGTGTTTTCAAATAAACCTGTTGTTGTGTGATTTTTGACCTTGCCTAATCCAGTCCAACACCAACACCTGCCTCACAGTGCCAGAGTCCTGAGTTCAATTCCCGCCTCAGGCGACTGACTGTGTGGAGGTTGCACATTCTCCCCGTGTCTGCATGGGTTTCCTCTGGGTGCTCCGGTTTCCTTCCACAGTCCAAAAATGTGCAGGTTAGGTGAATTGACCGTGCTAAATTGCCCGTGAAGGGGTAAATGTAGGGGAATGGGTCTGGGTGGGTTGTGCTTCGGCAGATCGGTGTGGACTTTTTGGGCCGAAGGGCCTGTTTCCACACTGTAGGTAATCTAATCTAATCTAACCTGCACATCATAATTTGTGATGAAATGGTAATGCATCTCTTGTAAAGGTGGAGGCATGTAAAGACAGCATCTTTTATTTTTCTTAATTTTGCAATAGCAGGTTGGATTTGGAAAAGATAAGATTATTTTATATCCAGGAACTGTAGACGAAATTGCTGTGCTCTTACAACAAAGTTGCAGCAACTCATTGCGAGTTGTGTTTATACTATTGCTTTATTTAAAGTAGGGGATAAACGGCACAGCACTGGAGTGGGTACACAGTGAGATTTGACTAACAACAGGTTGCTACTTGCTTTGTCTAAATGTGACTAACGATGGATGTTGGACATCATCAGCCTATGAGAGCTGTCTGATTATCTCCTGGGCAGGGGAACAGCTTGGATGTTTACAACAGAGGGAAATCAGTGTCCAGACTGTTGGAAGACCAGGTTCAATATCTCTGTCTGTTGCAACCTAACAGACAGGCTCGTCAGGAACACATGCAGCGTGACAGTCAATAAAATCTAATACTATGTAGAAATGCAAGAGAATAAAAAGTGTTGTCAGCGGAATGCTGCAGAAAGTTTGTTCAAATTTTGTTCACAGACGGCACTGTCCAATGTACTAACCAATATGCGATATTACCAATGTGAGGTATTGGAAGGAGCTGAGGACGGTTGAGATAGTAGACCAGGAGATGGTGATACAGTTTGTAATGGTTGAAACAAGGAGTTCAAGGTAGACCCCATAGAATATGAGTTCCCTGGTTGGGGCTGTTAATCTGGTCTAATAAGGGATCCCTGGCTGACAGATAAGAACAGGAGTGTCACAGGTTCTGTTCACTCTGAGAACTGGCTCTGATGGAATTGGATCATTCCTGATGAAGGGCTTTTGCCTGAAACATCGATTTTCCTGCTCCTCGAATGCTGCCTGACCTGCTGTACTTTTCCATCACCACACTCTTGACTCTGGACTCCAGCATCTGCAGTCCTCACTTACGCCGAGAATTGGATCAATGTCAGGGACTCTCCACATGAAAATAAAGGGTGACTTGGTGATGGGATACTCGTCACTGTTGAGTTATTTTACAGTTCAACACGAATGATGAGCACAGAGATCTTGGTTTCCAGGTACATAGATCCCTGAAAGTTGCCACCAAGGTTGATAGGGTTGTTAACAAGGCAGATGGTGTGTTAGTTTTTATTGGTAGAGGGATCGAGTTTCAGAACCATGAGATCATGCTGCAGCTGTACAAAACTTGCTGTGGCTACATTTGGAATATTGCGTAAAGTTCTGGTCCCCGCATTATAGGAAGGATATGGAGGATTTGGAAAGGGTTCAGAGGAGAAATACTAGGATGTTGCCTCGTATAGAGGGATGGTCTTATGAAGAAAGGCTGAGGAACTTGAGACTGTTTCGTTAGAGAGAAGAAGGTTGAGAGGTGACTTAATTGAGATATATAAGATAATCAGAGGGTTAGATAGGTTGGACTGTGAGAGCTTTTTTCCTCAGGTGGTGATGGCTAGCACGAGGGGACATAGCTT
Source organism: Chiloscyllium punctatum (assembly GCF_047496795.1). Taxonomy (NCBI): domain Eukaryota; kingdom Metazoa; phylum Chordata; class Chondrichthyes; order Orectolobiformes; family Hemiscylliidae; genus Chiloscyllium; species Chiloscyllium punctatum. The sequence goes on along the minus strand of NC_092779.1, from coordinate 5,374,528 downwards.
TAAATAGAGGGGTGATAGATATAGGACAGATGTCAGAGGTTGTTTCTTTACTCAGAGTAGTAGTGGTGTGGAACACTGCCTGGAACAGTCGTAGACTCATCAACTTTAAGGGCATTTAAACGGTCATTGGATAGGCATATGGATGAGAATAGAATAGTGTAAGTTAGGTGGGATTCAGATTGGTTCCACAGGGTGGTGCAACATCGAGGGCCAAAGGGCCTGTAGTGCACTGTAATGTTCTATGTTCTGCATTCTATGTTCGAAATAAGTAGAAAGTCACTCATTTTTGTTATTATGTTGCTCTCCAAGTAGCTTGTAAACATTTTTTTGAGTCTGCTTAAACAATGGCAATCTCACTGGTTAGCAGAGCAGACCCAATGCACTGAATGGTCTACTTCTGTCTCGTGTCTTAGAACATAGAAAAATAGAAAAATACAGCACAGTACAGGCCCTTTGGCCCTCGATGTTGCGCCGATCCAAGCCCACCTAACCTACACTAGCCCACTATCCTCCATATGCATATCCAATGCCCGTTTAAATGCCCATAAAGAGGGAGAGTCCATCACTGTTACTGGCAGGGCATTCCATGAACTCACGACTCGCTGAGTAAAGAATCTACCCCTAACATCTGTCCTATACCTACCACCCCTTAATTTAAAGCTATGCCTCCTCGTAATAGCTGACTCCATATGTGGAAAAAGGTTCTCATGGTCAACCCTATCTAAACCCCTAATCATCTTATACACCTCTATCAAGTCACCCCTAAACCTTCTTTTCTCCAATGAAAACAGCCCCAAGTGCCTCAGCCTTTCCTCATACAATCTTCCTACCATACCAGGCAACATCCTAGTAAACCTCTTCTGCACCCGTTCCAGTGCCTCCACATCCTTCCTATAGTATGGCGACCAAAACTGCAGACAATACTCCAGATGCGGCCGCACCAGAGTCTTATACAACTGCAACATGACCTCAGGACTCCGGAACTCAATTCCTCTACCAATAAAAGCCAGTACGCCATATGCCTTCTTCACAGCACTATTTACCTGGGTGGCAACTTTCAGAGATCTGTGCACATGGACACCAAGATCCCTCTGCTCATCCAGACTACCAAGTATCCGACCATTAGCCCAGTACCCCATCTTCTTGTTACTCTTACCAAAGTGAATCACTTCACACTTACCTACATTGAACTCCATTTGCCACCTTTCTGCCCAGCTCTGCAGCTTATCTATATCCCGCTGTAACCTGCCATATCCTTCCTCACTGTCAACAACTCCACTGACTTTCGTATCATCCGCAAACTTGCTCACCCAACCTTCTAGGCCCTCCTCCAGGTCATTTATAAAAATGACAAACAGCAATGGTCCCAAAACAGATCCTTGCAGAACACCGCTAGTAACTGCACTCCAAGATGAACCTTTACCATCAACTACTACCCTCTGTCTTCTTCCAGTCAGCCAATTCCTAATCCAAACCTCCAACTCACCCTCAATGCCATATCTCCATATTTTTTGCAGTAGCCTACCATGGGGAACCTTATCAAACGCCTTACTAAAATCCATATATACCACATTTACTGCTTTACCCTCGTCCACCTCCTTAGTCACCTTCTCAAAGAATTCAATAAGGTTTTTGAGGCACGACCTGCCCTTCACAAAACCATGCTGACTATCCTTGATCACATTATTCCTATCCAGATGTTCATAAATCCTATCCCTTACAATTCTCTCTAAGACTTTGCCCACAACGGAAGTGAGACTCACCAGCCTATAGTTACTAGGGTTATCCCTACTCCCCTTCTTGAACAAGGGAACCACATTTGCTACCCTCCAGTCTTCTGGCACTATTCCTGTAGACAACGAAGACATAAAAATCAAGGCAATGGCTCTGCAATCTCCTGCCTTGCTTCCCAGAGAATCCTAGGATAAATGCCATCAGGCCCAGGGGACTTATCTATTTTCACCGTTTCCAGAATTTCCAACACCTCTTCTCTACATACCTCAAAGCCATCCATTTTAATTAATTGTGACTCAGTATTCACATCAGCAACAATGTCCTGTTCCTGAGTGAATACTGACGAAAAGTACTCATTCAGTGTCTCCCCAATCTCTTCAGCCTCCACACGCAACTTCCCACTACTATGCTTGACTGGACCTATTCCTACCCTAGTCATTCTTTTATTCCTGACATACCTATAGAAAGCCTTAGGGTTTTCCCTAATTCTACCAACTATGGACTTTTCATGTCCCCTCCTTGCTGCTCTTAGCTCTCTCTTCAGATCCTTCCTGGCTACCTTATAACTCTCAATCGCCCCAATTGAACCTTCACGCCTCATCTTTACATAGGCCGCCGTCTTCCCTTTAACAAAGGATTCCAATTCCTTATTAACCCACGGCTCCCTCACACGACCCTTTCCTCCCTGCCTGACAGGTACATACTTATCAAGGACACTCAATAGTTGCTCCTTGAACAAGCTCCACATATCAATTGTGCCCTTAACTTGAAGCCTACTTTTCCAAGCCACGCATTCTAAGTCATGCCTCACCGCATCATAATTTCCCTGCTCCCAGCTATAACTCTTGCCCTGCAGTGCACACTTATCCCTCTCCATCACTAGAGTAAAAGTCACCGAATTGTGGTCACTGTCCCCAAAGTGCTCACCTAACAATGGTAACAATTGCCATAATATTCTTCATCTCACACTCTAAGCAGAATCTATTCAATGTTTCTTTTAGTAAGTTCATTCAAATGCTTTTGTGATGATATTGAACCTTAGATCCCTTGCCAGAAGTTTGCAAATTGATTAGAAATAAAACCTCACAAGTTATCTTAATACCTTTTGATAATATTTCATGGCCTTCTCAGGTCATCCTTAACCACTGTGGCCTTAATTACTTCATGTTCTTGATTATAAAATGTTTAAACTAGATGTGTTACTTGGGGCTGCATTATTGTGAATTGAAGTGACCTCTCCTAGTGCCTGGGAACATGTTCTGCTTCAGAAGAGCTGACTGAACTATTATAGGAATTTCTCAGCATATTCACAGTCTGAAAGCTGAGTATAACATTGTGAAGTATTCTGGATAGTTGCACGTCATGTTCCACCAGACAATACAAGTCACAGAAAAACTTCATTTGTACCTCCAAAGTTTTCAATAAATTGTTGGATTGTTTATTGTTGTTGAATAAAAATAGATAATAAGTCTATTTCAGTTAATTATTCATCAATTGGTAAATTAATTTATATTCAGTAATCTGTCAATTTAACTACATATTCAATTAGTTTATTTTGTTAATTAGTCATTATCCATCAATTATTCTTTATGAATCTATTATTTGTCAATCAATCAGTCAGTATTCATCCATGAATGTATATTTGTCTTTTTCTCATTAACCTATTTTTCTAATCAACCTGTTCAGAAATATTACACTCCTGTGGAACAGGTGGGACATGAACTCAGGCCTCCTAGTCCAGGGCTAGGGATATCACCAAGAAGGGCTTAGTCTATATTTGTTAGTTCATGTATATGCATCAGTTAGCTCATGTTGTTAATTCATCTCAAGTGGACTGAAATGTTCTCATAGACTATATTGAAGAGAACAGGGGAGTTGCTCCCATTCGGCCCAACAAGTCCACACCGACCCTCCGAACAGCAACCCACCCAGAGCCGGTCTCCTACCCTTTATTTACCCAATTAATGCGTTAACACTACGGGCAATTAGCATGACCAATTCACCTGACCTGTACATCTTTGGATTGTGGGAGGAAACCGGAGCGCCTGAAGGAAACCCACGCAGACACGGGGAGAATGTGCAAACTCCACACAGACAGTTGGCCGAGGCAGGAATCAAACCCGGGTCCCTGCCGCTGTGTGGTAGCAGTGCTAGCCACTGTGCTGTCCAGTGATTTTTATTCCTCAATTATTAACATTTCAAAATCTGATCATCCTGTTCATATCCCATTGATCTTTGTGCGAATTTGTATTGTAAGTTAGCTGCTGCACTTCCTACTTAACAACCACAGCTTAAAGATACTGTCTGGACTGTAAAAAAAAATTAGAACATTCTGGGGTTGTGAAAGTTGCTGTATAAATGCAAACTTATTTGTTTAACAATTTAAATTAAACATATTTGTGAATCTCAATCTTGAAATGAAGTGTTTTTTTCTTTGTATGGCTCACTATTTAATGGCAAAGTCAAGAGTAAATCAAGGTTAAGAAGTTGAGAGAGACATTAGGGTGGGTACATTGGAACTTATCCTTAATTTTCTGATCAAAAAACAAAGAAAAAAGAGTCACAGCCAGATAGTGTACTTAACCAAGGAGTGAATGTCCTTAACGTATCTCTTAATGATGCTGTAACTTTATAGATAGACAATAGAAATTCGGTGTCTATTATAAGGCCCTGACAAAGTGATCTTTTATAGTAGTCTGAAAAATCTAACATTGAAAGGAAAGATAGTTGAATTTTACGCAATTTTTCTCTACATTATGCTGAAAAAAATTAACTTTGGAAATGTATGTATTTAAGTGGGATGTTTATCTGCATAGGGAGTTGCCTGATTGAGTTTTCCATTCCTTAGTTACCAGAGATCAATCAGCAGATTCTCCAGTGAGGACTCTATTGAGATATAATGGTAGCTGGGAATTTCACACAAATTAGAGCTGGCTCTCGATGGAATGTTACTGACCGAATAGGCCCTTCCCTTTCTTTCATCCCTTTTTAAAAAAGGAACTGTCATTTCAGTATATTTCTGTGTTATATTTGGACTTCATTCTGGTGAATAAGTGGATAGTGAGGATTATCTAATTCGAAAAGTGTGGTGCTGCAAAAGCACAGGTCAGTCAGTATCTGAGGAGCAGGAGAGTCTACGTTTCGGCATAAGCTCTTCATCAGGAATGAGGGCTCTTCATTACTGATGAGGAGCTTATGCTCGAAAAGTTGACTCTCCTGCTCCTCGGATGCTGCCTGACCAGCTGTGCTTTTGCAGCACCACATTCTTCGACTCTGATCTCCAGCATCTGCTCTCCTCACTTTCTCCTAGGTGAGGATTATCCAGCAATTTAAGAAAGGTTGCATGCACTGACACATGGGGTATATGCCGGAGTGGAAAAATATCTGAATTAAGTTCAAAGAAATAGTTAAAAATCTATAAAAACACACACACAAAATTAAAAGTTAATGAAAAATATATTTTGTTGAAGAGAAAATTTTTTAACTAATTTAGATTTTTAAAACAATTAAAACACAGCTTTGTAACATTTGTGCAATATCCAGTGAACTGCACTGTGAGAATATGTCATTGTCATGTTAGTGTCAGTGGACACGTTATTTAAGCCATTGGCTTTTGCACATTTATGAATGCTGATGATTGAATGTTGCAGTTGAGTTTGTTCTTGTGTTCATCTCATGTCTTATACATGTGTACTTTCCAGCAGGGGTCACTAGATAGCAATTCACATCAAGAGTCCTTGCTGAGTTTCTTCTTTTCTTGCTCAAGGACAGTGAAATCAATGGATTCGCTGCCGAAAATACTTTGACAGATGACCGAGCTTGTCATTCACCTGGAACACAGGACAAGATCCTTTGTGGGAGTGCAAAGGTTTTACCATATGATTCACTCATCCACTCAAGGGGAGCGCCATGCGAGTTCTCCATCTGTTTACCCAGAGCAACCTTTGATTAATCAATTGTTTTTGCTTAAATAGGCATAATTTTTCTTTTCTTCTGTGACGCCTTCTTGACATTGGTCTCTATTAGTCTTTATTCCTAATCCCATATAACTTGAGTTTCACTATTTTCTCCAGTTCTGCATTTTCTATCAGTATTCTACCTAATTATCAGGACTCTACCTAATCAGCAGAAATACATGCTCCTAGGGCATGCTCTGTGAGATGCTTTCACTTTTCAATGTGACTTTAAACAAATGATGTGTGATAGAGAAGAGATGGTTGAGGATCCTCAGGACAATATGGTTTTGTTCTCAGATATTGAAGGAAAACAGAATGAATCTGGAGTAAAAGCAAAATACAATGGATGTTGGAAATCTGAAAGGAAAACAGAAATTTTGGAAATATTAGCAGGCCAGGCTGCATCTATGGTGTGGAATGCAGTGTTAATGATCGAGGTTTTAACAGTGATAATTACCATTGTTATTATTCCTATTGAGATGAATCACAGTGATGCCAGGTACTCACATTTATGCACAAAATTTGCAAGTTAAAGTTCAAAAAATTCCCTATTAATCTATAGGGTTTGCTGTCGCAGTCCCTGCCAGTAAACGCATCAAATTAGCACAATATGAAAAACATATTTCATTTTCCCCACCTCTCAGTTCCTCATCAAAAGCAATGGAAAAATACAGCATTTTATGAGGGAGTGAGTGTTTAAAGCATATATAGTGAAAATTGCTAAAGAACATTCTCTCCAGCTATGAATAGGTTGTTTTACAACAGTGCTGACTCATTCTCCCACAGAAGAAAATCTTGTTGAAGATCTAAAAAGAACAGTGAAAATATTAAAGTTTTCTAAAATTTTACATCAGCTGCTTTTACCCCTCTTCCTCAACACCAACTTTATTTCTCCACAATGCTCAAGGATAATTTGATGGTTCGAGCCCCTCACTGGTGCTTACTCGAATCATTGATGTTGTATTTTAACAGGTACTGTATTCAGGGAAATCTGCACTCTCAAATTCACAAAAAAAACAATCTGAGGTTAATGGCCTTTTGTTAATCAAAAGGATTAAGATGCAAAGAATAAAAGTTGGGTTGCAAGTTAGTCACAATCCCCCGAATAGCAAAATGTACACAAGGGATTAAATAGCCTTCTCCTTTTCTTAAGCTTGCTGTTAACATGTCAGTAGGATGATTAAGATCGAAATTGTACTTTTTAAAATGTATTCCTCCATGGTATGTGGGTATTGCTGGTAAGGTCAGTAATATATTGATTCCTGATGAAGGGCTTTTGCCCGAAACATCGATTTCCTGCTCCTCGGATGCGACCTGACCTACTGTGCTTTTCTAGCACCACTCTAATCTGAACTCTGATCTCCAGCATCTGCAGAATCACTTTTGCCCAGTAATATATTGTCCATCTCCAATTACCCTTGAATGGATTGACTTTCTAATGCACTCCAGAGGGCAGCGAGGAGTCAGCCACATTGCAGAGGGGTCTGGAGTCACGTGTAGGCCAGACAGGGTAAAGATGACAGATTTCCATCACTCAAGGACATGAATCAATCTAGCAAGTTTTGAGAGTGACTCATAATAGCCCAATGGATCACTACCATTAAGACTAGCTATAAATTCCAGATTTGCTAGCTATTGAATTTAAATTTCATCAGTTTCACCAGGCAGGATTTAAACCCAGAATACTCGCTTGGATCTCTAGATTACTTGTCCAGTATTACTATACTACACCATCACCACCTCTGACAACTGCACAATTTTTGTCTATAAATATCATTTCTGAAACCGTATTGTAATATTACACAGTTTAACATTCAACCTCTCAGGGTAAAGTTCTGATTGCTTATTCATGGAAGTATTTTTCATTTGCCCCATAAGGATATTAATCAGCCAGGAGGACAGGTCTCCAGAGACACAGCTGAATTATTTCATTGTTGTTGCTACATCTCGAAGGCATGGCAGTAATTAACAGAAATATTTTGTTCGATTCTATTCAGCACAGCCTTTTCCACTATCACTTGTGGCCATGTTGAAAATTAATACAAGTATTGCTAACATTTCTATCCGTGCTTAATAATTTGAATGCTGAAGATCATTTTCTCAAAGTATTCACATACCTATGAATTATGCAGTTTGCATGCCAAGAGCTGCTAATGAAATGAAGCGAAAGAGGATTACACATTTCAATAAATTATGCAATGTTGTCTATTACAGACATGTTTGCATATGTGTATAATATGCAAAGATTGCAATAGTAAGTTTTTAGTAACCACAACCACAAGGCTACCAGCATTGGCTACTATTAGTGGGTTATGTGTGACACCAATTCCAGGTCTCTAAGCATACACTGCTAAACAAAGGAAATCACAAATTAATGACGTGATGTTTAGCTCATCCACAATATGCTGTGTGTAATCTTCACAGACTCAATCAAAACAGATTCATTGCTTTCTCATAAGCATCAATAACTTGTACACAATTGACATTCTGAAAATAATGAAAATTGTAAGTCTTGCTCAATCAGTAATAGTTAAAGTTTCAACAGCTTATCAAGCTGTGATTACTGCTGTACAACCCCTTCCAGCCATAAGAAAACTAATATTACAATCATAGAGTCTCATTCCCTGAGACGAGAATTTAAATATTGCGAAGCTTTGATGGAAGTAAAGACTTAGCCTTTCTATTGATATTTGTGTTTTCTTTTCTTCACTACATGTAACTGTTAGCTTGCCTACTGAAACGTGATTTCCATGGGGCTTATATTCTTACTGCCTTTGACAATTCTTCAAAACAATTGGCTGGTCAGCCTGGCCATATCAACCTGGCTAGATGTCAAAGATCTCCTGTCTTCTCTTGTTATTTTCAGGAAAGCAGATTCTAGCAAATTCTAATCATCAAACAACAGCAGAGTGCTGTGATTTTTTTTAACAATGGGTAGGGAAAGGAAGCATAAACTGTTATTGAAATGTTTCTTGTGAGGTGCATTATGTACTTTAGACGCAGCCCCTTAATATGGCCTAATTGACTAGGCAGAAGATTTTGTGTCTAATTTCAAGAACTGGGACCATTACCAGATTAAATAAAAGTTAAATCCTGCAGATGCTGGAAATTATATTTCCAGGTTCTATGACCCTTCTACAGAACGGTGGAAGAACTGGTCTGGGGGTGGGGGGGGTGGGGGTTAGGGGCGAGTCACTGGACCTGAAACTCAATTTCTCTCACCAGCACTTCAGTAGGAATAATAGAGACTTAGATTATTTTGTAAATTAGGAGAACTTCAGAAATCTGAAGTACAATTGAATCAGAGATGAGGAGGAATTTAGGAATCCTAGTTCAGGATTCTCTTAAAGTTAACACCTAGCTTCAGTTGACAGGTAGGAAGGCAAATGCAATGTTAGAACTCAATTTGAGAAGGCTAGAATACCACAGCAGATATATACAGCTGAGGCTGTTTAAAGCCACATTTGAAATATTGTGAGCAGTTGTGGGCCCTACATCTAAGGAAGGATGTCTCGGCCTTGGAGAGTGTCCAGAGGAGGTTTACAAGAATGATCCCAGGGATGAAGGGCTTGTCATATTAGGAGTAATTGATAACATGGGTCTGTACTCAATTGGAGTTTTGAAGAATGAGGGAGGATTTGATTGAAACTGACAGAATACGAGAGGCCTGGATAGAGTGGACATGGAGAAAATGTTTCCTCGAGGAGGATAGACTATGGTCTGTGGGAACAGCTTCAGAGTGGAGAGACAACCCTTTAGACCCAAGATAAGAAAGAATTTCTTCAGCCAAAGGCACGTGGATTTGTGGAACTCAGAGAGCTGTGGAGACATTGAGTGTATTTAAAACAAAATAGATCGGTTCTTGATTGGTATGGAGATCAGGGGTTATGCATAGAAAGCTGGGGAATGGGGTTGCGAAACATATCAGCCATGATTGAATGGTAAAGCAGACTTGATGGGCTAAATGGCCTAATTCTGCTGCTAAGTCTTAATGTCTCATAGTCTACACTCCAAGATATCTGTATTAACTCATGTTCCCTTGAGTGTCGCAGACTTGAATCATCCCTGCATTGGAGGCCATGCCTTCAGCTGACAAAGTCTGAGAACAAAAGAGCAACTGGAGAGACAGTAGGGCCCTTTAAAGATCAGCAAGGTCATCTTTGTGATGAACCTGCAGGAGGTGGGAGAGATATTAAATGAATGTTTCAAGTCAGTTTTTACTGTGGAGAAAGAAATGGAGGCTAGAGAACTCAGGGAAATAAATATTGATGTTTTGAAAACAGTCCACATTACAGAAGAGGTGGTGCTTGAGGTCTTAGAAAACATCAAGGTGAATAAATGTCTAGGATGTGATCAAGTGTATCCCAGGATGTTGTGGGAGGTTAGGGAAGAAATTACAGGGCCCCTAACAGAAACATTTGTATCATTTATAACAACAGATGAGGCACTGGAGGACTGGAGTGTGGCTAATGTTGTGCCTTTATTTAAGAAAGGTTGTAAGGAGAAGCTTGGGAACTACAGAAGGTAGGATTTACGTGCAGTTGGAGGCAAGGAATGGTTAGGAATAATCAGCATGGATTTGTGTGAGGGAAATCATGTCTCACAAACTTGATTGAATTTATTGAGGAAGTAACCAAAAAGGTTGATGAGAGCAGAGCCGGAGACGTTTACTTGGACTTTAGTCAAGCCTCTGATAAGGTTCCGTATGGTGGACTAATTAATAAAGTCAGATCACAAGGAATTCTGAGTGAGTTTGGCAATTTGTTATGGACTAGGCCAGGCCGGTCAAAACATTCTTAGGCAGGCATCCCAGACCATAACTTTGCAATTTGTTTCAGTAAGAGTACAGTTAAAATTACCAGGAGTATGTTAGCTAGGTTGACTACCAGGTTTTAAAACGTACAAGAAATTATTCACAAAATTACAGAATGAAAAACAAAGAACAGAAGAAAGAATACTCACAGAACTCAGTCTATCCAAACCTGACTTAATTGTGCTGTTCTGAAAATAGGTGCAACAGTCCCAATAAACAAACCCCTTAAAGTCAGGGCAAAAATGAAACAAAGGCTTACAGGTCAAACTTAAAAGGGCAGAAGGAGATCAGGTCAAGCAGTCTGTTTCCACACAGCCCACTGTTACACTGACTCAAACAAGGCTTTAGCTTTTAGGACTGACCAACCCCCTTCCAATACACAGGTCACTTCGAAAACATGAAAGCTGTGGCTGAAAGTCTCACCTGTTTACGTATAAACCCTTTCACCTCTGTACCAAACCAGTCATTTCAGAGCCCAGAGTATTTTATGACCCCTCTGAAAAAAGTCAAAGACACAGTATCCTTGAGAAATGGAACAGCATTTTAAAAAAGGGACCAGCTTTGTCACACCTCCCTCCTTAAAAAAAAATGAACCATCATTATCCAAAGATGGCTTCATTTTTAAAACCCCTCAAAAAAAACTGGTTAGTAGTATAAACACACATATACACTATACTGACTATACACGTGCAAACAAGCATAACGACATACAAATTCAGGCTGTGGCACTCCCACCACCAAATGCCCCAATATCTCATTCAAGTCTCGATAACACGTCAGTAATCACATTTCTGTGACCTGCCACCTGCACAATTGTCAAGTTGAATGGCTACAACAACAAGCTCCATCTGAACAGACTGGCATTTTTGTCCTTAAATTTCTCCACAAGTCTCAATGGGCTGTGATCAGTGCATACAATTGTCTCAGATGCGTTGCTGGTAATATAAACACTGAAATGTTGTAATCCTAACACCAAGCTCAAAGTTGCTTTCTGAACTGCTAAATATTTCTGTTTATGAACATTCAACTTCCTGGAAAATAGCCTCTGGGTCTTTCTATCCTCTTGTCATTCCTCCTGCTGGAGTACCACACTGACATCCACACCACTGGCATCAATAATCACCTTGAAAGGTTTCGTGTAATCCAGTGTGGCTAATACTGGGGCAGTGGTTACCAATTTTGAGGCTTCAAATGCCTTTTGACAGTGCACTGTCCACTGAACTTTCTTGCACTTTTTTTAACAATTCGGTGAGTAAAGCAGCCATGCAGCTAAAGTTCGGCACAAACCTTCGGTAAAATCCATTCATTCCCAAGAACCGTAGTACTGCTCTTTTTATTGATGGTGTGGAAAATTCCCCAATTCCCCAATTACTACTGCTTTCATGTCCCATGGAGACATTTGTCTGTATCCAAAACATGGCCCAGGAAGGTAACTTAGGCTTTGGCAAATTCACTTTTAGCTAGGTTTACCACCAACCTTGCTTTCCGAAGTCACTTGAACAATTCCGATAAATGCTGTAAATGTTCCTTCCATGAGTGACTTAAATTCACCAGGTCATCCATATACACCAAACAGTTGGGTAATCCGGCAATGACCTTATTAGTCAGTCTCTGAAATGTAGCCGGAGCTTTTCATTCCAAATGGAACGACTTTGAAATGATATAGCCCGTTTGGCATTACGAAAGCTGAAATGGCCTTTGCTCTTTCTGACAAAGGTACTTGCCAGTAGCCTCTGAGCAAGTCCAACTTAGAAATACAAATTGATTGTCCCACCTTTTCGACACAGTCCTCCAACCGCAGAATTGGATATGCATCAGCCTTCGTAACAGCTTTGACGTTTTGATAGTCTACACATAATCGTTAGGTACCATCTAGCTTTGCCACCATGACTATGGGTGAGATCCAGTCACTGTAACTCACTTCAATTATGCCATCTTGGAACATGCATTCTATCTTCGGAACCCGTGCCAACTTTAGAGGGTTATGCCTATAAGGATGTTGCTTAATTGGAACAGCATTTCCTATATGTACATCATGCACAATTAGGTTAGTACTTCACAATTTATTTCCACATATTTCCCCATGTGATAGTAATAACTCTTACAGGTCATTTTGATTTTCTTGTGGAAGGTACTCAATAATTTATCCCAATTTTTTGACAATTTCCTCATTGTCCAATTTGATTTGAGGAATGTCCAATCAGAATACTCTAACTTGGTTCTTCCTTCTGGGTTGTAATCATACTGGTTAATCCAAGATGGAGGATGGGAGAAAATTCTCGCTGTAACAGGCTGTTTCCTTTTTGTGGTATTTTCGGTGTTGGAGGTGATTTCCTCAAATCCCAGGAACAGCAATTACTGTTTTAAATGCTGTTGCATTGTTTTGGAACTTTGGAAAAAAACAAAGTCAAAACAGTGGCACTTTTAAAAGGGAGAGGAATAGACAAAGGCAGTGCATGGTCAGTCAGTGCAGGAGAGAGAGAGATGCAGAGAGAGAGAGAGAGAAGGAAACCCACACTGCTAATTGACACAGCAGTGAACCTGCACAGTTACTGCCTTTGCTGTTTGAATTTATGTATTGCTGGACATCAGAGTGCGTCTATGAAAATTAACAAATAGTGAATTCACAACTAATCTTGGAGGAACGTGTTTTGGAGAGGTCACAGCACAGAAACAGGAAAGTGAATAGTTTGAAGTGTGGCCTTACTGCAAGTCTGCATTATTGAGTAGATTGGGTTCTTTCTGGATTATATGTTTTATTAAGATACGTCTCTTGATTAAATATAAGCCGCAGGTAGTATGTTGGCCAAGAGCAGTACTTTGTAGAGGAATAAGACTGTGCTATTTTCTGGGTCTAAGATTGCAAGAAACAAAAATGGCCCTTAGTAGAGTGGTATGCTGTTCTTGTCGGATGTGGGAGTTTAGGGAGAGTTTACATGTTACTGAGGATTATATCTGCAATGAATGCCATTGGTTGCGAATTCTATCAGATTGAATGGATTGGTTGGAGAGACAGTTGGAGGCATTGAGGAGTTTACAAGACCAAGGATGTGTGATGGATAGCAAGGAAAAAAGTTGCAGATACAGTCACATAGATGGGTTAAGGAAAGTTAAGAGAGGTAGGAGGTGGTGCAGGCGTCTTCTATAGCTATCCCCATTTCAAACAAGTAAGCTTATTTGGAAAATGTAGGGGGTGATGGATTCTCAAGGGAATGTAACATGAACAGCCAAGTTTCTGGTATCAAGACTGGCTCTAATGAGATGAGGGTTCCAAGAGATCAATTGTGTTAGGGGTCTCTTTCTAGTCTGAGGCAGTGAAAAATCAAAATGGTGCATTGCCTCCCTGGTGCCAGGGTCAAGGATGTCTCAGGGAGGGTGGAGAATGTTCTCAAGGGGGAGAGGGACCAGCAGGATGTCATTGTAGACATTGGAACCAATGACATAAGAAGGGAAAAGGATATGATTCGGAAGGGAGAATAACTAGAGTTAGGCAGGGACATAAAAAGGAGGTCCTTGAGAGTAGTAATATCTGAATCACTCCCAGTGCAACGAGCTAGTGAGGGTAGGAAGAGGAGGATAAAGCAGATGAATGCATGGCTGAGGAGCTGGTTTATGGGAGAAGGATTCACATTTTTGGATTATTGTTATCTCTTATGGGATAGAAGTGACCTGTACAAGAAGGACGGATTGCACCTGAATTGGAAGGGGACTAATATACTGGCAGGAAGATTTGCTCGAGCTGCTTGGGAGGATTTAAACTAGTAAAGTGGGGGGGGGGGGGGGGGGGGGGGGGCGGTGGTTGGTAGTGAGTGGTGGGACCCAGGGAGATACTGAGGAAAAAGATCAATCTGAGACTCGTACAGTTGAGAAAAGAAGCGAGTCAACCAGTCAGGGCAGATAGGAACAAAACAGAGAACAAGGTAGGACTGATCAATTAAACTGCATTTATTTCAATGCAAGGGGACTAACAGGGAAGGCAGATGAACTCAGGGCATGGGGTTAGGAACATGGGACTGGGATATCATAGCAATTACAGAAACATGGCTCAGGGATGGGCAGGACTGGCAGCTTAATGTTCCAGGATACAAATGCTACAGGAAGGATAGAAAGAGAGGCAAGAGAGGAGGGGGAGTGGTGTTTTTGATAAGGGATAGCATTACAGCTGGGCTGAGGGAGGATATTCCTGGAAATACACCCAGGGAAGTTATTTGGGTGAAACTGAGAAATAAGAAAGGCATGATCACCTTATTGGGATTGTATTACAGGCCCCATAATAGTCAGAGGGAAATTGAGAAACAGATTTGTAAGGAGGTTTCAGTTATCTGTCAGAATAATATGGTGGTTATGGGAGGGGATTTTACCTTTCCAAACATAGACTGGGTTTGCCATAGCATGAGGCGTTTAGATGGAGAGGAATTTGTTAAATGAGTACAAGAAAAATTTCTGATTCAATATGTGGATGTACATAATAGAGAAGTAGCAAACTTCACCTAGTCTTGGAAAATAAGGCAGGGCAGGTGACTGAGGTGTCAGTGGGGGAGCACGTTGGGGCCAGGGACTGTAATTCCAATAGTTTTAAAATAGTGATGGAAAAGGATAGACCAGATCTAAAAGTTGAAGCTCTAAGTTGGAAGAAGGGTAACTTCGCCAGTATTAGGCAAGAACTTTCAAAAGCTGATTGGAGACAGATGTTTGCAGGTAAGGAGACGGTTGGAAAATGGCAAGCCTTCAGAAATGAGATAACGAGAGTCCAGTGTCATTACATTCCTGTTAGGGTAAATGTAAAGGCTGATAGGTGTAGGGGATGCTGGATGACTTAAAGAAATTGAGGGTTTGGTTCAGAAAAAAAGGGAAGCAGAAGTCAGGTATAGACAGGATAGACTGAGTGAATCCTTAGAAGAGTATAAAGGTAGTAGGAGTATACTTAAGAGGGAAATCAGGAGGGGCCATGAGATAGCTTTGGCAAATAGAGTTAAGGAGAATCCAAAGGGTTTTTACAAATACATTAAGAACAAATGGGTAACTAGGGAGAGAATAGGGCCCCTCAAAGATCAGCAAGGCAGCCTCTGTGTGGAGCCGCAGGAGAGGGGGAGATAATAACTGAATATTTTGCATCAGTATTTACTGTGGAAAAGGATATGGAAGATAGAGAATGTTGGCAAATAGATGGTGACATCTTGAAAAATATCCAGATTACAGAGGAGGAATTGCTGCATGTCTTGCAACACTTAAAAGTGGATAAATCCCCAGCACCTGATCAGGTGTACACTAGAACTCTGTAGGACGCTAGGGAAATGATTGCTGGGACCCTTGCTGAAATATTTGTATCATTGATAGCCATAGGTGAGGTGCTGTCAGATCGGCCAGTGGGCTGAAGAGTGGCAGATGGAGTTTAATTTCAATTAATGTGAGGTTCCGAATACTGGGAAACAAATCTTAGCAGGACTTATACGTTTAGTAAGGTCCTAGAGAATGTTGCTGAACAAAGAGACCTTGGAGTGCAGGTTCATATCTCCTTGAAAGTAGAGTCATAGGTAGATAGGATAGTGAAGAAGGCATTTGGTATGCTTTCCTTTATTGGTCAGAGTATTGAGTACAGGAGTTGGGAGGACATGTTGTGGCTGCACAGGACATTGGTTATGTCACTGTTGGAATATTGCAATTCTGGTCTCCTTTCTATTGGAAGGATCTTGAAAGGGTTCAGAAAGGATTTACAAGGATGTTGCCAGGGTTGGAGGATTTGAGCTTGAGAGAGAGGTTGAATTGGCTAGGGCTGTTTTCCCTGGAGCATCGGAGGCTGAGGAGTGACCTTTTAGAGGTTTACAAAATTATGAAGGGCATGGGTAGGATAAATAGACACAGTCTTTTTCCCTGGTGTGGGGGAGTCCAGAACTAGAGGGCATAGCTTTAGAATGAGAGGGGAAAGATATAAAAGAGACCTAAGGGGCAACTTTTTCACAAAGAGGGTGGTATGAGTATGGAATAAGCTGCCAGAGGAAGTGATGGAGGCTGGTACAATTGCAATATTTAAAAGGCATCTCGATGGGAATATGAATAGGAAGGATTAGAGGGAAATGGGCTGGGTGCTGGCAAATGGGACTAGATTGGGTTGGGATATCTGGTCGGCATGGACGAGTTGGACTGAAAGATCTGTTTCTGTGCTTTGCATCTCCATAACTCTATGACCTCTCCTCTTGTTTTCCTTCTCTGTCAAAATATCTTTTGAGCATACTCATATGACACACTCCGTGAGATTTCTTCCTATCTGGAGTCCCTATCAAGCAATTCACCAATTTCCTCTTGATTTGATACGGTCAACTAAACTTTGTTTTTAAAGGTTCACCTATTCTAGAAGTAACATTAATATCTTATCCCCAGTGGCAAAAGTGCAAATTTTTGATTTCCTGTCCACTTCCTGTTTCACTGTCTGCTGTGATACTTTTAAATGCTGTCCAGCCAACTCCCGAGCTCGATTTAGTCATTCTCTAAAATTTGACACATAGTCCAAATGGGTGGTCTCTGAGTTGTAACTTATTAATTTGTCCTTCATCCATTTTATCGGTCCTCTTACTTCATGCCCAAAAGTTAATTCAAATGGACTGAATTTGGTCGATTTATTTGGTGAATCTCTGATTTCATGAAGTACAAATGGAACTCTCTTATCCTAATCATCTGGATATTCCAGACCATAAGCCCTCAACATGGTCTTTAGTGTTTGATGCCACCTTGCTAGCAATCCCTGTGATTCTTAATGGTACAGAGTAGATTTGAATTGCTTTATTCCTAATGTATCCATAACCTCCTTCAATAGTTTGGATGTGAAGTTTCATCCTTGATCTGACAGGATCTCTATTGGCAGTCTGTATCTAGTAAAAAAATTAAGTAATTCCTCTACAACCTTTTTAACTGTGATATTCCGTAATAGGATTGCCTCAGGAAATCTCGTCAACACATCCATTATTGTTAATAAATACTTATTCCCAATTTTTGTTAGAGGTAGGTGACCTACGCAATCAAGACTCTTGTGAAAGGTACCTCAAATGCTGGAATAGCTATTAAAGGTATAGGTTTTATTCTTGCTTGTGGTTTTCTGATTAGCTAACGTGTATGATGACATCTGACAAAATTTAACAACATCCTTATGCAGTCCAATCAGTAACAATGCCTTTGTATTTTAGCCTGTGTTTTCCTCACCCCTAAATGACCTCCAAGTGGTAGCTCATGCGCCACTCGCAGCACCTCCTTTCTATACCCTACTGGCAAAACAATTTGATGAATCACTGCCCTTTTCTCAACTGCTTGAATGTATGATGGTCTCCATTTCCTCATTAAGACACTATATGTTTAGTAATATCACAAAGAGATACATTCACTCTCCTTCTCTGTATATACCTTTTGATAAAACTGCTTGAAGTTCTCATCTTCCTGCTGTAACTCAATAAGGTTAGCAGAGCTTACTTGCATGTTTACATCTTTGCGACAGGCCAATTTCAGCTCCTTATTCAACTTACACCCTACATCCTTACTACTGTTTGGGGGCCTGTAGATAATTCCTAAGAGGGTCTTTCACCGCTTACAATTTATCAGCTCTATCCATGCTGACTCTACATCCCATGATTCTAGGTCCCCCGTGCAAGGGACTGAATATCATCCCTTACCAACAGGGCCACCCCACCCCATCTGCCTGTCAGTCTGTCCTTACGATCGCATGTATAGCCTTGAATATTCATTTCCCAGGCCCTGTCCACTTGAAGCCACGTCTCAGTTATCCTCACAATATCGTAGCTGCCAATTTCCAAAAGAATCTCAAGCTCATCCATCTTATTTCTAATGCTTCGTGCATTCACATATAGTATTTTTAATTTGTTACTGCCCTCACCCTTCCTATCAACCCCTATTTCACTCAACCTTATAGCATGATCCCGCAAAGATGTTACTACAGTTGTTATGGGGGATTTCAACATGCAGGTAGACTGGGAGAATCAGGATGGTTTTGGACCTTTAGAAAGAGACTTTGTGGAGTGCCTTCGAGATGGATTCTTAGAACAGCTGGTGCTGGGAGACGGCAATTCTGGATCTGGTATTGTGCAACGAACCAGAATTGATCAGGGACCTCGAAGTGAAGGAGCCATTAGGAGGTAGTGACCATAATACAATAAGCTTCAATCTGCAATTTGAAAGGGAGAGGGTACAATTGGAAGTGACAATATTTCAGTTGAATAAAGGGAATTATGGAGCCATGAGGGAGGAGCTGGCCAAAGTTCAATGGTGCAATAGCTTAGCAGGGATGACAGTGGAGGAACAAAGGCAAATATTTCTGGGTATAATGCAGAAGATGCAGGATCAGTTCATTCCAAAAAGGAAGAAAGATCCTAGGAGGAGGCTGTGGCTGTGGCTGACGAGGGAAGTAAAGAAACATATAAAGTTAAAAGAGAAAAAGTATTACATAGCAAAGATAAGTGGGAAAACGGAGGACTGGGAAGCTTTTAAAGAACAACAGAGGATTACTAAGAAGGAAATACTCAGAGAAAAAATGAGGTACGAAGGTAAACTGGCCAAAAATATAAAGGAGGATAGTAAAAGCTTTTTTAGGTATGTGAAAGGCAAAAAAATGGTTAAGACTAAAATTGGGCCCTTGAAGACAGAAACAGGGGAATATTTTATGGGGAACAAAGAAATGGCAGAAGAGTTGAATTGGTACTTCAGATCTGTGTTCACTGGGGAAGACACAAGCAATCTCCCTGAGGTAACAGTGGCTGAAGGACCTGAACTGAAGGGAATGTATATTTGCCAGGAAATGGTGTTGGAGAGACTGTTAGGTCTGAAGGTTGATAAGTCCCCGGGGACTGATGGTCTACATCCCAGGGTACTGAAGGAGGTGGCTCTAGAAATCATGGATGCGTTGGTGATTATTTTTCAGAGTTCAATAGATTCGGGATCAGTTCCTGCGGATTAGAGGGTGGCTAATGTTGTACCATTTTTTAAGAAAGGTGGGAGAGAGAAAGCAGGAAATTATAGACCAGTTAGTCTGACCTCAGTGGTGGGAAAGATGCTGGAGTCTATTATAAAGGATGAAATTACGACACATCTGGAGAGTAGTAACGGGATAGGTCAGAGTCAGCATGGATTTATGAAGAGGAAATCATGCTTGACTAAACTTCTGGAACATTTTGAGGAAGTAACTCTGAAAATGGACGAGGGAGATCCAGTAGATGTAGTGTGCCTGGACTTTCAGAAAGCTTTTGATAAAGTCCCACATAGGAGGTTAGTGAGCAAAATTAGGACGCATGGTATTGGGGGCAAAGTACTAACTTGGATTGAAAATTGGTTGGCTGACAGGAGACAAAGTGTAGTGATAAACAGCTCCCTTTCGGAATGGCAGACGGTGACCAGTGGGGTACCGCAGGGATCAGTGCTGGGACTACAGCTTTTTACAATATATATTGATGATATAGAAGATGGTATTAATAGTACCATTAGCAAATTTGCTGATGATACAAAGCTGGGTGGCAGGGTGAAATGTGGGGAGGATGTTAGGAGATTACAGGGTGACCTGGACAGGTTAGGTGAGTGGACAGATGCATGGAAGATGCAGTTTAATGTGGATAAATGTATGTCTATCCACCTTGGTGGCAAGAACAGGAAGGCAGATTATTACCTAAATGGAATCAATTTAGGTAAAGGGGCAGTACAAAGAGATCTGGGAGTTCTTGTACACCAGTCAATGAAGGCAAGCATGCAGGTACAGCAGGTAGTGAAGAAAGCTAATAGCATGCTGGCCTTCAATAACAAGAGGGATTGAGTATAGAAGCAAAGAGGTTCTTCTGCAGCTGTACAGGACCCTGGTGAGGCCACACCTGGAGTACTGTGTGCAGTTCTGGTCTCCAAATTTGAGGAAAGACATTCTGGCTATTGAGGGAGTGCAGCGTAGGTTCACGAGGTCAATTCCTGAAATGGCGGGACTACCTTACACTGAAAGACTGGACTAACTGGGCTTGTATACCCTTGAGTTTAGAAGGCTTGAGAGGGGATCTGATTGAGACATATAAGATTATTAAAGGATTGGACACTCTGGAGACAGGAAACATGTTTCCGCTGATGGGTGAGTGCCGAACCAGAGGACACAGCTTAAAAATAATAGGTAGGCCATTTAGGACAGAGATGAGGAGAAACTTCTTCACCCAGAGAGTGGTGGGTGTGTGGAATGCTCTGCCCCAGAAGGCAGTGGAGGCCCAGTGTCTTTAAGAAAGAGTCGGATAGAGCTCTCAAGGATTGTGGAATCAAGGGTTATGGAAATAAGGCAGGAACAGGATACTGATTGAGGATGATCAGCCATGATCATAATGAATGGTGGTGCAGGCTTGAAGGACAGAATGGCCTTCTGCACCTATTGTCTATTGTCTATTTACCTGTTTATTCCTGCTCTGTCCCACTTATCTGATCAAAAATAGTCTTTGATAATGCTACTTTTGCTTCCTTATCTGTGCCTTTTGATCTCTCCTGCTTCAGCTTGTGGCTCTCCGATCTTGAGACACAATCTGGGAAGATTCCTGGATAAACATCCTGCATGTCTTCAATTGCCTGCGTCTCCACTGGCTTTTCAATTAGATTAGGCAGCACGGCGACCAGTGAATCATCTCTATCATTTGAAAGGACAAATTATATTCCTGGAACTGAGAGTTTGTCTTGTACTCCTACCACAAATTCTCCACTTTTTTCTGGACTCTCTAGCCTCACTTTACACAATTGAGTGCTTTTTGTCTCACTATGAACTCCTGTTAGGAGTACCTTTTCTGGCAATAGTCCTGAAGGAGTATATATCTCCTCATCCTTCAGCCTCACAGACTGAGAGGATCCTCTGTCCCTTAATGTTATAACCTCTTTACCTGCTACTCCTGGCCAATATGAATAAACTTTACCCTTGCATGTATATTTTTTAAGCAAATCTGGCACGTCCTCCTTAACCAACCCCTGAACATCTTGTACACTCTGAGGCAGTTGTCGAACTTTCCTTGTGCTTTTTGTTACTAGTCCAACTAAACTCCCAGGCTTGTCTGGTTTTCCCACATCTGGCTTTCTCCTTGCCCACTCACACTGTGATTTTGTGCGGCCACTTTATTACAATGAAAACACCAGAGCTTTTTACCTTCTTTGTCCCCCTCAAGGGTTTCTTTTTTACCCTGTGGGACCTTCACTGAGATCTACCTTTCCCTCTCCACACGAGGATTTCTCTTTGCCCAAGTTTCTATCCCTCATGGACTGAAGTTGATTCTGGAAGCCAAACTGAATTTTATCGACCAGCTCATAATCATCAGCCACTTCAGCTGCTAACCTTGCTGTTTTAGCTCTCTGCTCTTCCATATTAAGCCTACCTTCAGCCTTCATCTCCATCTTTTTATGCTGACTTCCCTTTTTAAGTGTCAGTTTCTGAAGTTCAAATACTCTCTCTTTTTCTTTCTCTTCTGCTAAAGCCATGCGTTCATTTTTTTTTATCTTTCGGCTTTCACCGTAACTCAAACTGTTTCATTTCTGCTGCCCTTTCCTTATTTCTCACTTCTAACTCAAGCTGCATCATTTGTACTTGAAGTTTTGCCAACGCTACAGATTCTGATGGTGTCTCCAACAAGTTTAAATGCTGAGCTACTGCTGTAATTATCTCTCCTTACCTCACAGAAGAAGATAACTCCAGCCCCAGCGTGTCTGCTCATTCCAGCAGCTTGGTCTTATTCATCTTCTGTAACACTTCCAAGTTCACCTCATCCACATTCAGAAAATGATTGGCGATTGAAAGAGCCATTGCTGTCCCAAGTTTTGCTGTCCCAGCCAAACCAACACCTGAAATAAAGACACTAGCACCTACCACTCGCTGTGTAAATCCTGGACAAGCCCCCAATCTGTTATGGGGACCAGACCACTCAAAACATTCTTAAGCAGGCAGCCTAGACCATAACTTTGCAATTTGTTTTGGTTAGTGTGGAGTGAAAGTTACCCTGAGTAAGTTAGCTGGGTTGACTACCAGGTTTTAAAACAGACAAAAATGTATTCACAAACTTACAGAATGAAACACAAATAACAGAATATAGAATGCCCACAGAATTCAATCTATCCAAACTAGACTTATTTATGCAGTTCTGAAAAATATGTGCAACAATCCCAATAAACAAACCCCTTAAACAGAGCAAAAATGAAACAAAGGCTTACAGCTCGAAGGAGAGAATCTAGCAGCCTGTTTCCACACAGCCCACTGCTGAACTGAAGTGACTAACAACAAGAATTCAGCTTCCAGGACTGATCACTCGCCTTTCATTACACAGGTCACTCCTAAAATGTAAAAGCTTTGGCCAAAAGTCTCATCTGTGTACGTATAAACAAAAAGCCTCCAAGTAAACCCTTTCATCTCTGTACCATACCAGACATTTCGGAGCCCAGAGTATTTCATGACCCCATGAAAAAATCAAAGTCACAGCATCTTTGAGAAAAGAAACAGCTTTTAGGAAAAAGGACCCATTTTGTGATAAATTGGACACAAAATTGGCTTAATAGCAGGAGACAAAGGGTGCTGGTGGTTGATTGTTTATCAGACTGGTGGCCTTGGCCCTGTGGTACGACACAAGGATCGGTTTTGAAATTATTCCAGGATTGCTTCAGCAAGTATTTATTTTTTACGTCTTAATTCTAACTTGCAATTTGGTAAATATTTGGTCAACCAAGTTCACTCAATCTTCAAATTTGACTGTTTTGCATAAATCTCAGAATACTTTCTCAATCTCACTTCCCACTTGTCTGTTGATAACTTAAACGTTGTGCAATTTCCCTTCATATTTCTCAGTTCAATCCACATGGATTTTGAACTCCTTTTTTATTGTGTTTGTATTATTCAGAACATCATTCCCTTGTTTTTATTTTTCTCTTTCTGCTAAGATGATATTTACTT
Source organism: Chiloscyllium punctatum (assembly GCF_047496795.1). Taxonomy (NCBI): domain Eukaryota; kingdom Metazoa; phylum Chordata; class Chondrichthyes; order Orectolobiformes; family Hemiscylliidae; genus Chiloscyllium; species Chiloscyllium punctatum. The sequence goes on along the minus strand of NC_092779.1, from coordinate 5,351,091 downwards.
GCTATTTATTACCGCCGCGCTTGTTTCTTTTACAGCAGCTTCACCCCCCTCCCCATGCTGTTAAATGTCAATCCAGATGTTCATTCCCTCCCATTACGTATTGGTTTATAACCACCCCCACTGCTCCATTCAGCATCCCCACATGAACACTGTTACCTATTCAGTTGAGTATTTAAGAACATGCTGCAGGTGGCTGAACACTATGGAGAATTAGAGGGGACAGAATAATGCAGGAGAGAGTGGGAGTGAATGGATCAAGGAACAATTGTTTAGTTGCCGTTTTAACTCTGGGTTAGTTTGACATACATAATAGGTATTTATTACTTAATTAGATAATTAACTGAGTACCAGCTTGGTAAAGAGAACTATTCTCTGATTAGTGCATTAGGGCAGGTGGGTGATTGAGTACATTAACATAACACTAATTAAAACTGAATGTTGAGAGATTAGTCCCTGTGAGATTTAAACTGTGAGAAATCAGTGTGGAGTAAACGAGGCCAGATGAGAATAGAATTGAACGTTAGACAGAGTTCTGTTGTACTGATCACAACAAGATCAACCAGGACCCTATGTCAAAGGCTTGAAGGAGCCTGACCCAGTGCTAAATTGCCCCAAGAGAAGCTACAAAATCAAGATGTAGCCAGTGTCCTCAGACTCAGAGGGGGAGGGGTGCAATGGTTGTAATGAGGTCAGCCAGGTCGACCGCACAGAATAGGAGTTCCCTAATTGGGGCTGTTAATCTTGACCAATCAGGGAGCCCACGCTGACAGAGATAAACAGGAGATTGAGAGGTCTTCTTAGTTCAGGGGATTGACTCTGTGCTGGTTGGTGTTACAGTCAGTATGTTACTGTTAGTTTCTGCTTCCTTTTTTTGGGAGGGGGAAAACCTGATTCCTGAACTGACTGAATTATTTAGCCAGTTTATTAACTGGCATTCTTTTTAGTGAGGACTGATTGTTAAACTCCTGATGCACATAATGTGTTTCAGGTGTAGCTCAGTTCTCATTAGGGGATTGTTGTTTCACTGGCTGGTTACAGTCTGTGTTACTCTTTTTGAGAAAAGCACAATGTTAATTTTGTGGTAGGGCTTAGCCCTTGGACTCTAATTTCCTTTGTTTTTTGTATGTATCCTCACTGTTTTTGGTGTTTGAACTGAGCTCTTGTGGAAGACATACATTTTACCAGAGGAGCCGTTCCTGTGGGGAGGCCTAGCCCTGGGACTGGGTCTCTGAAGATTGAACACATGTGTGTGTGCTGGGAGGTGAGCAGTTGTTGTATCCTGGAGTTTGGGAGAAGACCTTTCCTTCAGGAGTGGACCAAACCCCTGACTTAACTGCACCTGTACTATGTCCCTGTGAGTGGGCCTGGTTTTCCAAGGCTGGGCCAGGACTCTATGGAGACTGAACAACTGTGTGCTGTGCATTTGCTGCCTTCAGGTGTGGACTCTGCCCTTGGTTGCGGACTCTGTTTTTAGCAATGGACTCTGCAGTTTGGAGTGGACTCTATTTTTGACATTGCACATTGTATACTGGAGTGGACTCCTCCTCCTGGAAATGGATTCCATATCTTGAAGACTGTATAGATTTGGACTGTGTACCAGAAAGGACTTTTTTTTTTGTAACTAACTGTGTTGTGGTGTTTCCTGGGTCTATCACCTGCACTGTCTTGCGTGTCCCTGGGTCTGGCAGGCCTTGCTGTGAGCTGGGAGGCTCATGGGTCATCCTGAAAGCTGTCACCCTGAGAGCTGGAGGGTGGGTAGGCCACCCTGTGAATCTGAAGGTTGGTAGGCTGTCCCGAAAGCCGGAGGGTGGGTAGGCCACCCTGATGCCAGTCGCCCTGAGAGCCAGATGGTGGGTAGGCCGTTCTGAGTGCTGTTGTCCCGATAAGGGGTAATCTGGACGGGCTGTCGTAGAGGTGGTCGAAAGGTGTCAGAGTAGCCGAGATCCGGAAGGCGTGTAGGGGCGGGCTGAGATCCGGAAGGCTTGTGGGCTACCCTACATGCTGTCGTCCCAGGGAAGGGGACGGGCTGTCCTAAAGTGGGCCGGAAGGTGTGCCAGGATAGCCCACTGCCCGGATGGTGCATTGTGGTGGGTGAGAGCCTAAGGGTATGTAGGGGCAGCCCAAGAGCCAGAAGGCGCTGTCACCCCAGGCAGGTACTGGGGTGGGTTGCCCCAGAGGTGGTCAAAAGGTGCTGAGGGTGGTTAATGAAGCCAGAAGGTGGTTAGGCCATCCTGACCGCAGTCACCCTGGGCGGGTACTGGGTCAGGCTGTCCTAGGTGGTCAAAAGGTATGTCAGGGCGGACTGAACTTGAAAGGGCATGGGGTGGACCGAGAGCCGGAAGGTGGGTAGGGGCGGGCTGCCTTAGTGTGGTCGGAAGGTGGGAGGGACAGGGGCTTGCTGGGTCTGTATTGTATGCACTTTCTTGTAACTGGATTGTGCTTTTATGTACAAATGTCATTGTCACTGTCTTTTTATATATGAAAATGGGATTTGAGGTTTGCCCTCATCTCCCTGTAAACTGGTTGAACGGTAGGGTTTGGGGTGTAGCTTTGCTGCTCCTCTCCCTTGTAAAATTGCTGTTGTATACAGTTGTAAATTTTTTTTGTAAACTTTTGTAATTTGTTTAATAAAATATTATAAACAGGAGATTCAGTCTCCTGAGTTTAGGGGGCTGACTGTGCTGGCTGGTGTTCGTCAGTATGTTACTGTTTGTTTCTGCTTCCCTCTTTTTTTTTGGAGGGGGAAACCTGATTCCTGAACTGGCTGAATTTTGCCAGTTTAACTGGCATTCCTCTTAGTGAGGACTCCTGATTGTTAAACTCCTGATGCACATAATGTTTCAAGTGTGACTCAGTTCTTAGTAGGGGATTGTTGTTTCACTGGCTGGTTACAGCCTGTGTGTTACTTTTCTCCTTTTAATTTTGTGGTAGGGCTTAGCCCTTGGACTTTTTGCATCTGTATTCACTTTTTATTGGTGTTTTTGGACTGAGCCCTTGTGGAAGATATATTTTACCAGAGGAGCTGTTCCTGTGGGGAGGCCTAGCCCTGGGACTCGGCCTCTGAAGATTGAACACCTGTGTGTGCTGGGAGGTGAGCACTTGCTGTATCCTGGAGTTTGGGTGAAGACCTTTCCTTTAGGAGTGGACCAAACCCCTGAGTTAACTGCACCTGTACTATGTTCCTGAGAGTGGGCCTGGTTTTCCGAGGCTGGACACTGTGTGCTGTGCATTTTCTGCCTTCAGGAATGGACACTGCAGTTTGGAGTGGACTCCATTTTGGGCCATGCACCTTAAAAACTGGAGTAGACCCCATTCCTGGGAATGGACTTCTATATTTTGAAGACTGTATAGATTTGGACTGTGAACCAGAAAGGACTTTTATTTTGGTAATTAACTGTGTATTGTGTGTTGGGTCCATCACTTGCAATGTCTTGCATGTCCCTGGGTCTGGCAGGCCTTACTGTGAGCTGGGAGGCTCATGGGTTGTCCTGAAAGCTATCCCCCTGAGCGCTGGAGGGTGGGTAGGCCACCCTGATGCCAGTCACCCCAAGAGCCAGATGGTGGGTAGGCCGTTCTGAGTGCTGTCACCCGGGCAGGTAGTGGGGCAGGCTGTCCTAGACGTGGTCAAAGGTTTGTCAGGGCGGACAGAGAACTGGAAGGGGCATGGGGTGGACCAAGAGCTGGAAGGTGTGTAGGGGTGGGATGCCTTAGTGGTTGGAAGGTGGAAGGGACGGGGGGCTTGCTGGGTCAGTATTGTATGCACTTATGTACAAATGGCATTGTCACTGTCTTTTATGAGAAACTGGGATTTGAGGTTTGCCCTCATCTCCCTGTAAACTGGTTGAACAGTAGGGTTTGGGGTCTGGCTTTGTTGCTCCTCTCCCTTGTAAAATTGCTATTGTATATAGCTGTAAATATTAACTTTTTTTTTGAAAACTTTTGTAATTTGTTTAAAATATTATAAACAGGAGTCTTTTGACCCCCTGTCAAAGTTTTTTTTTTAACCTTTATCCTAAGATCATGAAGTGGACATCAGTTTTGATTTTTTTAAAAAGTCTTGGATACTCCTATGTTCTTCTCAAACAACTCCTTTCTAATTTTTGTATTTTTTTCACACTAGTTTTCACATGCACCAAAACTCATCCATATCACACATTGATAATCATAATTTTAAAAAAAATAAACAGGAGTCTCGTGGTCTCCACCAACACCCTGGAGTTGTTCAGGGGCAGGTGGCCGCTGCAGGGAGTGGAGTGCATTATTTCCCTCTCCAACTTCTATATTTTGATTTAATCCCTGCCCTCCCCCGCACTGTTTGATCACACAGCATTGCCTATTGTGAAGGGCACTGCTTGTCACTGGCCATAGAGGAAAAAAAATACTGCGCAGTACAGGCCCTTTGGCCCACTCGGGTGTTTCCTTTTATTCAGTTATCACCACCAGGAAGAAAGACTCGTACACCTTGTGTCTCACACCTGTGCGCATACCCACACACCATGCGGCGGGGGGAAAAAAAGATAAACAGGAGTGTCAGCTAAAGACCACCTCGTGGGTCTGCTCCTAGGCTGGCCATTAAAGAAAATAGGAGTCTTGTGGTGTCCACTAACAGCCTGGAGTTGTTCAGGGAGAGGTGGGTGCCGCAGGGAGTGGAGTGTATTATTTCCTTGTCAAATTGTATTTTGATTTAATTCCTGCCTTCCCCTTCACGGCTTAGTCACATAGCAGTGCCCTTTGTGCTGTTTCCTTTATTCAGTTTCCACCACCCAGAAGAAAGATTTGTCCACCTTGTGTCTGTCACTGTGTCCCACACCTGCACACACACCAGCATGGGTGCTGGGGGAAGAATAAGCACTACCAGTTAGGTGGTAGTGTGGGGATTAATATAAAAAAAATGAATGTCCAACATCATGACAGAGCTGGCTCTGAGGGAGCTGGATCAGTGTGTGTGCAAGGACTCTCCTCCTTGAAGGTGTCAGAGGGGAAGGGGACTGGCTCTGGAGCAGCTGCCCCACAGCCAGAGAGCTCTGAGAAGGAAGAAAGAAGAGGAGGAAGGAGGAGGAGGCAGAGGCAGAAGGAGGTCAGAGCTCCGAGTCCTGGGCCTGCTTTTGGAGCTGCAGCCTGGGCCTCACCCAGGTCAAGGGAGGGTTGCTGCTGACCTGGGGCCCACTCCCACTGCTGGTCTCAGGGACCCCACCCGGACGTGCCTCAGCTGCTACTGCTTGGGACTCGCCTTGGGCCCCTCCCAGGACCTCCACCGCTGCTGCCCAGGACTAAATTTTGGGGCTGCCTGGGACTTGTCTTGGGGACCTCCCCCAACAGGCCTGCCCCCACCGCTGCGACCAAGGGCCTACCTGGGACTCACTCTGGTGCTGCCTCCACCGTTGCTGCTGCCTGGGGACCCTAATGGACTCTTGTCACGCCTGTTTTCACCAGTAGCAGACAGCAAAAGCATAGCAAGTCCGAAGGTTGCAGGGCCCAGCCACACCTACGCCGGGGTAGCCGTTGCCTTAGGCTCGGCTGTTCCAACCCCAGCTGCAACCACGACCCCCTTTAGGCACCTGACTAAGCACCTGGGGGTCAAGGCCTATCCCCACCCCAACATGACCATCGAAGCCTGCAGTAAGGCCATGGCTAGTGTGGTCAGCCCACTGGCCATCGTTGCTGCAGCTAGAATGTACGGGAAGGTCGTCTTTTTCCTCAAGACCGAGCAGGCGGTCCACCTGGCCGTGAAGAAGGGGCTCACTGTGGGCAGGACACATCTCGCCATCAACCCTTTGGAGGTTACGGCCCAGAGGGTCGTGATCTCCAACGTCCCGCCCTTCATTGCCAGTGAGCTCCTTCTTCCCCACCTCAACAGCTTGGGGGAGATGCGGTCAGGTGTCCAACCGCTCCTGCTCAGTCTCAAGGACCCTGCCCTCCGGCATATTTACACCTTCCGATGCCAGGTGTTCATTTGCCTGGCCCAGGAGGAAGTCACCGAGGGCTCGTTTACCCTCCTCCACAAGGGCACTGCCTACTGCATCTTCTGGAAGGCAGACAGCGTGCAGTACCAGGTGGGGCACATTAGAGGAAACTGCCCCACCTAGAAGGCTGCCCAGCCCACACCAACAGCTGAGGGTGGCACCACTGCACCCACTCCCCCTCCCCCAGAGTGAACACCACAAGTCCCAGCAGCAGGGGCTAAGCCAGAGACTTCCAATGCATCTGTCTCTAGCAGGGAGGGGGGGTGAGCATCCGGCCAGCTGGAAGGCATTCGGGAAGACACAACGCACCAGGCCCACCCACGGGGGGTACCGCCCTATCACCTTCCCCTACGGCTAGCCCACAACCTACCCTACCCCAGCGTAACAATGCCCCTGTGGCCATGCCGGCATTGCCCCAGCACAGCGGCCCCCGGCCCCCGAGCCCCCGAGCCCCCGAGCCCGAGCCCGAGCCCAGCCACATCCTGGTATTAACCTGTGGGAAACCACCACTACCTCACCCCCTGCAGCAACTGTATCTCTCGGCCCCAGAGAGGGAACTGGACCCCTACTCCACTCCAACTCGTCCACCATCACCTGATAAACCAGGGGCAGGGCAGGAAGTGACACAGCTGACCCTCCCCACCCTGGCCACACCCCCTGCCTTCCCCCAGCCAATAGTATTCCGGGAAAGGTTGGGGGGACCTTGGGCCTCATGACCACCAAGGCAGGTGGGGAGGGGAGGGCCCATAAATTCCCCCCTGTCTTTCTGGGGAAGAGGTGCTGGCCCTTGGAGGGGAAAGACATCCTAGCAGCTGTGTTGTCTATCTTCAGGGGATGAACCTACAGTGTCCCTTGTCTGTCCTGCACCATGGCCTGACCTGCCCAAACCCCCCAGGGGCTACAGCAGGACCTTCTGCTACTATAACTCCTCCGGCCCCTGGGGAGGATTTTTATAACCACACGGGCCATGGTGTGGGTGACAACGGCAAACTCTCCGCTGGGTCGTCGAGTGGTGGAGGGGAGGAAGGTGTTATCCTCATTCCTCTCTCCCAGACTGTTTTACTGGGGGCCCTGGCCCTGGGGGAAGACCTTTTCCCCAAGGAGCTGGGTGTCTCAGTATCAGGAGAGGAGCGGGGCCCTGAGCCTCTGCTGCCCGACGACCCAAACTCAGGGCATTCTGGGAAGGGGTGTGCCGAGTAGGGTACTGCCGGTGACCCTGGGGGTGGGGTCACCGGGGATTTGAGGCGGGTTGGTGATGCCAGCCCAGCTCCTATTCTCTCGGTGGGGGAGGGGTTGGTGACCGAGGGCGACCTCCCAGAGGAGGGTTTGGGGTCGGTGGCGGACACTGGGGATGACGCAGAGTCTGTCTCCAGCGACATTTTCGAGTCCCAGGTGCCCCCCACCGATCTCCCCCTCATCCCCCTCGAGGAACTCCAGGAGTTTGTCGAGGAAACTCTGAGTCGCTAGGATCGAGCCCAACTGGCGTTCGACTGCTGGAGCTCCTTTGAGAGAGTCTACTGGTCGGCCCACGCTGCTCACCAGGCGCCTGGGCTCGAAGTGAATGAGTGAAAGCGAGTCAGGAACTTCCTAGGGAGGGCGAGGGACTTCTGTGCCTCTCTCTCATCCTCCCAGTAAATGTATATAGTTTGTAACTGGACTAGTGGTGGTTGCACAATGCTTCTGACGTGAAGACAACTATAGCCAGCCTCAACATCAATGGCAGCAGGGAGTCACAGTGCAGATTCCAGACCCTCTCGGTCCTTCGGGACGGGAGGTATGCGGTGTGCTTCCTGCAGGAAACACACACTACCCCGGGAGACAAAGCCACCTGATGGGATGGCTATCTTGTTGGCCCCGCATTTTCAGTCGGAGATCTTGGGGGTCAGGGAGCCTGTGCCAGGCCGTTTGCTTCACCTGGCGGTTCAGCTGGGGGGGCGCAGTTCTTCACTTGGTGAACATCTACGCTCCCCTGGCCGGGCCGAGACAAGTGAGCTTCTTCGGAGAAGTGTCCGCTCATCTCGCCTCCATCGACGAGAACCAGTGCGTCGTCCTCTGGAGAGATTTTAACCGCATCCTCAAGGACAGTCCACGGTGGTGCCCGCACCGGTCGGGCGTCGAGGAGGAGGTTGGGGGACTGGTGGACGTCTGGCAGAATCTCCATCCCGACTCCATCGCCTTCACCTTCGTGAGGCCTGGGGTTGGAGCGTCCAGAATCGACCACCTGTACGTTCCGCGGGCATACGCCTCCTGTTTTCCGATGGTCTCCACGCGGCAGGTGTCGTGCATGGACCATCACCTGGTGGGGGCGGAACTCCTTCCGTTCGGCGCCAGGCTCGGCTCCGCGTACTGGCACTTTAACAACCTGCTGCTGGAGGACGAGCGGTTCCGGGACTCGTTTCGTCGTTTCTGGGCCGGCTGGAGAAGGAAGCGGGGAAGCTTCCCCTCCCTGAGGCTATGGTGGGACGTGGGCAAGGCTCACGTCCGCGTCTTCTGTCAGGAGTACGCAAGGGGGTCGACCAAGAGGCGGAAATCCAGGATCAGGGAGTTGGAGAGGGAGATGCTCGACCTGGAGTCATGCCTCGGTCAGCCCGATGTGGACCCGGCCCTGCGCGGGGTGTACGAAGAGAAGAAGGCCGCACTCCGGGACCTGCAGCTCGTCGGGGCTCGGGGTGCGTGTGTGAGGTCATGGATCCAGCTCCTCCAGGACCTGGACCGCGGCTCCCCCCTCTTCTACTCGCTGGAAAAAAAGGCGTGGCACCCCCTCAGCAGCTCCTTGTGTTGCTGGTCGACGACGGGTCCCTCGTCTCGAATCCGGAGGGCATTAGGGCCCACGTCCGAAACTATTACAAGGCTCTGTTCTCTCCGGATCCGTCCAGCGAGGATGCTCGCAGAGTTCTGTGGGAGGACCTGCCGCAGCTCGGCCCGGAGGATGCCGGAAGGCTCGACGCTCCCGTGACTTTAGAGGAGCTGACTGGCACTCTCGAGGGGCAAGTCCCAGGGGCTGGATGGGCTGACTGTGGAGTTCTTCAGGGCGTTCTGGGACGTCCTGGGGAGCAACTCAGCACAGGTCCTGGGGGAAGTGTCTAAATGCTGGAGAGCTGCCCCTTTCTTGGCGCAGGATGGTCATCGTCCTGCTGCCAAAGAAGGGGGACCTTTGTTCTTTGAAGAACTGGCGTCCGGTCTCCCTCCTCAGCACGGACTACAAAATCTTCGCCAGGGTGTTGTCTTCTCGCCTGGCCTCCGTGCTGGCCCACATGATTCACCTGGACCAGTCCTACACAAACCCGGGCCGGAGGATATATGACAACGTCCACCTGGTCCGGGACCTGATCCATTTCTGTCGATGGGCTGATCTGCCGAGCGCCTCCTGTCTCTCAACCAGGAGAAGGCGTTCGACAGGGTCGATCACGAGTACCTGCTCGGGACTCTGCGGGCATTTGGGTTCGGGACGAAGTTCGTCGCCCGGATCCGACTTTTGTACGACGCCGCAGAGTGTCTGGTTAAAGTTAATGGTCCCTGACGGCGCCCCTTCGCTTTGGGAGAGAAGTACGTCAAGGCTGCCCCCTGTCCGGCCAGCTGTATTCTCTGTGCGTGGAGCCTTTCCTGCGCCTCTTGCGGAGGAGGTTGTCGGGGCTGGTTCTGCGTGGCGTGGGCACAGGGGTGGTCCTCTCTGGCTACGCCGACGACATGCTCCTCACTTTCACCGGCCTGGCTGACCTGGGGAGGATTTGCGAGTGCCAGGCTACGTACTCGGCAGTGTCTTCCGCCAGGATCAACTGGGCCAAATGTTCTGGACTACTAGTCGGTCCGTGGCAGGTGGAGTCTCTGCCGGAGGAGTTACGGGGGTTCAGCTGGAGTACCACCCATCTCCTCTACCTGGGGGTCTACCTCAGCCCGGCTGAGGAATCCTGGCCGGCCAACTGGCAGGAGCTGGAGGCCAAAGTCTCGGCTCGCCTAGGCCGCTGGACAGGACTGCTCCGAGTGCTATCTTACAGGAGTCGAGTGCTGGTCATAAACCAGCTGGTGGCTGCCATGCTGTGGTACCGGCTGGTCACTTTGGTCCCTCCTCCTGGCTTTGTCGCTGACATCCAGAGAACGTTGGTCGACTTCTTCTGGGACAAAAAGATGCACTGGGTCGCCGCGCAGGTTCTGAGTCTCCCTATTGAGGGGGATGGTCAGTCGCTGGTGTGTGTCCGCACCCAGGTTGCGACGTTCCGCCTTCAGACCTTGCGGCGATACCTTTACGTCGAGCCTCCTCCTAGGTGGTGCGCCCTGGCGACGTATTTTTTCCGCCAGGTGCGTAACCTCAACTACGACACGCAGCTCCTGTTCGTCGACTGTGATGGTTTGGAGGTCACCCTCAAGACGCTGCCTGTCTTTTACCAGGACCTGATCACTGTTTGGAACATGGTCGAATCGCGCCGTGCCTACCCTCCGGCTGGAGTAGCGGCTGTCATCAGGGAGCCGTTGGTCAGGAATTCGCACCTCCATACTCCTGGGTTCGAGTGGCTGTCAGAGGGGAGGGCAGCGGTAGACATCCGGTACGTAGACACCGCCATCCGGTGCCTTAAAATGGCGGTGCTCGGACCCGACAGTGCACCAGTTGAAGGATGCTCAGGTGTGCGGTGGGATCCCGTCCGTGCTCACCCCAGCCCGGACGGAATTTTAACCAGTAAGGGAATCATGGGTTATGGTGACAAATCAAGAAAGTGGAGTTAAGGATGATCAGATCAGTGCTGATCTCACTGAATGACACAACAGACTCTATGGGCTGAATGGCTTGTTTGTGATCTAAGATTTTATGGTTTAACACTTTATTCCACAAATTTTGGCTGACTCTTCATTGATTTAAAAACCACCCACAATACTTTGAATACCCCTCTATCTCTCTGATCAATCTCAATGTGAACCTTAGGTTCCACAACCTCTTTCACAAGTCCCATGTATTCCTTCAAGCTGGACAAGGGAAGAAATGTGTGATTCAGACACTATCATCATTTATTCATAGCATGGAACAGAACTTTTAAACCACAGAGAAAAACAATTAAATCACAAAAATGATAGTCAAATTGCTAAAATGGACCAAACATCCCTTCATTTTCTGATCAATGGAAAATTGAGACAAAGAGAATTTAAAACCCAATTTTTTTTTCAGGTGGATGGGGGTCGGGGTGGTGGGGGTGGTGGGTTTAGATGTGTGGCATGAATTTGTAGAATTAATCATTCTCCTTCCATTCTTGTTTCCTCTTTTCATTTCCTGTGGAGTTGAAGTTGAAAGATAGCCTCTCTTAAATTATATGTCTGTGTCCAATTGAGCTGTTAAAATAAATACTTGCTTTCACATGTCACAAGCTTTTATTTCATTTTTGGTTGTTCTCTTCAGAGCTGTGAATCACTTTTTGCTCGTTTTCAATGGCAGTATGCATGAGTCAATTAATTCATTACTTTAAAATACAATTATGATTTAATTGCATGCAGCAATTACAATGCGCCCAAGGGAAAGTGGGAGCTGGGAGCATGGGGTGGGTTGTCATTTGTTTACTCAGAGGGATGTTGGGTTTAGACCTCACTATGTTACTGCCTCAGTCCTGGTCAGGAAGCTCACGGTACTGTGGTTCCTGAGATTATTGGTTGTACACTAACAAGTACATCAGTGACATCAGATAACAACATGGAATTGGGATAGAATGTGCAAAGCTCTAGCGATGGTCCTTTTAGGGTTCTCCTATGCATTGTGTGAACAGTAACTGAAGGTCTTTCATTGTAATGAACATGGCTGAAGATTCTCTTCTGTCAAGAAAACAAATGCCAATCCTTACATTGCAACAAATGGCTTTCTAACCCTTCAGATCTCTACCCAATTCTTGCTCATCTGTGGCCAGGGTCTCTCACTGGTCCTGGGTCCCCAATGGAGACATTGGTGGCAATGACCTCCATTTCTTTGTAGTAATACAGGAATTAGGAACAGTAATAGGCTATTTGACCTTCAATTGCTCCACCATTCATGGCTGATTCTCTATCTTAATGCCAAATTCTCATTTTCTCTCCATTTCTCTTGATGCACCCTTGCACCATCAGCCTGAGTCACTGGTTTGCCCAGCAGCAGGCCTTCACTGGGAATGGCAACAGAAATCCTGAGAAGCTGTCAGATAATCACAAGGAGATAGTGAGGACTGCAGATGTTGGAGAGTCAGAGTCAACAGAGTGTGGCGCTGGAAAAAGCACAGTAGGTCAGGCAGCAGCTGAGGAGGAGAGTGAACGTTTCGAGCAGGACCCTTCATCAAGACTTCATCAGAATCTGCAGCCATGACTTCATCAGAGTCATGACCAAAACATTGACTCTCCTGCTCCTCGGATGCTGCCTGACCTGCTGTGCTTTTTCCAGCACCACATTTTATTGACAAGTAGCCACAGACCCAGCAGCTGCTCAATACAGGCAGCACAAAGGAAGTCATTCATACACTTTGAAAGATACCATAGCATTTAAATGGCAAGAAATCAGGGAGCGTGGATGTACAAAGCGTCTGAGTATCCTTGTACACCAATCAATGAAATGAAGCTGATAGGTGAGCAAGCAATTAGGAAGGCAAATGGTTGATTGACCTTCATTACAAGACGATTTGAGTTCAGAAGTAGGGATGTCATCCTGCAGTTATACAGGGGCTTGGTGAGACTCCACCTGGAGTATTATGTGGAGTTCCAGTCTCACTTCGGTTATGAAGGGAGTGCAGCAGAGGTTCACATGGCTAATACTGGGGATGAAAATGTGTTGCTGGAAAAGCGCAGCAGGTCAGGCAGCATCCAAGGAACAGGAGAATCGACGTTTCGGGCATAAGCCCTTCTTCAGGAATGACTGGGGATGGCAGGATTGACCTATGGGGAGAGAATGGTTCAACTGGACTTGTGTTTTTTAGAGTTGAGAAGGATGAAAGGGGTTGGATTGAAATGTATTAAATTCTAACAAAACACAGATAGACTAGATGCAGGGAGGATCTTTCCCCTGGTTAGGGAATCTAGTATCAGAAACGTAGTCTCAGATATGGGGTAGGCCATTTAGAATGCAGATGAGGAAACATTTCTTCAGTCAAAGGGTAGTTAATGTGAGGAATTCTTTACCACAGAAGACTGTGGGCCAACTCACTGCATATATTCAGAAAAGAGATCGACAATCTTTTAGACCATTTTGGAAGGGTCAAAAAGGAAGATACAGAGTGTTTCATCTGTTCTCCAACCAATACGTGAGACTGTTGTTGTCTGTTTAAATTCCACTCCCCGGACCACCCTCATTGTTCCCTGTCACACCTGTTATAAATAACAAAATGTGGTGGATTTGGAGTCATCTTGCTGGGCTGGTAAACAGAGCTCTCAATAATATCTGATGATGTAGATCTGAATCCCATTATGCATTTCAGTTCAATAATAATGATGTAATTTCAAAAAAATTGTCATTGTGCTGGCAGTTATATAACTAGAATTGATAGTTGTAAAATCCCTTTTGTTTGACTAATATCTGTAATGGAAGCAAATCCCTTTACACTCCCCCCCCCCCCCCCCCCAACCGGCCTAACCTAATTGTAACCCTAATTGCACAGCAATGTGTCTGACTATCTGCCCTCTGAAATTGTTTAGCAGTTCAAAGAGCAAATAGGGATGTGTAATAAATACTAGCCTTGACAAATAGAGTTGTTTTCGCCGTACCCAGAAGTGTCATTAAGCACAACTGAGCAACCTTCCCAACACCAAAATCATCATGTCTTTTTTTTAAAAAACTAGTAACTACCACCAGTAAAACATCCATGTGGGCAATTGAAGACTTACAAGCAAAACCCACTATGGGCAATACAAATTGTCAAAGATGAGGGATACAAATATATTATTGTTAAATCAGAATGCAGGATTCAGCATCACCTGGAGTAGTTGTTATTCTGTTAAAGATTACATGAATTACATGTGCTCAGGTGAGTGGTCAGGTGAGTATTGAGGTCAATGCTGAGGTGAGTGGTGAGGCAAGTGCTCAGGTGAGTGGACAATGGGTACAGACACCTATTGGATTCTGCTTTCAGCCAGTTGCACCCCTAAGTTGAACAACATTTTTCTTTAGAACTATTCTGTTTTTGAAACAAAAAGTTTCATTTTTAAATAATTGCCTGTCCTTTTGTTCAATAATAAATTTTCAATCTTCCTGACAATATTGAGAAAATCAGGGAGGAGGCATAATAAATAACTGTGCTGAAAATCTGTGGAAGGCTTTCAGGCTTTGAAGTGTCTGGAGATTTTGCAGGCATGCCAGTGTTTTTTATTCAGCAGAGACTTCTGTCTGTAAAGTAATCAGCAGCACCAGTAGAAGACAGAAACTCAGCAAAACATTCAATGATTCATTATTTTAAGAATGACCTCTGCCTGATTTGGGTCATTCTGTCACAGGTGAAATTATTCATGGCCAGGAGGGAATGTCTAATATGTGTCTCTGTGATACAGGAAAACACTGATTAGGGTCACATCACCTGCGATCAATCATCACACCACACTTCACTTTTAAACTGGTTTAACCACATTCGGGTAATTGAAGTTACATTAGAATCAGGCTCTCTAAGAATGCACTTATGTCAGAGATTGAGGTAATTAGCTTTATGATGCTAACTTAGCCTTTACATTGGAAGGAAATGATGTCCTCGGCCTTGACCTCTCCAAATTTGAAATTAATTTCCAGATTCCAACTCAGTTGCATTAGTCGATTCGCTAAGACCAGAAGCAAGGGAATAGCTGTAGGCCATTCAGCCCATTGAGTCTGTTTTGTCATATCATGGCTGATCTGATATTCCATATCTATACATTCCTGTCTTTTCCTCGTAAGCTTGGATTCCCTTACTGATTAAAAATCTGTCTATTTCAGCCTTGAATATAGCTAATAACTCAACCTCAACAGCCCCTGGAGGTAAAGAATTCCACAGAGTTACTCCCATTCCACAAATTCCTCCTCTTTCTGTCTTAAATGTGTGACACCTTATTTTGAAATCATGCCCTTAGGTCCTAGACTCTCCCACAAAGGGAAACAATCTTTCTGCATTTATCCTGCCAAGGATCTGAAGAATCTCATATGTTTCAATAAAATCATCACTCATTGTTCTACATTACAGTTAAAATCCCATCCAGTACCACCAACAACTTCCAGGAAACATCTTTCTTTCTGTAATCTGTGTCCAGGAGGAATCCCAGTCTTGTTCAGTAAATGTTTGCTATGTCCTCACATAGACCATAATCTGCCAAAACACAGACAGACAGACAGACACACACACACACACTCTCACAATTGCATTCACAGATGCACTCTCACACACACACACACACAAAATTACATTCTCAAACACAAGCACCCACAAACATATGCAGATTAGTACACTATACAACACACTGCAGTGTGTACCAACTATAAGATGTCTTCTATCTACTTAGCAAGGAGTCTTCTAGATTACTTTCCAAATGTCTGACCTTTACTAGCTGGAACGGTTGGGGCAGCAGATGGGATAAGAGGACCACCACTTGTGAATTGCCCCTAAAGTCCATTACATTGTAATTTTTGGAAATCAGGATGTCACATTGTAACTGTACAAGATATTGGAAAGACCAAATTTGAAATAAAGAACATAACACACAGAACATTACAGCGCAGTACAGACCCTTCGGCCCTCGGTGTTGCGCCAGCCTGTGGAATCATTCTGAAGTCCATCTATCCTACACTATTCCATTTTTGTCCATGTGCCTAACCAATGACCATTTAAATACCCTTAAATTTGGTGAGTCCACTAATGTTGCCTGCAGTGCATTCCACGCCTCTACCTCTGACATCTGTCCTATATCTATCACCCCTAAATTTAAAGCTATGTCCCTTCGTGTTAGCCATCACCATCTGAAGTAAAAAGCTCTCACTGTCCATCCTATCTAATTATCTGATTATCTTGTATATCTCAATGAAGTCACTCTCAACCTTCTCTCTAACAAAAACAGCTTCAAGTCCCTCCTCATAAGAACTTCCCTCCATACCAGGAAACATCCTAGTAAATTTCCTCTGAACCCTTTCCAAAGTTTCCACATCCTTCCTATAATGCAGTCACCAGAACTGTACGCAATTCTCCAACTGCGGCCACACCAGAGTTTTGTACAGCTGCAGTAATGACCACGTGACTCTGAAACACAATCCCTCTACCAATAAAAGCTAATACACTGTATGCCTTCTTAACAACCCTATCAACCTGGTGGCAACTTTCAGGAATCTATGTACATGGACAATGAGATCTCTCTGCTCATCGACACTACCAAGACTCTCACCATTAGCCCAGTACTCTGTATTCCTGTTTTCCTTCTAAAGAGAATCACCTCACACTATTCCACATTAAACTCCATTTGCCACCTCTTAGCCTAGCTCTGCAGCTTATTTATGTTCCCCTGTAACCTACAACATCCTTCAGCACTATCCACAACTCTACTGGCCTTAGTGTCATCTGCAAATTTACTAACCCATCCCTCTGTGCCCTCATCCAGGCCATTTATAAAAATGACAAACAACAGTGGACCCAAAACAGATCCTTGTCTTCTTTCAGCTAGCCAATTTCTGATCCAAACCGGTAAATCACCCTCAATCCCATGCCTCTGTATTTTGTGGCAATAGCCTACTGTGGGGAACCTTATCAAACACCTTACTGAAATCTATATAGCGCACATCAACCACTTTACCCTCATCCACCTATTTGGTCACCATCTCAAAGAACTCGATAAGATTTGTGAGGCACGACCTACCCTTCACAAAACTGTGCTGACTGTTCCTAATCAACTTATTCCTCTCTGGATGATTGTAAATCCTATCTCTTATAACCCTTTCCAACACTTTACCCATGACCAAAGTAAGGCTCACTGGTCTATAATTACCAGGGTTGTCTCTACTCTCCTTCTTGAATAAGGGGACATTTGTTATCCTCCAGTCTTCTGGTACTATTCCTGTAGACAATGACGACATAAAGATCAAAGCTAAAGGCTCAGGTATCTCCTCCCTGGCTTCCCAGAGAATCCTAGAATAACTCCTATCCAGCCCAGTTTTCACACTTTCCAGAATTGCTAACACCTCCTCCTTGTGAACCTCAATTCCATCTAGTCTCTTAGCCTGTATCTCAATATTGTCCTCAAAGACACATTGTCTTTTTCCATTGTGAATACTGATGAAAAATATTTATTTAGCACTTCCCCTATCTCCTCAGACTCCATGCACACCTTCCCACTATTATCCTTGATTCGCCCTAATCTTTCTCCAGTCATTCTTTTATTCCTGATATACCTACAGAAAGCTTTAGGATTTTCCTTGCTCCGATCTGCCAATGACTTCTCATGTCCCCTCCTGTCTCTTCTTATCCCTCTCTTTAGGTCTTTCCTGGCTAACTTGTAACTCTCAAGCGCCCTAACTGAGCCTTCACATCTTATCCAAACATAAGCCTTCTTCTTCTTCTTGACAAGAGATTAAACTTCTTTAGTCGACCATGGCTACCTCACTCGACCACTTCCTCCCTGCCTATTTATTAAAGACATACAGTAGCGGTTCATTGAACAAGCTCCACATTTCAATTGTGCCCATCTCCTGCAGTTTCCTTTCCCAACCTGTGCTCCCTAAATCTTGCCTAATCACATCATAATTGCCTTTCCCCCAGCTATAGCTCTTGCCCTGCAGTCTTTCCATCATTAAAGTAAACATAACTGAATTTGATCACTCACCAAAGTGCTCACCTACCTCCAAATCTAACACCTGGCCAGGTTCATTACCCAGTACCAAATCTAATGTGGCCTCGCCCCTTGTTGGCCTGTCTACATACTGTGTCAGGAAACCCTCCTGCACACAATGGACAAAAACTGACCCATCTAACATACTCAAACTATAGTATTTCCAATCAATATTTGGAAATTTAAAGTCCCCATAACAACTACCCTGTCACTCTCGCTCTTATCCAGAATTATCTTTGCTATCTTTTCCGCTACATCTCTGGACCTATTCAAAGGCCTATAGAAAATTCCTGACAGGGTGACCTCTCCTTTCCTCTTTCTAATCTCAGTCCGTACTACCTCAGTAGACAAGTCCTCAAGTATCTTTTTTGCCACCGAATTACTGTCCTTGACTAACAACAACACACCTCCCCCTCTTTTACCATCTTCATTATTCTTCCTAAAAAATTTAAATCCAAGAACCTGCAACAACCATTCCTGTCCCTGCTCTATCCATGTGTCTGAAATGGCCACAACATTGAAGTCTCAGGTACCAACCCATGCAGCAAGTTCACCCACCTTATTCCAGATGCTCCTGGCATTGAAATAAACACACTTCAAATCACCTTCCTGCTTGCTGGTGAACTCTTGCGACCTTGAAACCTCATCTCTAACCTTACACCTCTCAATGTTGTGGACACTGGAACTATAATTTAGCTTCCCGTTCCCCTGCTGAATTAATTTAAACCCTCCTGAAGAGTATTAGCAAATTTCACCCCTAGGATACTGGTACCCCTGTAGTTCAGGTGTAGACCATCCTGTTTGTGGAGGTCCCACCTACCCCACAAAGAGTCTTAATTATCCAGAAACCCAAAACCCTCCCTCCTGCACCATCCCTGTAGCCATGTATTCAACTCCTCTTTCTCCCTATTCCTCACCTTGCTAGCACATGACACAAACAACAAACCAGAGATAACAACTCTGTTTGTTCTCACTCTAAGCTTCCACCCTAGCTCCCTAAATTTCTGCCATAAATTCCCATCCCTTTTCCTACCCATGTTGCTAGTGCCTATGTGGACCTGGTTGACTCTCCCGTTCTTCCTGCTGCTGAAACAAAAATATTGCCTAAAATTCTGGTTGCCCTCCTCCAGGAAGGATGTTATTAAACTGGAAAGGATACAAAAAAGATGTTACCAAGACTAGAGGGTTTGAGTTATAAGGAGAGGCTGAATAGGCTGGGTCTTCTTTCCCTGGAGCATCAGAGGCCGACGGGTGACCTTACAGAAGTTTGTAAAATCATGAGGGACATGGATAGGGTGAATAGCATAGGTTAATAGTTAGAGGGAAGATACTTTAAAGGGATTTAAAGGGCAACATTTTCACACAAACGAAATGCATGCATAGAATGGACTGCCAGAGGAAGTGGCAGAGACAGGTTCAATTACAACATTTTAAAAACATTTGGAGACGGACATGGATAGGCAAGGTTTAGAGGGGCATGGACCAAATGCAGGAAAATGGGACTCATTAAGAAACCTGGTTTGCTGAAGGGTCCTCTTCTGTGCTGTATGACTCTGGCTCTATATCACTGTTCCTGCACTGGATCAAAATCCTGGAACACCTTCCTTCAAAATTCCTGTGGGTGTATCTTCACTATGACAGCTACATGTTGAAGGTCATGGCTCCCCATTTCCTTCACAAGGGTGATTGAAGCTGAGCTATCAAAATACTGACCTTGTTAGTGAAGCCCCATTCCATGAACAAAGGAAACGGAAACCAATTTGTCAAAATTATTGCTTTGTGTCAAGTTGCAGTGCTTGTTGAGCTGACATAGTGACAATCTTAAATCATTCACACTTTCTTTTTCCAAAGTGGACCATCACAGGATTCGTTTCTTTTTAACTTGAAGTTGACTGCTGGAATTATGTAGCTTTGCTTTTTGAAATAATTACACATACCTTTCTTTCTGCCAAATTATTCCTCAGAAAAGATGCAAGGAGACTTTTATTTTAAATATTTTAAAATACATTTAAATATTTTGCTGAACTGTTCCTCCAGCTACATAAGAGGAAAAGCAAAGTCAAACTCTCCCTCAGGAGTCCCACTTCACAAACAGATCTGTTCAGCACCTTGCCTCCTTCCCTATTTCCCTCCCTCCTTCCCCATAATTATTTCAAAGAACAGAGCAATCACATTTTTCTTGATTTATTGCATTCAATTTGAGGCATGGCTATTACAGTCGTCATTTAAATTGGGCACAGTACAGTTTAGACATAGAACTGACTAACAATGCTAGACAACATCGTGACTCAGCCAATCTATTATTTATGATTTGTATTAAATAAATCCTGTAGCCTCAAACTGGTCAAGATGATCGTCTTAATCAGCTTCATGCCATCGAATTAGGAAAGTAATTATGAATGCAATTAATGTCACGTTACATCTCTAGCTTCACTGCCATTTATGTGGCTAATGACAAATTCCACTGCAACAATACTGTAGCAAAAACTGTCTGCCCAGTATCCTTAGCATTAAGGCATTGTTAATTTGGTAACAGATTTTCCATTCATCCTCAGATTATATATTTATACACTTGCAGTGAACTAACAAAGCTTGATTATTTTGATCACTCAGAGTTTATTCTCAAGCACTTTGTGAGGCCCATCCACCTACTCACAATCCAATACAGGGGTGGGATTGGACTGACTGCTGAACGAGTCATACTGTACTGAGTGCTTTACAGAAATCTGCAGCATCACCCCTTTTACAGCTGGGCATTTCATGGCGTGTTTGAAAATTGCCTCAGTTTTAAATCATACGTTCCATCAATCACAAACACTTTTTTTCTATATCACCCTATCGAAGTCTCACTATCTGGGAGAGACCATCAAATTTATGTTACAGTCTGGCAAGGGAGCAGGACCCTTTCTTTATTAAAGTCGAAATCTAGGGGACTTACCAAGCGAACAAAGCCAGAAAACTCTACAGTCTTGAGCAAACAACCTTAAACTTTACTACTCAATGTTAAAACATACTCGCTCCAATACATGTACAACTTATTATTAACACCCAGAATTAACACATAGAAAACATGGGTAATACACTGTGATCAAACCCCCCATTTTGCTTATTTAATAATAAATCTGCTCAAGACAGATCCCACAGGTTCCTAATGAGTGCACAAGCATAGCTACAGCCTTTGGCAAAAATGGAGCTTCACCAAGTCAGCACCGCTCTTGGATTTCTCTGAGCCATCAGATTGCTTGGATACATCCTGCAAACTCTGCTTACAGACTTTTCCACACCCCACTCTCAGCTGCACTCAAACGTTAATACTTACAAACTTTTTCCGCACCACACACAACATCCCCCAAACCAGAGACAGTGACCCCCAGGACTACTTCTGGAGTCCTGTCTCTAATGCCTAGCAGCCTTCTAACTCTGAGAATGTTTTCCCTTGTTCTGACAGTACAGAGCCATCAAATTGCTCTTGGTTTTTCATTGAACTTCGTGCACATGGGACCAAAAGGCCACAACATGTAGGAACAGAAATAGGCCATTCAGTCCATCGAGTCTGCTCTGCCGTTCACTGAGATCATGGCTGATCCAATAATCCTCAACTCCACTTTCCTACCTTTTCCCAATGACCCATGATTCCCTTCGTGATAAGGCCATAAGACATAGTTTAGTAGTAGCATGAAATAAAAGCACAGTCCAACATGGAATCTCCTTTGTTTCCATTTCCAATTCTGTGTCCTGTTAACATCTCTTCAATCATCCTGAATTGTCCCCAGTGACCTTTGAAAACATTGTAATAAACACTGCTCCCTCTAGTGAGGCAGAATTGAATGTTGTTAATGAGCAACTCGATTTCATAAATGTTTCCAGTCATTGATTGCTGACTTGCATTGTGCAAACAATGGATACGCCAAGAGGATGTAATCACACTAATCTGAAACCACAATGGCAATGTTATTGAACTAACAATTATCTGGATGATTGTTCGATAAATCTGGAAAAATCTGTTCAGATGCTACCATGGCAGGCTGAAAAAGGTAAAGTCATTTAAATAAGTCTGGAATAAAAGCATTGTACTGGCCTCTCCATGTACAGCTTACTCTCCCAACCATCCATCTCAATCTCTCCTTCTCTGACCTAACCTTCTTCAGTTTATTCTTCTCTGACTTTTCCATCTCCAGCCTATTCTTTTCTGCTTATGTATTAACCTAAATATTTTGAAATGGACTATTTCTCCTTAAGCAGTCCCTGGGATTGAGGGGACTTGTTTGTACTCTCATTTGATTTGTTCTGACATAGTCATTGCGTCTAATGTAGTATCTTCAGATTCTGCCACATGTGCAGCAGGTGGTACCGGAAAGGTTTGGTAAATGTGTCATTGGGAGATTAATATGATTTCCCTAGTATCTCAAATGTGCTTGTGTGCATTCCCGATGAAGTCTTTCAAATGAGTTTGAGGCTATCCCAAATGAACCTTCACCACTTTGTTCACATTCGGACTCCAGCAATTGGCGAGTTCCTTGACTTTATCAGAGAAGCTTTGAGGAAATCCCCACAGCAAGTCCTCATCTAACTGTAACTCTGTAAAGCCTTCAGTCTCAGAATCCATATCATTCATACAATTTATTTTTAACAATTTGCAATTTTTTCTCAGGCAGGAGAAGCCTTAATGAGTCAATCTTCCCCAATGTTTTGCCCGAAACGTCAATTTTACTGCTCCTCGGAACAACCTATACTTTTCCAGCACCACTCTAATCTAGACTCTGGTTTCCAGCATCTGCAGTCATTGTTTTTGCCTAATCTTCCCCAATGTTCCAGTTACCTTTCATCCCCTGTTTGATTATTCTCAGAATTGCTTTCCTTCATTACCCTTGGTGTGACGTTAATTTCAATGTTGCCTCATTTCTCAATATTCTTCCATAGTATATCTCAGTATTTCATCTGGTCCAGATATTGTCAAGTATTGCTCAGAATTTCTTCAAAGTATATATTCAAATTTTAACAACCCTCTCACCTATTCAATAATCTGTCATTGATGTTGGTTAGATTAGTTGGTTGGATGACTGGAGTAGAATAAAAGCCAACATCCTGGATTCCATCACTGTAGCTACTTCATGAGGTGCTGCAATCTCACCTTAGCCCACAGTTGTGAACTAACTACCTACAAAATACACATAACTCTTAATGGAGGAAGATGCCTACCTTCTTTTGTGGGGCTATGGCTTCTAACCTTATCTTGAATATACATTGTAGTACTTATGTTGAATGAAACTTGTCAATGAGGGACAGAAACCTCTAAATAAAGCCTGAAAAATCCACAACATTGACTGGAAGAATAGGTACCTGTTACATAAAGGTACTTTGAACCAGGTCTCAAGGAAGTTGAATGTCATGTTGCAGGTAACAATCCCAGCATTACATGTACTAAATGCAGCCTCCCAATCTGCAAACTCACCACCAATGGAGGGGTTGGGGGGGGGGAATCATTAACTTTCATTCAGAGGTATAAAATTATAGGAAATTTGTTGAGGCACAATAAAGATGAAAAAATGTCAAATAGCATATTTGTTAAATGGTTCAGCTGAGAGACATCTCACATTACTTGTTCAATCAAGAACAGACATGTGCAGAAAGACCATGTGATAAGGATGCAAACAATGAAAACGTCACCTCTTTGCAGGAGATGGTGAAGGTGTTCATGGATGCCATCTATCTATCAGGTTAAAGGCTGGAAGAGAGTTGTTCTTATAGTGCAGCCAAATGTGGATGACAGGAAGGAAGATGAATAAAAGCAGAGGAGCTGCAGAGTGATGCTCCGTTGGGAAAGAACTTTCAGAAACTACAATAGTGCCCAAAAGTGGAAGCATTGGTCAACTGCAGATTATAGGTGACTCTCGGGTTAAATGATTATTAGTATTGTGACAAAGAATAAGATTACGCAATGTGGATTGACCCAGAAATGTGTGGAGACATGTTCTATTGCAATGATGCATCTACAAAATCATAAACGTACCTGACAAAACTACATCCTGCACCCCCCCTACCCTGGAAAACCTAACCTGATTACAGAGGAATGAAATTCAGCACAGGCAATCTATCATCACATGATCTCACCGCAAGGACAAGATAAAATGAATTATAAAACCCAGAGAAAAAAGAAATTCTGCGATACCATGTTTCAAATGTCAAAGATGCTTTGATAGATTGTATTTTTACTTAGTAATACAAACAAGGACAGGACTTACACAATTAATGGCATGGCTCTGTGTAATTTTGTAGCACAGTGAGATCTAGAGGTTTAGGTACGTAATTCTTTGAAATTTGCATCAGAGGTGAATAGGGTGGTTAAGAAGGTGGTTAGAATTCTTGCCTTCATTGTTCAGGCCTGTGAGTCTAGGAGTTGGGACATCATGTTGAGGTTATACAGGACATTGGTGAGGCCCCTTTATAAATTCCATGTATAAGTTTATAAGTTCTGGTCACTCTTTTATTAGAAGGATATTATTAAACTGGAGAAGGTTTAGAACTGATTTACCAACTTGTTGCTGGAAATTGAGTATTTGAGGTATAAGGAGAGGCTGGATATACTGGGATTATTTTTCACTGGAGCATAGGAGGTTGAGGGGTGACTTTATCAAGGTTTATAAAATTATAAGAAACATAGATAAAGCGAATGATAAGGGTATTTTATCTATGGTGGGGGTATTCAAAACTAGGGGCCATATTTTTAAGTTAAGAGGAAAATTATTTAAAAAGGACATGAAGGGCAACTTTTTTACACAGTGGTTCATATGTGGGATTGAACTGCCAGAGGAAGTGGTAGATGTAGGTACAGTCACAACGTTTAAAAGACATTTGGATAAGTTCATGAACAAGAAATGTTTGGATGGATATGTGCCAGGGGCAGGCAGGTGAAGTAGTTTAGTTTTGGAACATGATTGGTGTGGACTGTTTGGTCCGAAGGGTCTGTTTCCACGCTGTATGACTCTGTGACTGGATTATATGGTATGGAAAATCTTTACTTACAATTAAAAACCAATCAGTGAAATCTGATTTTGAAAACCAAAAATATGATTACATTTTCAGCACTGAGGTTATTGAAGGAAAGATTTCTTTCTGTGTGACTTTGAAGAAAATTCTAGAACAGGGTAGAAGATGCATCATGGCTGCTCAACCTCTCATCCCTCATCTTGGAAGCAGAATATGTGCCAGAAATCGCAAGGATGTTATTATCAAGATTATATCTGAGATGGGAGGTAGGTCCAACTGTAGTACCTACCACCTGGTCTTATGTAAATGGAAATCAAAGATTAAATAGGAATGTGGAATTCAAAACACAGCCAGGCCAGCCTTCATTGTATTGATGGCAGTGTAGATCCAAGGCACTGAATGTACTACTTCTGCTTCTAATTCATATGTTTGTCCAGAAGCATTTCCCTGCTGTTTGCTGCAGGAAGACCATTATAAGGAGCCTCTTCTGTGGATTTAAACCAGTGACAGAGAGGTTTATTAAAGATTTTTTTAGCCTGCCTTGCACTTCTGCCCATTTTTATTCACATTTCTGTATTACATTTGCAACACTTGTCCTTAAGTTTGGATCTTCAATTATTAAATCCAAGTGCCCTGCCTTCATTTAGAATTTGAACTTAAATTTTAACAAAAGCTGCATTTCAAAGCTGAGTAAGAATAAACAAGTCTAATTTCAAGGCAATATTTTGAATATTTAAGAATTATGAGTCCTTTTGGAGATGTGTGGATTGGTATGACTTATATTAAAATAAAGCAGTTTTTTGACAACCCACTGCATAGGATATTTCAAAATTCAGTTTCTCCTCAATTTATCCTCTATATTGAAATGACCTGACTTTTTACAAGTCTATAAATTTGATTTTGCTGTGTGTACTATTCATGCAGGATGTTGAGTTTTCCCATTTCTGCTTTAAATGGAACCATAGCTTGATGATGCAATCCTCTACCACGGTTACTTCTCAAAGAAGAGTTACCATAACACCAGGGTGTAAGTGACAGAAATTGGCCGAAATTTGTAACTGATGAATTCTTAATTTGCCCTTCCCTTACTGACTAGCTCATTCGGTTAGAAAGCAGGCTTGTAACACAGAGTAATGCCAAGAATGTGGGTTCAGTTTCCACACTGACTAATGTTTTCAAAAAGGACATTCCTTCGCAGCCTCACTTCTCACCTGAGGACTGGTGACCCTTCGGTTTAACCATCACCAGCCATCTCTCTCTTTAATGGGAAAGCAGCCCAATGGCCTTCTCGGACCATAAGAACTTTACATTAGAGATTGAAGATGGAAAATTATTGGAAATACTCAGGAGAACAATTTTGTAGAGAATAAAGCAGTTTTTATGGATTTAACTTTCTGCTTTGACTTGTGAGCTCAATGTTGGCTTGATTTCTGAGTGCCAACCCTGGATGTGCAAAAGGTGGGATATGAGGCACTATCTTCCAGCGCGATGTTAACTAAGAAGCTGCTTTTAGGAATATTGTTCATTAGGGACTGCAGAATGTCTGAAGATATGGGAATGCCAATCACTGCACCCTAAATAAAGGTCAATGGATATCATCAGCTGATGAG
Source organism: Chiloscyllium punctatum (assembly GCF_047496795.1). Taxonomy (NCBI): domain Eukaryota; kingdom Metazoa; phylum Chordata; class Chondrichthyes; order Orectolobiformes; family Hemiscylliidae; genus Chiloscyllium; species Chiloscyllium punctatum. Next base: position 5,324,768 of record NC_092779.1, on the reverse strand, counting down.
AGTATGAGAAGAGTAATGCATCTCGATATATGTGCTGCTTTCCATCAATACTGACTGGTCACATCTTTAATGAACTGAACTGACTTCATGTTGGTGAGGAGTAGGCAGCTGTGCCACCTTTGCTCAAAATGGGATGAGGTACCAAGGCAATATGGAGACAGTCCAATGCTTTCCTTTAGCCATTTTCCCAACTTCTCCATCCTCAAACTCAACTCCAAAATGTTGAGACATGTCCACCAATGTTTCCAGTCAGTGACTCCTTGACTGTTGGGTGTTGCTCCTAAATTAGGGCAACGAAGCTATGTAACACTAAGGAACAAAGAGAAAAGCCATATGTAAGCATTACAAAAATACCAATGTTAATACTTGGCAATCAGTGAATAACAATACCAGCTGTGAAACCTAGTTGCCTTTCCAATGGTTTTATATGATCACACTTTGTTCATTGCAGTTCAGGCAGCATCCAACGAGCAGCGAAATCAACGTTTCGGGCAAAAGCCCTTCATCAGGGGCTTTTGCCCGAAACGTTGATTTCGCTGCTCGTTGGATGCTGCCTGAACTGCTGTGCTCTTCCAGCACCACTAATCCAGTATTTGATTTTCAGCATCTGCAGTCATTGTTTTTACCACACTTTGTTCATTGTCTAATCACAGTTATAATCAGCATTTGAAATGAAATATTTTCAAAAGAGTAAATCTCATTTTTCTGTAATTGAATACTATGTTCATTGTCAATCAGAATTTATTTACTGATTAGTTTCATTCTTCTCACTATCATTTTCTCTTTAGAAAGAGTTATATCATAGAATCTCTACAGTGTGAAGCAGGCCATTCAGTCCATACCCAATCCACCAAAGAGCGAGCTCACCCCCAACCTACATAACCCATGGCTAATCGACCTAGCCCGCACATCTTTTAACTAAGGGAGAAAATCCACACTGATATAGGGAGAATGTGCAAACTCCACACAGACAGCCACCTGAGGGTGGAATTAAACTAGGTCCCTGGCTCTGTGAGGCAGCAGTGCTAACCACTGAGCCACCGTGCCACTGCAAAGAAAGCACTGGGGCTTTATTTGAGAGGCATTCACTCATAGCTGAATAAAACAGAGAGGTATTATCAAAGGAGTATGTGAAATGCACCAATAAAAAGCCTCTCTTGAGGCCTCATTTGAGTGAATTGAGTTAATGTAAAGTGTGCCTTAAGAAGGGAATACTAGTGTCAACATTTGTTTTTGGAACAATTGTTCAGAGACTTTCAATCTCATCAGGACAATCCAGTGCTAACATTTGGAGGAACTGGGGAGACTGCAAAGGATACAAAGGTTTGACAATGTGAGAATGAACTCAGTAGTTTGAGGTTTGGTCTTGGAAATTAAATATCTCACATTCTGTGATCTAGCTGTCAAAGGACATCCCAATTATCTAGATATATGGTCACTGATTACAGGAAAGAGAAAAAGAAATCTCTCATTATGAATTAAATTTCACCAAATAGATGCAACGGGACTGAAAATGTGTACATTAATTGCATTTTAACTCCCTCGAGAGTAACTAAATTATAGAAGGAATTAAATTGCCAGGTTTGGCTAAAATTTATGAATGTGTGACAAGATTGGTTATTTTAGTGCACTTTCGAGAAAAGTGTATGACAGAAACAACTGGTTCTTCCCGAAATTTGCCTAGACAGGAATCGTGGACATTTTCTGAATCGATAAGCTTTAATAAATGCAGCACCAGCCCTGTAAAGCAAGTGTCAGCATGTTGTGTTGATCAGGGTAAATTTAGCCACAAAGTAAGTAATGATGTTGAAAGTGCATCTCCAGCCGAGGGAAATCTGAACTCTTCTTCACTTTAAGGAAGAGCCTGCTGTTTTCTGGTGACATTAGCAAGTCAATTGTGTCTTTCTACAAAGACAGTGCTTGCATAAGATTACTTTGGCAGACTTATTCACAAGAACTGAATTGACAAGTCTTATTCTGATGTTTTCCTTGAGGAAAAGAAATGAATGATACATATGCCTTTGTGAGTCTGTGACAGTTTTCCCTTTAGTTTTTGCTCCTATCTTTTTTCTGAAGGCTGACGACTGGGCCCACTGTTTCTGATCATTCGGCACCATACCCTACTGACCAATCACTAGGTCATAGTGTAATTTCAGGAGGCAGTTTACCCTTGGTAATATAGCATTATATGTAATACAAATATACAAACAAGGAACAGAAGGAGATCACTCGGCCCTTCGTGCTTATTCTGCAATTTGGTAAGATCAAGGCTGATCCGACTTTAACTCAATCTATATTCCTGAGTATCCCCAACACTCTTTCATCCCCTCAGTCATCAAGAATCTATCTACCTCTGTCTTAAAAATATTGAAATATTCTGTAACCACTGGCTATTGAGGAAGGGAATTCCAAGGATTCACAACCCTTAGAGAGAAAAATGTTTCCTGATCTCAAACTTAGATTAGATTAGATTAGATTACTTACAGTGTGGAAACAGGCCCTTCGGCCCAACAAGTCCACACCGCCCCGCCGAAGCGTAACCCACCCATACCCCTACATCTACATTTACCCCTTACCTAACACTATGGGCAATTTAGCATGGCCAATTCACCTGACCTGCACATCTTTGGACTGTGGGAGGAAACCGGAGCACCCGGAGGAAACCCACGCAGACACGGGGAGAACGTGCAAACTCCACACAGTCAGTCGCCTGAGGCGGGAATTGAACCCGGGTCCCCGGCGCTGTGAGGGAGCAGTGCTAACCACTGTGCCACCGTGCCGCCCATAAATGGGTGACCTCTTATTTTTAAACCATGCCCCCGTTCTAGATTCTACCTCAGGAGGAACCATCCTCTCCACATCCACCCGGTCCAGTCCCTGCAGGATCTTTTATGTTTCAGTTAAGTCACTACTGACTCTTATAAACTCAAGAGGACACCAACACAGCCTGTCTATACTTTCCTCATAAGGTAATATCTCATTCCAGCTTCATTATACACTTCTTTCAATCAATGACAGCAATGATCACACAGAATGTAAAACAGTGAAGCTAATCCAATTTCTCCTCATTATCAGTGTCATTTTGGATTAAAATTACCCATATTTTGACATGAAACTACATCATAAATATTAATTGGTTTCTTAACTGAAAGGGGATCACAATTGATTGTAAAACATACTCCCATCCAATACCCTCACTCACAAACATATATTTGCAGGAATGGGTTGCTAAATGGAGTTTTTTTATCCAGATTCTTAAAAATCACAATTCACATACCTGACACTGCTCCCCCTCCCCAACAACTTCACAATCTCATCCATATTTATACACTCCATATCCTCACCCACTCTTCACCATCCCCGTCCCATTTACGTAAACAAATATTTATTCTTTCACATAGTGCTTTACACAACAACAGGATCTTTAATGTTATAAAATATCTCAATAATGTTGTAGAGATTCTATTAAAAAGTAACTTGTCATTAATGCAGACAAGTTGAGAGTGTGTTGCTGGAAAAGCACAGCAGGTCAAGCAGCATCCGAGAGGCAGGGATATCGACATTTCGGGCCGGAGCCCTTCATCAGGAATTAATGCAGTGGAGTTGAATGAAAGGATCTTAGCATTTAGGGCTCAGTCAGCTGAGGGCACAGCCACCAGTGATGGAGTGGGATTCAGAATGCTCAAGAGGACAGGATTAGGCAAGTATTCCTATTCCTCAGGGTTGTGGGTTTAGAGAGTCAAGAGATTAGGAAGATTCAAGGGGGTTTCTAAACAAGGAGGAAAATATTTAAATGATTTTGTAACTTGAAGATATGGAGGATCAACACATACAGAGTGTTAAAAACAATGACTGCAGATGCTGGAAACCAGATTCTGGATTAGTGGTGCTGGAAGAGCACAGCAGTTCAGGCAGCATCCAAGTAGCTTCAAAATCGACGTTTCTGGCAAAACCCTTCATCAGGAATAAAGGCAGTGAGCCTGAAGCGTGGGGAGATAAGCTAGAGGAGGGTGGGGGTGGGGAGAAAGTAGCATAGAGTACAATGGGTGAGTGGGGGAGGGGATGAAGGTGATAGGTCAAGGAGGAGAGGATGGAGTGGATAGGTGGAAAAGAAGATAGGCAGGTAGGACAAGTCCGGACAAGTCAAGGGGACAGTTACTGAGCTGGAAGTTTAGAACTAGGGTGAGGTGGGGGAAGGGGAAATGAGGAAACTGTTGAAGTCCACATTGATGCCCTGGGGTTGAAGTGTTCCGAGGTGGAAGATGAGGCGTTCTTCCTCCAGGCATCTGGTGGTGAGGGAGCGGCGGTGAAGGAGGCCCAGGACCTCCATGTCCTCAGCAGAGTGGGAGGGGGAGTTGAAATGTTGGGCCACGGGGTGGTTTGGTTGATTGGTGCGGGTGTCTCGGAGATGTTCCCTAAAGCGCTCAGCTAGGAGGCGCCCAGTCTCCCCAACGTAGACGAGACCGCATCGGGAGCAACAGATACAATAAATGATTTTAGTGGATGTGCAAGTAAAACTTTGATGAATGTGGAAGGCTCCTTTAGGGCCTTGGATAGAGGTGAGGGAGGAGGTGTGGGCGCAGGTTTTACAGTTCCTGCGGTGGCAGGGGAAAGTGCCAGGATTGGAGGGTGGGTTGTTTGGGGGCGTGGACCTGACCAGGTAGTCGCGGAGGGAACGGTCTTTGCTGAAGGCGGAAAGGGGTGGGGAGGGAAATATATCCCTGGTAGTGGGGTCTGTTTGGAGGTAGCAGAAATGTCGGCGGATGATTTGGTTTATGCGAAGGTTGGTAGGGTGGAAGGTGAGCACCAGGGGTGTTCTGTCCTTGTTACGGTTGGAGGGGTGGGGTCTGGACGAGATGCGTTGGAGGGCATCTTTAACCACGTAGGAAGGGAAATTGTGGTCTCTAAAGAAGGAGGCCATCTGGTGTGTTCTGTGGTGGAACTGGTCCTCCTGGGAGCAGATCCGGCGGAGGTGGAGGAATTGGGAATATGGGATGGCATTCTTGCAAGAGGTAGGTTGGGAAGAGGTGTAATCCAGGTAGCTGTGGGAGTCGGTGGGTTTGTAAAAAATGTCAGTGTCAAGTCGGTCATCATTAATGGAGATGGAGAGGTCCAGGAAGGGGAGGGAGGTGTCAGAGATGGTCCAGTAAATTTAAGGTCAGGGTGGAATGTGTTGGTGAAGTTGATGAATTGCTCAACCTCCTTGTGGGAGCATGAGGTGGTGCCAATGTAGTTATCAATGTAGCGGAGGAAGAGGTGGGGAGTGGTGCCAGGGACAGAGTGTTGAGTGAATCATACATTATGTGAGATGAAACACCAATAAAGGACTCTTGAATGACTTGACATTTAATATTCAAAACATTTTTGCCATTATTTGCTCTTTTATTTTTCTCTTGAAAGCATTCACTCTACGTTGGAATAGGGGTCACCAGGTGCAATGACTCCCTCCTGCCCATGGTTTGTGACAGTGATGCATGTTCCAGGTTTGAGGGCCAGCTTAGTCTTCAAGGAACATGTAATATTTAATCATCATAAAGTACATCAAAAGCATTCAATGTTTGCTTCTCCACACTTAATCTCATACACTGATGACCACACTCAATAGGTTCTTTCTACTCTCTAGAACATTTATCAAGTGAGCAGCTGGGTTGTACAAACATGATTCCATTGCTGATTTACAGTCAGTGCTGAGTTAGTTGATGGATTCAGGAAGAGTTTACACTCACCACCCACCCTTGCCAGCACTCCCAATCCTGACCATTTCCAACTTCTTCCATTACTGCATGCAACTGAATCGAGTCGCTCATTATTATTGTGAAAGATGGCATAAAACTCCAAGTCTGTTTCTCTTTCCCCCCTTTTTCAAATAAAAGGCAAAGCAATGGACTTCTGTTCTGAAAGTACCACAGAAGGGATTTTCTCAGTTTCAGCCTTTCACTTAAACTGTACATTTTCAAACAGTTTAGATTTTAATTCTGTTCTCATTCCAACAGTAGACCTCAATTATTCTATGTTTGATTATATCAGTCTGCTAACTGCTCACTGTGCTTGATTGTTTTAGCCTGGGGTGGGACTGAGAAATGCAATCACATTTATATGACACAGCTGCTCACTTGAAAAATTGGGAGAGTTGGAGGGTCCCTATTGGGAGTTGGCGATGAAAAGGAAACAAACCATCAAAATTACTGGAAACTACAGCTTGAAGCATGGAGCAGACATTTCAAAGGAGTAAAACACATCCTTCAAAACACCGCAATAACTTGATCGAGTAAAGTCAGCTGCCGGCTTCATTGCTTAGAGCTGCTGACTTTGTTAAGAAGGAAAACTGACCAATCTGTGAATGCTGTCATCAGAAACAAAAGCAGAACTTGCTGGAAAAGCTCCGCAGGTCTGGTTCCCCAGTTCTGAGAAAGGGTCACTTGACCTGAAATATTAACTCTGATTTCTCTCCACAGTTGCTGCCAGACCTGCTGAGCTTTTCCAGCAAAATTTTGTTGATGAAAAACGATCCTGCCACTCCTGAACCGGTCATCTCGGTTGTCTAATCAGGAGAGTTGAAGAAAATTGAAACCTATTCATTCTCTACCACTGCAAATGAGGCAGAGACTAGGACAATGTCAGATGTCCACTTGCCTGTTCTCCCCTGACAGGTTAGGATTAATTTTACCTCAGGCCATGCAGCCTTAACTCTTGAATAAAACACCATTCAAAATCGTGTGGTAAACCATGCAATTAATTCTATTAGATAAATACAAGTGACTGAAGTAACACGTATTTTTAAGTTTCAGCAGTGCTGCATCACATGTTTGCCTAGGTATTTGTTATTTATGTATGAGCTGTTCAATGATTTATGAATAATTCTGATGAGACAGCATCACTTCTCATTAGCTCCTTTAGATTCCTCTGTGTGCTGGCAATCCATCAATGCTTAAATGGAAACAGCATTCAATTCTGTTAAAGAGTTGGAAATGAGAAAATGTGGTGGATTATTTTGAAATAGATCCACATTTAGGCCAAGAAGTATTTTGCATTTTTTTATAATTAAATTGGACGTTTTGAGGGCAGACCACTGCGCGTCAATAACGTAGAGCTAAATCAAGCTAGTTCGAAATATTTATACATGTTTCTCTCTCCATAGGTGACAACCGAGGTTAGACCGGGAAGCAGTTCGGATATAAGAGAAAAGGAGATAGGGGAGGAACAAAAGCTTTGAGCTTTTTGTAGAAAGCAATTCAGAAATGATGAAGAGAAACAGATTCCAATGGTTAAAAAAGTGACAACCGAGTACAGGTTTAATTCGATTAGCAAAGAGCTGGGAGTGACATGAGGAAAAATCTTTCAATGTAACCTTTTCCCAAGACTATATTTCATGAATGAATTATAGGTGTATATTAATTTTAAAGTCGTGGACAGATATTTGATGCAAAAGTGGCGACAGTCCAATTGTCATCAATTTGTTAGTTCAGTTAAACAGGTATAAAAATTTAAGATTTGGAATGTATTGTATGAGGCAGTTAAGATTTGAAACAGCTAACTTGCACCATGAGATAAGCCCTGTTTCTGAAGATTGTTGTTGGGAGGAGCTAACCAGTTCTGTACTTGTAAACAGTTCTGTGTAATAATGTTTCAGTAGCAAAAGACTATCTGCATATTCGATGTACTGTGGCTAGCTAATTAGTAAGATGTAAAAGAATAGGAATTTAGGAACATAGGAACAGGAGTAGGCCATTCAGCTCCTAAAGTCTGTTCTACTATTCAACAATATCTGTCTTTAGACTGTATTCCTTCATGTGTTCACTTAACAAAAAAATGATTTCTCTCAGATTTAAAATTAAGAACGAATCCAGCACCTACTGCAATTTAGGGAAGAGAGTTTCAAACCTCTACTAGCCTGTGTCTGGAGAATTGCTTTCTAACATCTCTCCTGAATGGTCTAGTCTTAATTCTCAGACGACGATCTCTAGTTCTAGACTCTCCTACCAGTGGAAATAGTTTATCTTAATCTACCTTGTCTTTTTCCGTTAGTCTCTTGAAGACTTTGATCAGATCACCCATTAAAAAGTTCTCGAGAAAAAAACGTCTAATAAATGTACCACATGAAGTCCAAGTATTATTCATGTAGATCTACATTGTGGCCCCTCCAAGGTCAGTATATCCTTCCTAAGATGTGATACCCAGATCTGCTCACCGTACTGCATGTGGGGTCTAATCAGGGTTTTGTACAACTTCTACATTCTTATTCTGGATTAGTGGTGCTGGAAGAGCTCAGCAGTTCAGGCAGCATCCAAGTAGCTGCAAGTAGCTGACACAGACTTGAAAATTTCTGATGCCCTTTTTCTACGCTGTGATTCTGTGATCCAAGTCTGAAAAATTCGGAATAAGTTTCCTCAGGAAGTGGTAGATGCGGACTCAGTTACAAAGTTTAAAAGACCCTCAGGTAAGTAAATGAATAAGAAATGTTTAGAGGGATATGTCCAAGTACAGGCAGACAAGACTAGTTGAGTTTGGGACTATGGTTGGTATGGACTGGTAGGAATGGAAGGTTTGTTTCTATGCTGTATAATTCTATCAAGTGGGGCAATTAAACTTCATTTCATTGAATTTCAGATAAGAGGATGAGGAAGATGATGATGCAGACTGCCATGCAATTGGTAGTTAAATACACATCATAAGTAAGATATTAAGATGCTGGGATGAGACTGAGGTGAAGAGTTTTCTGTGATTTTGGTTAATTTGGTCTTGATTGCTGTCAAACAATAATTTTGTCTTTCCCACCAAACTCTATGAGGCAGAAACACTTTCTTCATTCCAATCTAGCAAGATGGTTTCTGAAACGTTTGCTTCTGAGATGCTCAATATATCAAACGTTGTGGCTGGGTTACATTGATTGCATTGTCTCGGGATCTGATGGAGAGACGGTTCATGTTTTTAATTATTGGAGCCAGGCATTTTACTTTGAGGTATCACTTCAATAATTTGATCAGTTGTTGTTTCAAAATGAGTCATCCATTGCATATCCTCAAGCTTTTTAAGAGTAAAAGAATATGAGAAAAATACAATTTCAATTTATTCCCGGGCCCTGAAGTACCTTTGACAGTTTTCTCCTTAAACTATGCAAACTTGTTGTTTGCATTAATGTTTGCTCAATTTAAACATCTTTTTATTTATCGGTACCCAGTCAGGTAGCATTGAGAATAGCAGAGAAGTTGATCCAAATAATTCAAGAAATCTGAATTAATAATCCTTGTCCAAAAGACTTAGAGTAAATTCTTTGAAAAGAGGTTTCAAATCCCAGTATCACAGTCTGAAAATTTGTATTCCATTTCTTTAAAACAAGACAGAAATTAAACCAGAAGTAATGCAATCATTTAAAGTTGTCAAATTCTTGTAAAAATGCCAATAAAATCGTGAATTTTATTTACCTGAGGAAATCTCCATCCTTAGCCAGTCTGGCCTATATGTGATTTAATCTAGTTCTATTCAACCACTCAGTTGGAGCACAAATCACTCAGTTTTATCAAATCACAATAAAGACAACAATGCTGACACATTTCAAGGACAATTATCACTTTGTCAGGACAACTAGGCATGAACAAAAAATGCTGTTCTTGCCAGAAACACCCACATCCTGTAAATGAATATAAAACAAATACTTTGATGATAGATCACAGCTTTCACTCATGTATTCTATTCTTGAGTGTTCTTTTCTCAAACATTCAAGTCAAATAGACATTTTTGTCTCTCCTATTCTCAAAGTAAATATATCTCTCTAGGAAAACAATCCATTTTAAAAAGCTGATGGATTGAAAGTCTCTTTTAACCACTGGGTTCTACATCAAATAAGGCTGAATAGTTTCAATCTCCATGATGGTGGTCATTGACTAACAGGACATGACTACCTCAAATATATTAGCAATTGCATTTTCAAGGCACTATCTCCCATGGTGCTATCACAAAAAAAAGAAGAATTCTCTGTGTCCTGGGTCAATATTGACCTCTCAATTGATATCTCTGAAAATATATGATCTGGTCACTGTCACATCAATTTCTGTGTTCAGAAGTCAGAATTAACAATTCAAGTCCTATGACCTTACTTCAGAACTGATGGTAGCAAGGAAAATATTGATATTTATGCAGAAGTTGGAATAATGGAAGGGAGGAGAGTAAATGATAAGTGAGTTAGAACCCAGAGAGAGAGAAAAGAGTTGGACAGACAAAGGAATGTGTAAAGATGAAGGGCTTATGCCCGAAACGTTGATTCTCCTGCTCCTCAGATGCTGCCTGACCTGTTGTGCTTTTCAGCACAACTCTAATCTAGACTCTGATTTCCAGCATCTGCAGTCCTCACTTTTGCCTGAAAGAATGGGTAAAGGTCAATCTGGGGGAATGAAGAGCTGCTAATGTGGACTATTAGCAGCTGACCATAGATGGTGTGTAGCAGCAGCCCGTGTGATGTGTATGGGGGTTGAGGCAAGGACAGATGAAAAGGTGTCTCAAACCCTCAAGTTGTTGAACTCGACATTGCATCCTGAATGTGGTAGAGCTCCCCAGCAGAAAGTAAGGTGCTGTTCTTCCAGCTTGCACTGAGGTTCACGTCTGCAAGACCAAGACAGAGATGTTGATCAGGGAACAAAATGGTTTGTTGAAGTGATAGGCAACAGGAAGCTTAGGGTCTTTTTTGTGGACAGAATGTAGGTGTTCTGCAAAGTGGTCACCCAGTCTATGCTTTGTTTCCCCAATAAGAGGAGATCACATTGTGAGCAGCGAATGTAGTAGACTAGGCTGTGGGAAGTGCAGGTAAAGTACTGCTTCACCTGGAAGGCATATTTGGACCCTTGGATACACAAGGGGGAGGAGGTAAATGGGCAGGTGTTACACCTTCTGTGGTTGCAGGGGAAGGTGCCATAGGGCTGAAGGTTGAGGGAGGGGGAGTGGTGAGGTATGTTGGGAGTGAAGGAGGAGTAGACCAGGGTGTCCCGGAGGAAATGATTGCTGCAGAAGGCTGACAAGGGAGGGGACGGGACATTTCAGACACATAATCAACCACACTGCAAAAGATCTGCTGTCACATGTAAGTCAGACAAAGTAAAGGTGGCAGATTTCCTTCTTGACCTTTTAGAGGTCTGAGGGAAGATCTTTTAGAATGGAGATAAGGAGAAACTTCTTCAGCCAGTGAGTGGGGAATCTATGGAATTCACTGCCACAGAAGGCTGTGGCAACCACGTCATTGAGTGTATTTAAGATGGAGATAGATAGATAGATTCTTGAGTATCAAAGGGATCAAGGTTATAGGAGAAGGTGGGAGAATGGGAATGAGAAACTTAACAGCCATGATTGAACAGTGGAGCAGACTCAATGGGCTGCATGAGCTCATTTCTGCTCCTATGTTTAATGGTCTTATCAATGACACTTTTGATTAAAACATCCCTGTGGCAGCAAGGAATCCCAGCAAATGTGGAGTCAATGAGAGTCAGGGGGAGAATAAAATACTCTCCACAGATTGGAGCCATTCCTAGCACAAAGGATGATAGTTGTGGCTGTAAGATGTCAATCTCCATGGCCACAGTCCATTTCTACAGGAGTGTTCAGCCACTTTTTTTAAATGTCCTTCCCTCCATTATAAGGTCAGATACAGGGATGTTCACAGATGACTGTACAATGGCCTGCACTTCAGACAATGAAGGCCATACACAGCTAAACATGCCTTGGCTCCTAAAGCAGCCTTCCCAAACCTGTGCTCTCTACCATCAGAGATGGACAAGGGCAGCAGAACCATGGGAACACCACCATGTGAAAGTTTCCCCTCCAAGTCACTCACCATCCTGACTTGGAAACAAAATCACTGTTCCTTCAGTGTCACTGGGTCAAACATCTGTAAATCCCTGGTTAGTGGTGTTATGTAGTATTTACACAACATGGACTACAACATTTCGAGAAGGCAGCTCACCTCGACCTTCTCCAGGGTGATTTAGGCTCAGCAATAAATGCTGAGCCAGCGAAACCCAAATCCCAAGAATGAATTAAGATAAACACTTATTTCACATCTTCAGTGGTGAAAATTATCTGAGGTTGCTTTACAACGTATAAAATTGAACATTGAACAAGTTCAAAGTGTGAATGATACTTTAGTCAAAATGTAGGTTTTAAGGAGGATTTTAAATCAGAAGAGAGAATTGTTGAGATGCAAGTGACTGTGAATGGAGTTCTAGAGCACAGAGTCTTTACAATAAAAACATGGTCAGGTGTCAGTGAGGGTACAAAGGTGGATGACAGTCAGAGAAACACAAAGTTAGGGAAAGCTAAGGATAGAGAATTTACAGTATTTGACAAAATTCTGAAGTGCAGGAAATCTTTTCCAATGTCTCAGAAAATTGACCTGTTTTAGAAAATTGAATTCAGAAAACCCACAGGCTACTTGCTCTCCATTTCACTGATGGCTCCATTATTGACCTCTTCACGATACAGTGCATTTGCAAAATTAATTTGCCATTGATCTCAAAGCTAAGCAACACTTAATTAGAAGAATCTGATCAGTGGTCATTACCAAGATGCTAATCTAGTAACATATCACTGACACTCTTGGGTTGCTTATGACTGTTCATAATGAGCATAGACTAAATGAGTAGATAATTTTAAATTTAAAATAATCTACATTTTTATCTATCTAAACATACATTTAGTAAGGATTCATACTCATTAGACTTTTAAATTAATTCCAAGATTATCTTCACTAAGACATAAAAAGAAAGCAGCTTTTCATATATTGCATGTTTACCCTGCAAAGTAAAGATATAGGTATTCTGATAAAGTCATCACCTCCTTCTTGCAGGAATTATTCAACCAACTAAGACAGGCTTCAATTCTATAGAACCTTATGTATCCTCAGTACATACCAAACTGTTTCTTGGCCATTTTAATGTTTTTAATGGAACCAGGGAGAATTTCTTTGCTATTTTTAACAATAAGTCTGTATACATTCTCATAGCCACCTCAAATGTAGCAGGGTCCTGTGAATAACATCTTTTCTGACAGATAGAAAATAGGAGTAGAATAGTTAGGTGGTTTTGTCTGACCAGTGCAGACTCAGTGGGCCAAGGGAATATACTGGATTAGTGGTGCTGGAAGAGCACAGCAGTTCAGGCAGCATCCAACGAGCAGCGAAATCAACATTTCGCTGCTCGTTGGATGCTGCCTGAACTGCTGTGCTCTTCCAGCACCACTAATCCAGTATTTGATTTTCAGCATCTGCAGTCATTGTTTTTACCAAGGGAATATACTGTTGACCTTGAAGACTCTTTTTGAGGAATATCATTTGGTGCTCCCACACCAAACAACATGTGAATGACTAGATGGTCTGTATTGATTGAATGACGATTATTGGCCAGAAAACCAAAGAGAATTCCTTTTCCCTTTTCCCTTCTTCACAATACTGCAATGGACATTATTAAGTCCACCAGAAGTTATAGCTGAAGTCTGTGTTTAATGTCTTTTCTCAAGAAATGACACCTCTGACAGTGCACCACTCCTTCAGTACTGGAACGGTGGCTCAGATAAAATCACTGCTTTTGTCTCTTCACAGTCAATGGTACATCACTGATGTGAAACCCCTAGTCTTTCTCTGTTAGTGACATTGGATTTCACAAGAATATCTGTACTCTCTTTTGAACAGTGCTTTGATTTTCCATATTCTTGGAGGTAACACTGAGGGAGTCCGACACCTTAGCAGCTACCAATTTTTATTTGATGCATTCAATAGATAGTCTGACTGTCCACTCAAGTTGACATTAAAGATCCAACACAACTGTTTTGTAGAATAATGTCTGTGTCTCAATCAACATTTATGCATCAAACACAAGTCAAAATATTTTATATTCAAGGGCACCTTTTGATTAAAATAACCTTAACCTTGTTGAGGCCTACATTTGTTTTGGTTTTTCAGGACTACCTTTACATTTTCATGAAGCCATTTCCAATCATTCAAAGCAGTTAACATGAGGATAATCTTCTTCCTTGGTTCCCAATCTCTTTCTCCTCTAGGATTTACATTATAAATACAGTTCCCAAATTGCAATTGAGCAAATCCTCAGATACTTTCCATATTCCACTTTACCCTTGCTTGATCCTAGATATCCACCATCTGCAGAGATGCCCCTCAGTCACCAATCAGAGGTTCTGTACCATCCTCTATTCCTATTTCTCCAATCATAATTTCTGTCTCTGGAGGAGCTGTAAAGGAGGGAAGCTGTGATTAGAGGAACTGGAGAAAGGAACCTGGCAGAGTCAGAATCTTTGATTGGAGGAGTGTTGTCCTTATCGGTGTCTCTTTCCTACTCCACTGATTCAATTACATGGAGGATACTTGCTTTCAACAATTTGAATATTTTTCTTTCCTCCTTTTATTTTACAGGTTGTTTGTGTGTTTTGAGAGTGAACTCACTATCTGCTGCTATGTATTATTCATCTGATTTGTCCTTGCAGGATCTAGTTTGTTTATTCATAGACCTCCGTGTTTTCTGCATTAAGTTACTGTCTAGACTTTGCAGGTGCTGTTTGGCTGTGGGGCAGTCTAAAGTCAGGAACATGGTTTATCAATACATGTGTTTCCTATCACTATCAGTCTTCAATTTAGATGATAACAATGTTTTTTTTTCTTCTCTTTATTAAAACTTTTTCTTGAAGGCATCTTTCACTTCAGTGACACTTCTGGAATTGTGAGGGATTGTCCATGCTTTCTTTGTCTCTGATCTGGAATTGAAAAAGCCCTCACTCAAACACTTGAAAATTGGACCTTCGGCATTTTTTAATGGATTTACTTCCTGTGCCAGATTCTCTGATTTCTCTCAAAAAGTGTGGCATTGGAAAAGCACAGTAGGTCAGGCAGCATCCAAGGACCAGGCGAATCGACATTTCGGGCACAAACCTTTCATCAGAAATGAAGGGCTTCTGCCCAAAATGTCAATTCTCCTGCTCCTCGGATGCTCCCTGACCTGCTGTGCTCTTCCAGTGCCACACTTTTTTTGACTTTGACTCTCTAGCATCCGCAGTCCTCACTTTGTCCTAGTGTCTGAATTCTCTGTTTGACCCATTGTGCCTGCCCCATTTCCACTCCCTCATGCCAACCTCCCACCCTTCCCCCTGATCACTGCATGCCATTTCTGTTCAAATAATCACCCAATGTCCCTCTTGAATGTTTCAGTTGACTTTGCAACTCCCACACCTCCAGGCAGTGCCTTCAAGACCCTAACAACTCGCCGTGTCAAAAAACTTTCACCACATCACCCTTGCTCCATTTACACGTCTCTTTAATTCTGCTCCCTGGTGATGACTCTTTTGGACATCTGAGCTCAACGTTTCACAATGTTAACAACAAAATATCACAAACTTCATGCACATACTGGCAAATAAATGCTTAATTATCATTCTCATGAAGAGTCATCGAGTTGGACTTGAAAGAGTGACTCTGTTTCTCTATCTACAGACCCTGTCTCACCTGCTGAATTTCTTCAGCATTCTCTGGTGTTATTTCAGATCCCCAACATCTGCAATATTTTGTTTCGAATCATCTGATGCTATTCAGAATGTTATTTTGTGTGTGTGTGTGTGTGTAGCCCATTTGTGAAACTTTTTACTGGAGGCCTGTGACCAGTAGTGTGCCACAAGGATTGATGCTGGATCCACTGCTTTTCATGGTTTATATCAATGATGTGGATGTGAATTTAGAGTAAGTTTGTAGATGATACCGATATAAGTGGTGTCGTAGACAGTGAAGATTATCACAGATTGCAACAGGACCCTGATCAGATGGGCCAATGGGCTGAGGAATGGCAGATGGCGTTTAATTCAGATAAATGTGAGGTATTGCATTTTGGTAAGTCAAACCAGGGCAGAACTCATAGCATTAATGGTAGCACCCTGGGGAGAGTTGCTGAACATAGAGACCTAGGGGCGCAAGTACAGTTTTTTGAAAGTGGAGTCACAGGTAGATACAGTAGTGAAAAGATATTTGGAATAGAGTCATAGTCATAGAGATGTACAGCATGGAAACAGACCCTTCGGTCCAACCTGTCCATGCCGACCAGATATCCCAACCCAATCTAGTCCCAAATGCAAGCAGCAGGCCCATATCCCTCTAAATTCTTCCATTTCATATACCCATCCAAATGATTCTTAAATGTGGCAATTGTACCAGCCTCCACCACTTCCTCTGGCAGCTCATTCCATACATGTACCACCCTCTGTGTGAAGAAGTTTCCCCTTAGGTCTCTTTTATATCTTTCCCCTCTCACCCTAAACCTATGCCCTTTAGTTCTGGACTCCCCGACCCCAGGGAAAAAACTTTGTCTATTTATTCTATCCATGCCCCTCATAAACAGACCATCTATAAGGTCACCCCTCAGCCTCCACTCCAGGGAAAACAGCCCCAGCCTCACCTTATAGCTCAAATTCTCCAACCCTGGTGACATCATTGTAAATCTTTTCTGAACCCTTTCAAGTTTCACAACATCTTTCTGATAGGAAGGAGACCAGAATTGCACGCAATATTCCAACAGTGGCCTAACCAATGTCCTGTACAGCTGCAACATGACCTCCCAACCTCTGTACTCAATACTCTGACTGATAAAGGAAAGCATACCAAACGTCTTCTTCACTATCCTATCTACCTGCAACTCCACTTTCAAAGAACTATGAACCTGTGCTCCAAGGTCTTTTTGTTCAACAACACTCCCTAGGACCTTACCATTAAATGCATAAATCCTGCTAAGATTTGCTTTCCCAAAATGCAGCACCTCGCATTTATCTGAATTAACTCCATCTCCCACTTCTCAGCCCATTGGCCCATCTGATCAGATCTGAGGTAACCTTCTTCACTGTCCACTACACCCTCAATTTTGGTGTCATCTGCAAACTTACTAACTATAAGTCTTCTGCTCGCATCCAAATCATTTACATAAATGACGAAAAGTAGAGGACCCAGCACCGATCCTTGTGGCACGCCACTGGCCACAGGGTTCCAGACTGAAAAACAACCCTCCACCACCGTCCTCTGTTTTCTACCTTTGAGCCAGTTCTGTATCCAAATGGTAAAAACAATAACTCCAGATGCTGAAAACCAAAGACTGGATTAGTGGTGCTGGAAGAGCACAGCAGTTCAGGCACGCCTTTGGTGGGCACACGTATGGGGCCCAGCTATGCCTGTCTCTTTATTGGCTATGTAGAACAGTTGATCTTCCGTAATTACACCGGCACCACTCCCCACCTCTTCCTCCGCTACATTGATGACTGCATTGGCGCCACCTCGTGCTCCTGCGAGGAGGTTGAGCAATTCATCAACTTCACCAACACATTCCACCCTGACCTTAAATTTACCTGGACCATCTCTGACACCTCGCTCCCCTTCCTAGACCTCTCCATCTCCATTAGTGACGACCGACTTGACACTGACATTTTTTACAAACCCACTGACTCCCACAGCTACCTGGATTACATCTCTTCCCACCCTACCTCTTGCAAAAATGCCATCCCGTATTCCCAATTTCTCAGCCTCCGCCGTATCTGCTCCCAGCAGGACCAGTTCCACCATAGAACACACCAGATGGCCTCCTTCTTTAGAGACCGCAATTTCCCTTCCCACATGGTTAAAGATGCCCTCCAACGCATCTCGTCCACATCCCGCACCTCCGCCCTCAGACCCCACCCCTCCAACCGTAACAAGGAAAGAACGCCCCTGGTGCTCACCTTCCACCCTACAAACCTTTGCATAAACCAAATCATCTGCCGACATTTCCGCCACCTCCAAAAAGACCACACCACCAGGGATATATTTCCCTCCCCACCCCTTTCCGCCTTCCGCAAAGACCGTTCCCTCCGTGACTACCTGGTCAGGTCCACACCCCCCTACGACCCACCCTCCCATCCTGGCACTTTCCCCTACCACCGCAGGAACTATAAAACCTGTGCCCACACCTCCTCCCTCACCTCTATCCAAGACCCTAAAGGAGCCTTCCACATCCATCAAAGTTTCACCTGCATATCCACCAATATCATTTATTGTATCCGTTGCTCCCGATGTGGTCTCCTCTACATTGGGGAGACTGGGCGCCTCCTAGCAGAGCGCTTTAGGGAACATCTCCGAGACACCCACACCATTCAACCAAACCGCCCCATGGCCCAACATTTGAACTCCCCCTCCCACTCTGCCCAGGACATGGAGGTCCTGGGCCTCCTTCACTGCTGCTCCCTCACCACCAGACGCCTAGAGGAAGAACGCCTCATCTTCTGCCTCGGAATACTTCAACCCCAGGGCATCAATGTGGACTTCAACAGCTGCCGCATTTCCCCTTTCCCCATCTCATCCTAGTTTCAAACTTCCAGCTCAGCACTGTCTCCTTGACTTGTCCGGACTTGTCCGACCTGCCTATCTCCTTTTCCACCTATCCACTCCACCCTCTCCTCCTTGACCTATCACCTTCATCTCCTCCCCCACTCACCCATTGTACTCTATGCTACTCTCTCCCCACCCCCACCCTCCTCTAGCTTATCTCTCCACGCTTCAGGCTCACTGCCTTTATTCCTGATGAAGGGCTTTTGCCCGAAACGTCGATTTCGCTGCTCCTTGGATGCTGCCTGAACTGCTGTGCTCTTCCAACACCACTAATCCAGTATTCTGTATCCAAATGGCTAGTTTTCCCTGTATTCCATGTGATCTAACAGTGCTAACCAATCTCCCATGGGGAAACTTGTCGAACGCTTTAATGAAGTCCATATAGATCATATCTACCACTCTGCCCTCATCAATCCTCTTTGTTACTTCTTCAAAAAACTCAATCAAGTTTGTGAGACATGATTTCCCATGTCATGTTGACTATCCCTTATCAGTCCTTGCTTTTCCAAATACATGTACATCCTGTCCCTCAGGATTCCCTCCAACAACTTGCCCACCACCAACGTCAAGCTCATTGGTCTATTGTTCGCTGGCTTGTTCTTATCACCCTTCTTAAACCAAGGCACCACCTTAACCAATTTCCAGTCTTCCAGCACCTCACCTGTGACTCCAATGTCCAGTGAATTCACAGAGCAAAGGCAGTTACTGTGCAGGTTGACTGTGTCTCTCTCTCTCTCTCTTCTCTCAGGCCTGGTATTTCTGCAATAGTTTAGCCCTTAAAGTTCTTCTCACAATTGAGAGTGATACCACAAAGGTATTGCTCATTTCTCTCTGTTTCAATTAGTGTTAGTTCTAATTACACTAATGAGGGAGATTAAAAATAAGCAATGCCTAATTCACATTCCAGAAATGAACATTTTCGATGTTAGCTTCACGTTGTCCCAACATGAAAAAGGTATGCTTGCCTTTATTGGTCAGGGCATTGAGTGTAGGAATTGGGATGTCATGTTGCTGTTGTACAGGACATCGGTGAGGCCACTTTTAGAATACTGCAGTCAGTTCTGGTCTCCCTGCAATGGAAAGGATGTTGTTAAAAAAGATTGTTCAAAAAAGATTTACAAGGATGTTGTCAAGTCTGGAGACTTTGAGTTATAAAGAAAGACTGGATAGGCTGGGATTGTTTTCCCTGGAGCATCGGAGACTGAGAAGTGAGCTTACATAAACTTATTAACTCATGAGGGGCATGGATAGAGTGAATAGCCAAGGTCTTTTTCACAGGGTACTGAAGTCCAGGATTAGAGGGCATAGGTTTAAGGGGAGAGGGGAAAGATTTAAAAAAGACCTGAGGGCTAATTTTTTCATGCAGAGTGTGGTGCATATATGGAATGAGCTGCCAGAGGAAAGGGTGGAGGCTGGTACAATTACAACATTTAAAAGGCATCTGAAATGTATATGGATAGGAAGGGTTTAAAGGGATATGGGCCAAGTGCTGGCAAATGGGATTGGGTCAGTTTGGGATGTCTGCTCAGTGTGTACAGGATGGAATGACGGATCTGTTTCTGTGCTGTCTGACTGTATGACTCTATGATTTGGGACTAGCTTTCTCTGTTGTTATTGTGGGAGTCGAGAGTGTGGTGCTGGAGAAGCACAGCAGTTCAGGCAGCATCCGAGGAGCAGGAGAATCGATGTTTCAGGCATAAGCCCTTCATCAGGAATTCTTGTGGGAGTGGTGGTCTCCTACTCCTGCCTATTACTTTCAACAACATTGTATCAGTGACGTACTTTCCGTTACAATAACCTGAAAAATACAGCTGATTAACACCACGGATAACACTTTTGCAGAGCTGTATGATATTCCTCTTGCCTCTTGTTTAAATAGGCATGGGAAAATCAAAGATACAAGAAAGTCATATTAATACACACAGTTTCCTTTGAACCATTTGTTTTTGTTTCTTCTTATCAATTCAGGATCTGCCATGATCCTAGTCAAGCAAACTTGAGGAGCTAAATGGCTTCCTCCTGTTCCTATTTCCTATGGTCTATAAATTTAAGAAACAGATTTATTTTTGGCAGTAAAATGATAGTAAATTAAATCAATAATTAAATCAATAAGTACATTTATTTCCATCTTTGAAAATGACTAACGAAAATGAGCAAATCACTGAGATTGATTTTGAGGAGGAGGAATTTTGCTTTTACTTTCTAAGCATAAAAATCTATTCTGGAAGGAACACAGAGAGGAGAAAATTACAATGGATGTAATTAGTTCCACAGGAGACTTTTCATTTAACATTCAGGAGAGACACACAGTGACTTAAACTGCCGAGATGTGCGTTAAATGTGACTGCTTTTAATGGTATGACTTAATTTCTAAGTAATTATCAAATTACAATGAGTGGTAAAAAAGATAAAAATCAGTTGATACAATGCTTTGCGATATTCTGTGTTTTTGGCAAACATGTTTTCATAATAGTTTTCAGTGTCAGGAATCTGTGCTCATTTTGTTGCATGTGACACATCGAGCGTTGAGTAATAAATAAATAATAATTTCTTCACCCAGAGAGTGGTGAGCCCATGAAATTCTCTGCCACAGAAAATAGTTGAGGCCAAAGCATTGTATGATTTCATGAGGATGTTAAATATAATTCTTGGCATTAAAATGATCAAAGCGTACAGGGAGAAAGCAGGTACAGGAGGCTGCTTTGGAACAAGCTCAGGGGCTGAATGGCCTACTCCTCATTTCCCTGTTTCCCTGTTTTCTGTGTGTATATATTCCTATAAAAGCCAAATGCTGAAGATGCTAGAAATTGGAAACTAACAGAGAGAACGCTAGAGAAACTCAGCAGGCTTAGCAGCATCTGTGGAGAGAAAAACAGTTAACGGTTTGAGTCAAGTATAACTGTTCTTTCAAGTTAAAGTTCTGACTTCTTCAGTTCTGAAGAGGAGTCACACTGGACTCGAAATGTTTTTCTCTCTCCAGTTACAAATAGGCTTGAAATAAGTTTAAAGCTGCAATCCTCTGCATTGACTACATTTGATAAATACAGGAGTTTAATAATATGTTTTATTTTACAATGAGACAACAATTATTTTGTTCAGTTCAGTTTCTTCCATCATTTTAATTCCAGTGTCTGTCTGCCGCAGACAGGAAGAGGAAACCCATCACCAGCAGGAAGCAGGCATGGTCCTTGTCACTTATGGCAGCAATCCCAGAATGCATCAGGTTCCGTTCTTATGTCTTTCGCCTCTATTCAGACACTTTGACAGTTTTTCCACACTGAGACCATATTGGGTCCCTTTAAATAAGCTGGAAGCCAGATACAAAGACAATGACCATGTTTCACAAAAAAAAACTTAGACGGACATATTGCTAAAACCCTGGCTGACATTGAATGGCCAAAATACCCGAAATGTGAGTTAAAATTCAGCTCATTGTGCCAGTGAGCTAAAAATGCAAAACAAAAGAAATCTGGGTGAAGTGATTGAAACAAACATTTGTGAGCCAATGGCAGAGGGCAACTGATCTTTATTTGTCACCAGAAGGAAAGGTTGGAATGTGTTTGTTCTGCAGCAAGTACTAGATGTCACCTTGGTTCTGAGATTGACAGTAATGTGTTCTGAATGCCAATGTAAGAGGAGCTGGGCTGTTTAAGTGTCACCTAGAAATCACTCAATATTCAGCTTCTAAGACATTCTTTTAAAAAGCAGACCTCATGTTTCCTCCTTAATCAACTATCTTTAACTACTCTACTTTTGAATCCATTCGTGTTTCTGAAATTTCAATACTTTACATTCTGCCCGAGTATCATCCTCGTTGCCATTGGTCATGAACATTGCTATCGAATGCTTTTTCCACAACAGGATTACTTCATGTGATTCTCTTTCCCCTCTCTTGTTGTCAGTTCAGTTTTATCTCAGGGTGACACATCCAGGCTTTATTTTGTCAAAATCACAAACATAAAATGATTTCAAAAGGAAACAGCTTGACAAGGTTTCCTGTGGATTTGAGATGAATAGAGAGCTGCTCTCCACGAGCAGCTTAATATGAATAGCTTCCAACCCATTACTCGTCAACCAAGAGGCACATTCTCCATGCCAACACCTTGATGAATCAGACCCTATCCAATGATCACTGAGTTATCACACAGTGATTCTCCCATTATATTGATATTAGGGTGAATTATCCCAATGAATGCAAAGATGAAAACCAGTGAGAAAATGTGATTTTTTTCAGCAATACTCAAGTTTTTACAACCAATGAGTAAATACTTTTAGAAAAGCAAAGTTTATTTCTGTACAAGATTCATACCAGACTCGAAACGTTAACTGTGTTCCTCTCTTCACAGATGCTGCCAGCCCTGCTGAGTTACTTCGGCATTTTCTATGTGTTTGTTCTAAGGTTGAACTGTACCAAGAAGTAATATTCCCAAATGTTTTATCTGAAGCACAAGTCAGAAACCTGACATGATTTTTGTTTGTTTTTCCATAGCTTAGCAACAAAGATACCAATTACAGTTGCTATGTTCACAAATGATGAGTAGATAGGCAGGAGACTGAAAGAACACAGCAAGCCAGGCAGCATCAGAGGCGGAGACGATTGGGTATAACCCTTCTTCAGGAACAACACCTCATCTTCCACCTGGGCAGCTGACAGTCCGGAGGACTCAACATTGAGTTCTCCAATTTCAAATAACCTCCCTTCCCCCCCCCCACCCCCCCCCTTCTATTCCTCTGATCAACCCTCCCCTCCAGACATCAACCAGATTCATTTCTCCCATCAACCAATCAGGCTGCACTCTCTACCTGTGTTCACCTATCACCACCTCACCACCCTGCCCCTCTCCCCACCCAAAACCCTTCCCCACCACTCCCCTTTACCTGCAGCTCCCGCTACACCAGTCCTGAAGAAGGGTTACACCTGAAACGATAGACTTCTCCACCTCCTGATGCTGCCTGACTTGCTGTGTTCTTCCAGCCTCCTGCCTGTCTACTTTGGATTCCAGCATCTGCAGTTTTCTTTTGTCTCTAACTAAGTGATTCCAAGCAATGGCATTCCTGGACATTTCAGATCCCAGATAAAATCTGGCTTGATAGACCTTTTTGTTGGATCAGTTTTAAACAGGTGATCTCTGACTGAAATATCAGCATGCAAATACTGAAAGTTCGGATTTAAACCTAAGCGAAAAGAATTGGAGTCATTGTATATATTTAAGGCTGAGCTGGACAGATTTTTAATCAAAAAGGAATCAAGAGTTATGAGGAAAGGTAGGAAAATGGAGTAGAAGATTATCAAATCAGCCATGACCTTATTGAATAGGAAAAACTCATGCATCCTGTGATCTTATGGAACTGAGGTAAAATAGATTAAACAAAACATTTTACATATAGCACAAATTTAAAGATTTGAAACTCAGGGTAAAAAATGATTAATTGCCAAAGTACTCCTTTATAGATTCCGAAACACCCCTTTTTAATCATCACATGAGGAGAATCTCTTTCCCTTTCTTCTCCTCTGAGGGAATATAGAAACACAGCAAAATGCAGCAGGAGTAGGACTTTCAGCCTTTTGAGCCTGCTTTGCCATTCATGGCTGATCATCCAACTCAGTCCACTGTTCCTGTTTTCTCTTTGCATACCCTTTGATTCCTTTAGCACAAAGAACAATATCTAACTCCTTCTTGAAATTATTCAATGTTTGGCCTTGATTGCTTTCTGTAGTTGCAAATTCCACAAACTCACTACTCTCTGGGTGAAGACATTTCCCCACATCTCGGTCCTAAGTATCCCACCTTGTATCCTTAGACTGTGACCCCTGGTTCTGGACTCCCTGATCTTTGGGATCACCCTTCCTCTATCTACCCTGTCTAGTCCTGTTAGAGTTTTGTAAGTTTCAATGAGATACCCTCTCATTCTTCTACATTTGAGTGAATATCATCCTAAACAATTCAGTACATAAAGGAAGGCAAGGCAGCACTCACACAGCTGAACATCCAGATGAGGGAGCACGATGGAAGCAAGTGAGGTGCAGCTCAGTCCAACCCACAAGCTGGGTTCCTGTCCCTGCATTCAAAGTGTCTTTCCTGAAACATTTCAGTGTGAGGTGCTGCTACATTGCAGAATGTAACGCAATAGTGCAGAACCATACTGTGAGTGGATCAGAGAGGGGCCATGGTGGTACAGAGAGCTGGCACGTATCAGATGCCAGAGTCCATGGGGGTGGGATGTGCACAGCTATTGCCCTGAGCTGTTGGCACCAGGTGGCCCAGAGGAGCAAGCATTAGGCTGGAGTCTCCGGACGCACTCGGACTTTCATATCAGGAATTCCTGGTGTCTTGTTTCTATCTGGGGAGCGGTAGAGTGGGTAGCTGCAAATTAATCAGGTGAGACTGGGTAATTATGAGGGTGATAATGAGTGACAGTCCCAGTAAATAAACGTCTCACTGCAAAATATTACTGCCCACATTGAGAAAGCCTCACTCAACATTTCTTATTCTCATCTCACATTTCTCACCATAGACCACGTCTGTCAAGGATCTGGAAGATTTTAGTCAGTGTGTTCCTCATTAATTATAGTTACTGGCAATCTTAACTGTGTGGCAGTCTCAAAAAAAGTCTAGCATCCCCTATTTGGACCTAAGATAGCACAAGTGCCTTTGGGAGCTCTGACTGGCTTGAAAATCAGTATTGTGTGTGAGTTACCAATCACGCAGGATTCACAGAGCAGCTGCCTGCTATAAATGGCAGTCCCATTTCAGAATGTCAACATTCATGATCAGTAATGATAGAAGATTTCCAAGATCCCCAAATCATTACATACTTTAAAATTTAGCCTGATCCTTCACAGATAAAATGCCTTTCTCCTTCATGGACAGATGTAGTTGAGCACAGCTTGGCAGATCATTTGGATTAAGTTTTGAGAATCATCATCAAGGTCATCTGGAAGAGCAAGTAGCAGACAGCCCACAGGAAAAAAATGGATTTTTTAAATATAAAATTTTAATGTTATGCAGCAGTGGTGTTTGCTTACAGATCAATGTTACACACAGAATTGTGCTTGCACCGTAAAGATAATATTTTTGAAAATAAGGCTTCAATCTGTAGATTTTTTTTAACTGGATTAACTTAGTGAGTGTGAAACCCAAGCTGGTTAACAAGTGCTCAGTGACCACATGCACTACTGAAATATAAAGCACCAGAGTGTTCCAAGTTCTGTCGCCAGATTGTCTTATCCTGCGGTGAGGATTTAGCTCAGTTTAATTACCTGTAGGAACTTGGGATATGTCTCTGGAAAGTAGCAGCTTCAGATCCTCACTACTGAGCACTCTCCTAAAATCGCTAATGCGTGTGAGATTAGAAGGAGATTGTACAGTGACCTGGTGGTATTGCAGTGATTATTTTTTGAGGGCTATAAAACAAATGAGTAATCAGTTGAGGGCAGTGTGGGTTTCCTGTTCATAAAAGGAGCAGAGAGAGATTCCATAAAGGTGCTGTGCAGAGGGATCTTGTGTGTCCTTGAGTGTAAAATACAGGAAGTTAGCATGCAGTATCCTACAAGCAATTAAGAAGGTAGAATGTTGAAATTTATTGCCTGGGAAGTCATGTTAAAGCTGTACAGAGTGTTGTTAAGACTGTACTTAGAATACGGTGTACTGTTTTGACCCCTGTATTTAAGGATCAAAACAGATTAACTGGATTGTTTCTTGGAGAGAAAGGGTTAACTTATCCAGAACAACTGAACAGGTTAGGGTTTTGTTTGTTAGAGTTTAGGAGAATGAGGCTTGAACTTGTCGAACCATTATGGATTCTGAGGGAACTTCACAGAACAGATGTTGAGAAAATGTTTCCCCCATTCAGGGGATCCCAAATCTGGGGACGTAATTACAGAATATGGAGACACTCAATTAAACTGGAGATGCATTTTGTTCTTTCAGAGGGTAGTGAATCTGTAGAATTCTTTACCAAAGTGACTGTTGAAGCTTCCACAGTAAGGACATACAAGGCTGAGATAGAGAGATTTTAAATCATTATGAAAATCAAGGGTTAAGAGGAAAAAGCAGGAAAGTGTAGTTGAGGATTACCAGATCAGAGCTGAAAATATGTTGCTGGAAAAGCGCAGCAGGTCAGGCAGCATCCAAGGAGCAGGAGAATCAACGTTTCGGGCTTAAGCCCTTCTTCAGAAATGAAGAAGGGCTCATGCCCGAAATGTCAATTCTCCTGCTTCTTGGATGCTGCCTGACCTGCTGCACTTTTCCAGCAACACATTTTCAGCTCTGATCTCCAGCATCTGCAGTCCTCACTTTCTCCTAGAAGATTACCAGATCAGCCATACTTTTATTGAATGGCGAAGCAGGCTTGATGGGACGAATGGCCTGCTTTTTAAATAAATCACTCATGGGACATGGACATCACTCGCTGAGCCAGTCCCTAGTTATTGCCTGTCCCTAGTTGTGCTGGAGAAGGTGGGGATGAGCTGCCTTCTTGAACTGCTACAGTCCACGTGCTGTGGGTAAACCCAAAATGTCATTACCCCTTCATTGATTTTCACCTATCACCACTGAAGGAATGAGAATATTTCCAAGGTAGGATATGAGTGGCTTCAAGTTGAATTTGTAAATTGTGGTTTTCCCATATATCTTCTGTCTTTATCCTTCTAGATGTGATTGTAAGGTTGGAGCTGTCTAAGGAGCCTTGGTGAATTTCAGCAAAGAATCTTATGTATGGTACACACAGCTGCTACTTAGCATTTATGGTGGAAGGAAATAGATGTTTGTAAATGTGGTGCCAGTGAAGCAGCCTGCTTTATCCTGGATGGTTTTATTTATTCATGAGGGTGTCACTGGCCAAGCCACCATTGCTGTGGGTCTGGATTCACATGTAGGCCAGACCCAGTGAGGATGGCAGATCCCTTCCCTAAATGCGTCAGTGAAACAGATGGGTTTTACCAACAGTTGACAATGGATGACTGAACTCTTATTTCTAGTGAGTGTTACTGAGCTCAAGTTCCACCATCTGCTGTGGCAAGATTCGAATCTGGATCCGCAAAATAATACCTGGGTCTCTGGACTAACAGTCTAGTAATAATACCACTCAGCTACTGCCTACCCCTTTCAGAAGTCATCATGTCAAGCTTCTTGAGTCTCCTTGGAGATGTATTCATACAGGATTGGGGAGTCAGAAGTTGGTTACTCACTGCAATACTTTGCTTCTGATGGCTTATTGATTTCTATTTTTATTCTGTCTGTCTGTCAAACTCTCACATTGCAAATAAATTCCTGTTAACACTCCAAGAACTATCTCTCTCATCCTGGTTTCAAAAAAAACATGGCTCCAGCATTACAACCAAGTTAATCATTAAACCCCATCATACACCAAGACTAAAAGCCACATGCCTATAAGACAAGGACACAGCTTACTTTGCACAGTGAAAGCTAAGACAAGAGCATTTGCATAATGAGTATGTGGATGAAAACAGGTGTCTGCACATATGTTGACATTTCAATTCCTCAGCAACAATTTTTGTTGTAAGACAGTTCTATTATTGTGAGCATGCTTTTGGGTGTTTTTTAAACTGATATTTTCCAACACCTCCATTAATATTTTTCAAAATGCCAAAGAGCCTGAGTGATTCAAGTCTCTACGTGCACTTCTGGTGTGAAAACTTGAGTTCAGCTCCAATTAATGGGATGACGGTTCATCTCTCGTGGTCTAACAGCTCTGCATAAAATAGGTCTAGCTGATCAGCTCAGTTTCAAATGGCAATGAAACTAGAGCATGAAACTGACCTTAATTCAAGACATAAAAGCAAGATTGGCAACTTCACTCACAGTGATCACCAAAATCACATAGGCATTGTCACCAACATGACTCAAGTTTGAGAGCATTTAGATCCATATACATCTCAGAGAACTGCAATCTCTCACCTATTAGGTAATATGCTTCTTTTTATTGTTCATACCAAAATGGACAATTTCCGATTTTTGCACTTTATAATCCACCTGCTTCATCTTTGTACACTCACTTTATGTCTTTCTCTGTTTCCCCCTTTCTCTCTGTGTGTATAGATATATATTTTATTGTATGCAATCTCCTTTTGTCCAGTTAACAAATGACTTTCCGATCTTTCTTTGTTACATCAGCTAATTTGGCTTATGTCCCTTCATCCATGTTATTAATATAAACTCTAAACAGTTGAAGTTCCAGCACTGGTTCATGTAGCACATGACTTGTTACATCTTGCAAACCTGAAAAAG
Source organism: Chiloscyllium punctatum (assembly GCF_047496795.1). Classification (NCBI taxonomy): domain Eukaryota; kingdom Metazoa; phylum Chordata; class Chondrichthyes; order Orectolobiformes; family Hemiscylliidae; genus Chiloscyllium; species Chiloscyllium punctatum. The sequence goes on along the minus strand of NC_092779.1, from coordinate 5,296,136 downwards.
ACAAATTTATACTTACTCTCTGCTTTCTACCAGCCAGCCAAATTGCTGCCATTGCCAATATACTGCACCAAAAGCGTTTTTTCTGACAATAACCTTTAATGTGGCAGATTTTCAAATGTGCTCTGTAAGTCAGTATGGGTACCTCCACCACACCCTTTATCCATGACAGATGTTATGTCCTGAAGAACGCCAACAGATTGGTCAAAACTGATGCCCTCTCTGTAATAAAGCCTGCAGCAGCAGGTGTCGATAGTGAGAGCAGGATGGCTGGAGATTGTTATCTTGGGTTTACATACTATGTTGACTCTGCCTGATGACCTTGAACATATCAAAGTTATATCTTATCAACATGATAACTTCATTAATACTAGCTTTTAACATTTTCCCTTATGTCAGACCTTAAGCTTTCATACCAAGGTGTGGTTTATTATATCTCAGCGATTCTATACAGTTTGCATTAACCATTAAGCAAACTGATAATTACTATCAACAGCTAAGAGCTGTGTGCCTCCATTAGGAGACCATTCCAGAGTCGAATAACTATTTGCCCCATATACCACGATATTCCATTCTATGACTTTGCTATGGTCAGAGTGAGCAAAACTTTATTGGAGCATATTTCATGTCCACTACCTCACACAACATTCAAGACATTCTAAAGCAATTTGTGGTCAATTATTTTGAAGCTCAGTCACTCTTGTTTTGTAGGGTATTATGGGAATTCCCCACATTAAAATACCAGAGACAATAATTGACATTTAGATTGGCAGACATGTTTATTGTGCTTTTCATGACTCAGCACTCCCAAAATAATTTACAAATAAAATGCTATTTTTGAAGTGTAAGCACTGTTGAAATTGCTGAGCAAACAATTTATGCACAGCAAGATCCCATTCACTAAGGAAATGAATGATCAGAGCGATTCATTTTTGAAGTGAAGGTTTGAAGAATGACTCTTGCAACTAGGAATGCTTCACTGTTCATTTTTAAAATCATCCTGTGGGAAAATTTATTTGATATGGCACTTTGGCCTATTATTTCGCCTAGAGATTATAGCATGTATAATGTAGTTTACCTTCAGTACTATGTACACAGAAGTGTTAGTTCACACTTTTGTTTGCAAATATCTTGATTGCAGGCCTGCAATTTTGAAATCGGAAATTAGTTTGTGATCACTAAGATGATATCCTCTTGTGATAGAACATAATGATCTTTAATTGATATTTGATATTCTCATTCTTGTGTTGACCCCCTTGTTCTCTGTAACCTTCTCCATCTCCCAGTTTAACTCTCCTCTCATTCTCTATTCCAGTTCCTTCAATACCAGTCACTTGTGGAAGGGACAAATAGACCAGGAACCTGTTCTTGATTATCACCCAGTAAAGTCAATAGAAGCAGTATCCTTGGAGAATCAGAACGCACATGATTAGAATGGAAAAAAAACAAAACTGATCCTAAAGAAATTCAGCTGATCTGACAGCATCCGTGGACAGGAAACAGAGTTAAGATTTCAAGACCATTGACCCTTCTGATTAGACCCTTCATGAATAGATTTGGTTGTGGAGTAATACATTGTTAAGTCCGTACAACAGTACAATATTAATCCAAAAACACAGGTAATGTTCTGGAGATCAGGCTTCAAATCCCACTGTGGGTTATGGTGCAATTTGAATTTAATAAAAATCTGGAATTACAGGTCTAATGAAACTGTTACCAATCGTCAGGGAAGAAATCACTCGTATCCTTCCGAGAAAAAAATCTGCCATAATACCTGGTGTGGCCTACATGTGACTCCAGACCCATAACAATGTGGTTGATTCTTAACTGCCCTCTGGGCAATTAGGGATGGGTAATAAATGCCGGCCCAGACAGTGATGGGTAATAAATGCAGGCCCAGCCAGTGATGCCTCCACCCTGTGAATGATTTTTTTTAAATTAAAAATTCTATGAAAGCAAGTTTTGAGGAAGATTCATATTGGGCTTAAAACCTGCATTGATTTCTCCAGAATGTTCTGTTTTATTCATGACTTTTTGTATTAAAAACCCAGCTGCTTCACTGATATCCTTTAGGGAAGGAAATCTGTTGTCCTCATCCAGTCTGTTCTACTTGTGACTGCAGACTCACAATGACACATCCCAGTGTAGCAAGCTGCCCAGCTCTCAGGACAACTTCATACAACCCTGTCACGGTAGACGCTGCAAAACGTGTCAGATTGTGGGCATAGATACCACCATTACGCGTGGAGACACCTCCCACCTTGTACATGGCAGGTATTCATGTGACTCAGCCAACGTTGTCTATCTTAAACATTGCAGGCAAGGATGCCTGGAGGCATGGTACATTGGGGAAACCGAGCAAAGGCTATGACAACAGATGAATGGGCACCGCACAACAATCAACAGACAGGAGGGTTCTCTCCCAGTTGGGGAACACTTCAGTGGTCCAGGACATTCAGCCTCGGACCTTCGGGTGACCATCCTCCAAGGTGGACTTTGGGACAGGCAGCAGAGAAAAGTGGTCGAGCAGAGGCTGATAGTTAAGTTTGGTACCCGTAGGGAGGGCCTCAACCGGGACCTTGGGTTCATGTCACATTACAGGTGATCACCATTGCACTACACACACACACACAGATACTCCTACACACATACACTCTCTCACACACACACAGGCACTCCTATCCACACATACACACGGACACACATAAACACAGCCACGCGCGCAGACACTCACACACACCCTTACAGACACACACACACCCACACTCACACATGCACCCCCTCAGAGACTTAAGGCACTCAGCACTCACTACACACACACACATACACTTTCTCACACTCACAACTCCCAACCCAGACAGACACACACAGACAAAGACCCACATGCACACATATATTTTGTGGGGTGAATTTGTACTTGCAGGGCTATATTGTACTTTGCTCAAAAACTGCATGCATTCATGTAGAACTCTGAGCTCAAAAACTGCATGAATTTATGTAAAACTCCGTTATCTCACTTTTTAGATTAGAATCAATCTAAGCATCATGGCATAGACAGAGAACACAGGGGACCAACACCTTCAACACATTGTCTAGCTATCACCATTGTTAACAGCTAACCCGAGAATGCAACTTTTTAAAAAAAAGGTTTTGTGATTTACACATGAAAGAAGTGAAACTATCACGGTATTCTAACAGGTGAAAGGCTTAACAGACAATCAATTTTTCAATGTATAATTTCAGTTACATCACACTGTAAATTTTTGCTATAAATTCTGTGTTACGATCGAGCCCTCCACAATCACCTGATGAAGGAGCGTCGCTCCGAAAGCTAGTGTGCTTCCAATTAAACCTGTTGGACTATAACGTGGTGTTGTGTGATTTTTAACTTTGTACACCCCAGTCCAACACCGGCAACTCCAAATCCCAATGTGGTTGTGTGTGAGGTGGCCCAGAGAGCCAAACAGTGCAATGCCAACTAAGGATAGACAGTGAATATTAGCCTTTCCAGGGACTCCCACAATGGTTCAAAAAGATGGCTAATCACCCGTGTTCTCAAGGACAGTTAGAGGTGAGTGATGGATGCTGGTGTAGCACAGATACTGAAACTCATTAAGTTATAATTAAACTTCTTCCTACTAGATCAATAAGATTGTGGTGATGTGGTGGTAATGTCATAAAGCTAGTAAACTAGCACCTCAGTTAGGGATGAGGGTTGAAATTGGACCATGGCAGATGGCAAAATTTGAATTCAAGTTAAATAACAGTTTGACTCATCGTAACTACATAACTACTGTCAATTGTTACAAAACTCTATCTGTCTTAACTGTCCTCTGTGGCAGCTGTGAACCAGATGGGTTTGTTAAACATAAAAACCAAAAATAAAACAATAAGTTCTGGAGAAACTTATACAGGTTTCAAACCTAGTATGAATCTTCTTCAGAACTTGTCTTTTAAACAATTGTCAGTATATTTACAAAAAAATCATTCACAGGCATCTTTGGCTGGGCTAGCATCTACCGCTCATCCCTAATTGCACACAGAGTGGTTAAGACTCAACCACATTACTGTGGGTCAGGAGTCACATGTAGGCCAGGTAAGGATGGTTAATTTCCTTCCTGAAAGGACATTAGAGAACTAAATGGACTCCCCCATCCACCTTGTCTCTGACTATGGACAAGAGTTTCATTAGGCTTGAAATGCTAGAATTTATTGAATTTAAATTGCGTCATCTGTCATGGTGGGATTTGAACATAGGTTCCCTGAGCATCACCTGACATTCTGGATTAATACTGTAATGATAACACCACTAGACCATTACCAAATTGCTTTAGGGTACGTTGTAAATTCCAAATGCTTTTGGATTCAGTTTTGTCCATCTGCCATAGTGGTCATTAAGACTCAGGTTCCTCAAGTCTTAGTCTGAGGCTCAGGATTGCTGGTCCTGTGACATTCCTACTCAATTTGTAGCAGTTAAACCACATTAACCACAGATTTGGTGTTACATATAGATCAGGCAAAAATAACAATTTTCCTTTCTAACATACATGAGTGAACTAATAAGGTTTTTACATAAATCTGATCATTTCCTGGTATTATCCATCTTGTTTTTATTCCAGTTTTATTTAATTAAAAACTGCTCTCATCAAGTTTTGAAAGTTGTGTCAGACTGGTTTTCTAGTTGAGAAACGTAATCACTAAGTCAGCACATCCCATGATAATGACATGAGGGAGAAAGGAATGTGTTGATGGGGGAGATGAACGAAAGAGATTGGGAGGAACCTTGCAATGAACACAAACAACAAATTGGTTTCACTGAATGAGCAGATCATGTCATGGGTTGTAAATTCTCTGTAATTCTGTGCAAACATTGATGACTAAAGAAAAATATATATAGAAACACGTTTACACATGCTAACATGTGACTATTTTCAAAATGTTTCAATAAGACTGTTAAACAATAACATCGGGCTGAATCTGCAGAAGTAACAATAAATATTTTGTTGTAAAATTAAGTACTGGTTCTGCTGGGTCACTAATGAATTCACAAGTAACTGTGTTACAGTGTGTAACCCTGGACAACTTGAAATGCATTGTTTTAACTAAATCAGAGTCAAAATGCTTGTTGCAGATTCAGTGGAGAGAAAGAAAGCAGCTTTAGCTGCTGAGCATACATTTTTTCATCAGGGAAATACAATAGGCCCTAGTATGTTCAGTAAAATAAAAGAACCAATGTACCATTAGTGCTTTGCATTATTTTTGCTCAGTAAATTACATAGTTTCCTTCCTGCAAAAGTTATATTAAGGCCCATTGACTAAAGACCAAAGCCGTAAAATGTTAGAACATAGAACATTACAGCGCAGTACAGGCCCTTCGGCCCTTGATGTTGCGCCGACCTGTAATACCAATCTGAAGCCCATCCCACCTACACTATTCCATGTACGTCCATATGCTTGTTCAATGACGACTTAAATGTACTTAAAGTTGGCAAATCTACTACCGTTGCAGGCAAAGCATTCCATACTTTTACTACTCTCTGAGTAAAGAAACTACCTCTGACATCTGTCTTATACCTATCACCCCTCACTTTAAAGTTGTGTCCATTCATGTTTGGAAAAAGGCTCTCCTTGTCCACCCTATCTAAACCTCTGATTATCTTGTATGTCTCTATTAAGTCACCTCTTAACCGAGAACATCCTCAAGGTCTCAGCTTTTCCTCGTGAGACATTCCTTCCATGCCAGGCAACATCCTAGTAAATCTCCTCTGCACCCTTTCCAAAGCTTCCACATCCTTCTTATAATGCGATGACCAGAACTGTACACAATACTCCAAGTGTGCTGTACTAGAGCTTTGTACGGCTGCAGCATAACCTCCTGGTTCCAGAACTCAACCCCTCTATTAATAAAGGCCAAAACACTGTATGCCTTCTTAACAACCCTGTCAATCTGGGTGGCAACTTTCAAGGATCTGTGTACATAGACACCAGGATCTCTCTGCTCATCTGCACTCCCAAGAATCTTACCATTAGCCCAGTACTTTGTATTCTGATTACTCCGTCCAAAGTGTATCACCTCACACTTGTCCACATTAAACTCCATTTGCCACCTCTCACCCCAGCTCTGCATCCTAACTATGTCTCTCTGCAACCTACTACATCCTTCATCACTATCCACAACTCCTCCGACCTTAGTGTCATCCGCAAATTTACTAACCCACCCTTCTAAGCCCTCATCCAGGTCATTTATAAAAATGGCGAACAGCAGTGGACCCAACACTGACCCTTGCGGTACGCCGCTAGTAACTGGGCACCAAGATGAACATGTTCCATCAACTACAACACTCTGTTTTCTTTCAGCAAGCCAATTACTGATCCAAACTGCTATGTCTCCCACAATCCCATTCTTCCGCATTTTGTATAATAGCCTATTGTGGGGAACCATATCGAATGCCTTGCTGAAATCCATATACACCACATCAACCGGTTTACTCTCATCTACCTGTTTGGTCACTTTGTCAAAAAACTCAATAAGATTCGTAAGGCATGACCTACCCTTCACAAAACCATGCTGACTGTCCCTGATCAGATTATTATTTTCCAGATGGTTATAAATCCTATCTCTTATAACCTTTTCCAACACTTTACTAACAACTGAAGTGAGACTCACTGATCTGTAATTACCAGGGTTGTCTCTACTACCCTTTTTGAACATTTGCTATCCTCCAGTCCTCAGGCACTATTCCTGTAGACAATGATGATTTGAAGATCAATGCCAAAGGCTCAACAATCTCTTCCCTTGCTTCCCAGAGGATTCGAGGAGAGATCCCATCTGGCCCAGGAGACTTGTCTATTTTCTAACTCTGCAGTATTTTTAATACCTCTTCCTTGTGAACCTCAATCCCTTCTAGTCTAGATGCAAGTATCTCTGTATCTTCCTCGCCAACATTTTCATTTTCTATAGTGACCACTGTCGAAAAATATTTCGTGCTTCCCCTATCTCCTCTGACTCCACACACAACTTCCCACTATTATCCTTTATTGGCCCTAATTTAACTCTCATCATTCTTTTATTCCTGACATAGCTATGGAAAGCCTTAGGGTTAACCCTGATCCTATCCACAAACAACTTCTCATGTCTCCTCTTTTTAGGGCTTTCCTGACTTCCTTGTAACCCTCAAGTGCCCTGAGTTTTCACATTTTGTCCTAACATAAGCCTTCTTCTTCTTGACCAGGGATTCCACTTCCTTAGTAAACCACGGCTCCCCGTTCTATATCTTCTTCCCTGCCTGACAGGTACATACCTATCTCGGACACACAGGAGCTTTTCCTTGAATAAGCTCCACATTTTTAATGTGCTCATCCCCTGCAGTTTCCTTCCCCATTCCATGCTTCCTAAATCTTTCCTAATTGCATTGTAATTTCCCTTCCCCCAGCTGTAACTCTTGCTCGGTGGAGGACACCTATCCCTTTCTATCACTAAAGTAAACCTGACAGAATTGTGATCGCTGTCTCTGAAGTGCTCACCTACTTCCAAATCTAACACCTGGCCAGGCTCGTTACCCAGTACTAAATCTAATGTGGCCTCGCCCCTTGTAGGCCTGTCTACATACTGTGTCAGGAAGCCCTCCTGCACACACTGGACAAAAACTGACCCATCTATAGTACTCGTACTGCAGTGATCCCAGTCAATATTTGGATAGTTGAAGCCCCCGTGACAGCTACCCTGCCTCTCTCACTCCTATCGAAAATCATCTTTGCTATCCTTTCCTCTACATCTCTGGGACTATTCAGAGGCGTATAGAAAACTCCCAGCACGGTGACTTCTCCTTTTCTGTTTCTAACCTCAGTCCATACTACCTCAGTTAACGAGTCCCCAAACATCCTTTCTGCAACTGTAATACTGTCCCTGTTAACAATGCCACACCTCCCCCTCTTTTACCATCTTCTCTGTTTTTACTGAAACATCTGAATCCCAGAACCTGCAATAACCATTCCTGTTCCTGCTCTATCCATGTCTCCGTAATGGCCACAACATCAAAGTCCCAGGTCCCAACCCACGCTGCCAGTTTACCCACTTTATTTCGGATGCTCCTCGCGTTGAAGTAAACACACTTCAATCCAGGTTCTCGCTTGCCAGTGTCAGATATTTGATTTTGGAACTCCCTACTCTCATCCTCTTCTGTACCTGTCCTACAATTTTGGTTCCCAACCCCCTGCTGTATTAGTTTAAATCCACCTTAATAGCTTTAGCGAATTTCCCACCCAGGATATTGGTACCCCTCTGATTTAGATGAAGACCATCCTGCTTGTAGAGGTCCCACCTACCCCAGGAAGAGCTCCAATTATCCAAAAACCCAAAACCCTCCCTCCTGCACCCTCCCTGTAGCCACGTGTTCAACTCCTTTCTCTCCCTATTCCTCACCTCACTAGCACGTGGCACGGGCGGCAAACCAGAGAAAACAACTCTGTTTGTCCTAGCTCTAAGCTTCCATCCTAGCTCCCTGAATTTCTGCCTCAAGTCCCCATCTCTCTTCCGACCTATGTCGTTGGTGCCAATGTGGACCACGACTTGGGGCTTCTCTCCCTCCCCCCGAAGGATCCCAAAAAACACGATCAGAGACATAATGGACCCTGGCACCCAGGAGGCAACACACCAACCGTGAGTCTCTCTCGTCCCCACTGAACCTCCTATCTGTCCCCCTAAGTATTGAGTCCCCAATGACTATTGCTCTGCTCTGCTTCCCCCTTCCCTGCTGAGCAGCAGGTGCCCCACTGCTTTCCCCTGGTAAGTCATCCCCCCCAACAGTATCCAAAATGGTATACTTATTGTTGAGGGGAATGGCCACAGGGGATCCCTGCACTGCCTGCCGGTTCCCTTTCTGTCCCCTAACTGTCATCCATCTGTCTTTTTCTTTTATCTGGGGAATGACTACTTCTCTGTAAGTCAGCCTCCCGAATGATCCGAAGTTCATCCAACTCCAGCTCCAGTTCCAGTTCCCTAACGTGGTTTTCGAGGAGCTGGTATTGGGTGCATGCAAATATAAACTGTTCTACTTACCCTTCCCAGAAGTCCTTTGCTAGCTCCTCCCTCACTGGCCTGAAGGTAAGAAGTTTAAATATACTTACTGGCCTTCCCGACAATCACCTCGCACCAACGTCACCTCCTCCCGGCTCGTGCCTCTTGCTGCTCCGAAGTGTTGCATTAAATACGTCTTTATGTATTAGCACGTTTGTAACTTTAACTACCTACATATTTCATGGTTTGTAAAATCTGGAATCGCACATTTATTACAACTGCACAAATTAGACCTGGGAACGAAGTGGTCACCTTCCTTTTCCACACAGACATTCACTAATATAGATCAGGGGGACCATCATTATACAATTTAACATTACTTCTGGGAATATTAGCCATCCATTCCATAATCATGGGCTTTGAGGATGTGAAGAAATGCTAGTCAAATTTTGGCTTGGTGCAACAAACTGTGTTTGTTACAGTTCCTGTTGGTTTGCTACAATTCGCTGACTGTAGCAATAGTTCACCTAAAATATGAAATTGTGGCTTCATTCTGAAATCCATCCTTAACCAAAACATTGATGCTACAGGCCTTTTGTCTTGGTTTTAATAGATATGGAGGAGACTGGTAATTTACTGACCCTCTCTGGTAGTTCTTTTTTGGAAATGTCATATTCGTCCTTTGTTCTGGAATCATCTAACAAGCTGGTCCATATTTCTTGAACCAATTTTGCTATTGTCTCTTTTTAAAAAAAATATTTCCACATTCTGTCTCATTTTATTTTCTTTTGTTATTTGTCATTTCTCCTTTACTGGGATTTAGTTCTATTTTTTAGAGTGTTGTCTTTATAAATACAATAATGTGGGTCAGAATTGAGGCAAATAGGTGGATGTTTCAGCTCTCAGGTTGTGTTCACACTTAATAGAGGGGGATAGCATCAGATGGGCCTCCCTCTTCTTTCATCCAGTACATTGTTTTTTTGATCTTCAATGAGGTTTCCAAGTGTCTACCACTGAGATTTTGAGCCCTCATAAATGATCACCACTATCATCATGAGCTATCACAATGTTGTGGACTTTTCCTCCAGCAGGGTTCCTCTACCAGTACCTAGTGTGGCAATGTTTATGTTAACTCTTATATGATAAGTGGTTGATAACATGGTGTTGAGAAAGTGATTTTCCAAAAATGGCTACTTGTACGTGAGCTAATAGACAGAGTGATGTCAGTTAATGGCTGCAGCTAGCCTTGAGCCAAGGATGTGCATGCTCTGCTGATGTCTTACAGTGAGCTATGTATTTGAATGGGATCATGTTGGATGCTATGCATATGTTCTACATAATTCTGATTTAATCAGAGCAATTTTGGCTGCAGATTTGGTGTTCATTAATATTTATTGGGTGGGGGAGGCATGGTTTCTCTATCTATTAACTATCTCTACCCTGGCTCAGGAGTCCATTCCAAAGAACACCAACTCACCGTATGATTATTTGGGTCATGTCATCTTTGTTTCTGTCAATTGCTATTTCATTGCCTTGTAGTGATGTGGCTCTCCAAGCCTGTTTCTGCATGTGCACAGTAGCCCATATAACCTCATGGTGGCAGTGATTCAACACACATCTCATGTTGTGTTTATTAACTCTCTTGATATCTGTGTATCCTGCAGACACAGGCACTTCAGTCTCTGAACTCCTATTAAACTATTTGGTCACAAACAATATTACACATCCATTTGCATGTCATGCTTCTAGGGGTTTCAGTTATGGTGAAGTCTGAGACTGCTATACACTGCAGTTCCATACTCTGACACTGAATGCTATCATGAGTATACCTTTTAAAGGCACACTGCATGCTGACTGTGAGACATGCAGTGTTATGGACTCGGCCAAACCACTCAAAACATTGTTAAGCAGGCAGCCCAGACCTTAACTTTGTTATGTGTTTTGGAAAGTAGACAGTAAAAATTACCCGGAGTAAGTTAGCTAGGTTGACTACTAGGTTTTAAAACAAACAAAAATTTATTCACAGAATTACAGAATGAAACACAAACAACATGATACAAGTACCTACACAACTCCGTCTATCCAAACGAGACTTAATTACGCTGTTCCGAAAATACATAACCCCCTTAAACTCAGAGTAAAAATTAAACAAAGGCTTACAGGTTGAAGTTGTAAAGGCAGAAGGAGAGAAAGTCCAGCAGCCTGTTTCTACACAGTTTCGCTGACTCTAAAGTTCTGAACTGAACTGCCCAGCTAGAGATCTGAATGAAAATAACTTTCTTGTCTGTCTAATCATGCTTAGTGTTTTGCTTCATGTTGTAACTGTAGTTGGTTTACATTACAAAGTTTCATCAGATTTTTATAATATTTGCAAGTAACTAGGAGGCCTATGTGTGACTCCAAACCTACTACAATGTGGTTGACTAAGAATAGGAAGGGTTTGGAGGGACATGGGCCAAATGCTGGCGAATGGAACCAGGCCAGATTGCAATGTCTGCTACGCATGTATAAATTGGACTGAAGGGTCTGATTCCATGCTATAGGACACTATGACTCTTAGCTGTCCTCTGGCCTAGCCAGTGACATCCATATCCTATGTTTTTTTTTAAAAAGCAACAGATACACAAAAAAACCCAATATTCAGTAAACCTTCTGTTTCACTGAAACTGTCATTGAGTCACAACTGCATTGTATTATTTCTTGCCAGTGATTTGAAATTGTGTGTCACATTTTACACACACACACACACACACACACACACACACACACACACAAAAACCAGGTGCCAGTTCTCCTCTGACCAATACATCTGAGTCACAAGATTGGAATAGTGTCAGGTAACGTGGGCTGCCAGCCTTTACCAGCCAGAGAGCTGACTTTAAAAATGATACTTGGGCCAGGTGTGCTGGACGATGTAGCCTATTCTTCTGGCCTGTGGCAAATGGAAGAATATGATGAGTGATGTAGCATCGGAGAGTGGTGCATAGGTGATGAGGGTTTGGGAAGGCAGTGAGAGAAAGCTCACTACGAAAGACACCCTCATTGCAACTCGCCAAAGTTGACACTTGACTGATTTCTAGTAAACTTCAGCTCTCACTGTGACTCTGCCTTCAGACTGTTCATTATCCATTTTCAGTATTGACCCTTGAACCCTCTACTAACTCAGCTATGGCAGTTTAATACAGGACATGTTTCTGTTTCTTGGTAATCAGGATAATCTGAGATATTGGCCTGCAGTAATTAGAATTTGATTTCACTTTCAACTCCAAAACAGAATCCCTAAACTCCAATGCTCATTTCAAGTAGAAATGATTTGTCATTGTCCCGGGGTGTTTGGTTCTAAAGACAGCTTTATAAATAGAAACTGTCACTCTACATCAACCTTCTGGCACCATTGGGGGTTGCTACTGAGTCTTGGTCCTTAAGTCTTGAAAAAGCAAAATGTGAAAGGAACTATTTGCAAATGCTTTAGTTTATATTTGACTAATTGCCAAAATCCTGAAAGATCTCTTTGAAATAATCCATTTGCAATACTTGTGCATATATGATTTTGTCTGGTTCTCTTTCTTCACCACTAGATACTCTCGAGTGCCTTTTGACTTGTATCTTATCAATTATTTAAAGCGACGCTTCATGCACTTTTTCTGTTACCTGTGGAATTCTTGTTCAAGATGTTTTGGCACATGAATTTCGCTCTATAATGACAGCTACATCAGAAAAACATGTTACCTTGTTATTTCTCCCAAGTCTGAGAGTTTACAGTAAACATCATGATAACATTTATTGAGACAGGTCTCATTCAGGTGAAGGTATTTTTATAATTTCCTCCATGTTGACCATCACCTTGAGGACGCACTGAGTGTGGCAAGGATGCAGATTGTACTCCAGGTGGGAAGTTCAATGTCCAGCAAGTGGCAATGGAACTAACAAAAGGGAAAAGCATACTTGACCTCATCCTTATCAAGCTGTCAACTGTATACGGATCTCTTTGGGACAGTGTTGTTAAAACTGACCACCACACAGTACATGTGCAGACAAAGTTCTTCATTTACATATTGTGCAGTGCCATCACTACGTTTAAATGGGACAGACTTTGAACAGAGCTATCAGCTTGCTGATAGGTATCCATGAGGCACTGTGGGCCATTAACAGCAGCAGAATTATACTCCAGCACAATCTGTAACCTCATGGCCTGGCATATTCCTCACTCAACCATTACCATGAAGTCAGGAGATCAACCCTGGTTCAATGGAGAGTGCAGAAGGGCAGGCTAGGAGCAGCACCAGGCATACCTGAAAATGAGGTGTCAACCGGGTGAGGTTACCAAATAGGACTTGTGTCGCCATAGTCTTACCAGACCATAGGAGCTGCTCTCTCATTAGAGAGAAGCAACTGGTAGTGATTAACTTCAGGGCTACCAGACCTCAGGCAAGGAAAGAGATTGAGAAGGAGAGTCCTTTATGGTAATCTCAAACCAGTGATGGGAATTGAACCCATGCTGTTGGCATCACACAGGACTACATATGTGACAAACAGCATAAACAGCAAGTGATAGACAGAACTGATTCATGACAATGGATCAGATCTAAGATCTGTAATTCTGCCTCATCCAGGGAAGAGATGGCTCCACAAATATTCCCATCCTCAATGATAAGGGAGCTCAGCTCATCAGTTCAAAAGATAAGGCAGAAGGATTTACAACAATCCACAGGTAGAAGTGCTGAGTGAATGATTCATCTGAAGGTCCATAACAGCAGAGATGATTAGTCTTCAGCCAATTCACTCCACTGCAAGCAATGTCAATAAATGTCCAGAGACACTGGATGCTGCAAAGACTATGGGGCCTGACAACATTTAAGCAATAGTTCTGAAGACTTGTGCTCCAGAACTAGCTGCACACCTAGCCAAACTGTTCAAGCACAGCTACAACACTGGTATCTATGGAGAATTATGGAAAATTACACAGGGATGACCTTTTACACATAAAGCAGGACAATTAGAATACCTTCCATCGACCCTCAATCATCAATACAGTGGTGGAAGATGTCATCAGCAACGTTGTCAAGCAGCACTTACGTAGAAGAGCCACTCAGCTCCTGACCTCACGACAGCCTTGGTTCAATCATGGACAAAAGCACGAAATGAGGTGAGATTGAGAGCCCTTGGCATCAAGCCTCCTTTAGTCAAATGTGATGTCCAGGAGCCTGAGCAAAACTTGAGTTAATGGAAAGCAGCAGGAAAACTCTCCATTGGCACAAGTCAGACCTGGCACAAAGGAAAATGATTGCAGTTATTGAAGTCAGTCATCTCAGCTCCAGGACATCTCCACAGGAGTTCCTCCGAGTAGTGTTCAAGGCCCAGCGATTCTCAACTACCTCACAAATGCCAGGAAGTCCCTATCTCTAACAACAGAGAATCCAACCATTGCCCATTAACCTTCAGTAGCATTGCCATTACTGAATCTCTTATTATCAACATCCCGTGTCTGGCAGGGTCAGGCTAGTCCATTGAGCAGATACTAAAGTGAACCAACCATAGAAAAATTATGGCTGTAAGAGCAGGTCAGAGGCTAGGAGTCCTGCAGTGAGTAACTCACCTCCTGACTCCCTGAAGCCTGTGCACCATCTACAAGGTAAGAAGTCAAGAGTTCGATGGAATACTCCCCACTTGCCCTCAATGGGTGCAGCTCCAACAATACTCAAGAAGCTCAACACCATCCAGGACAAAGCAACTCAGTTAATTGGCACTACATCCACAAACATCCACTCCTTCCACCACCAATGCTCAGTAGCAGCAATGTGTACCATATACAAGATGCACTGCAGCAGCTTCCAAACCTGTGACCACAACCATCTGGAAGGACAATGACAGCAGATACATGGGAACACCACCACTTGCACGTTTCCCTCCCAGTCACAGTCAAGATTTGGAAATTTATCATTGTTCATTCAGTTTCAATGGGTCAAAAGTCTGGTACTCCCTCCAAAACAGCATGTATGTCTGCCTTGTGCAAATAGACTACAGCAGTTTATTAAGGCAACTCACTGACGCCTTCTTCAGCGCAACTAAGGATGGGCAATAAATGTTGAATCAGCCAGCTATACCCTCAGTCCATGAATAAATTTTTAAAAACTCCTGCTAATAAACATGCCATCTGAATGCTCCATAATCCCAAACCTCCAAAACAATCATTTTAAAACTAAAGTAGAAGGTAGAATAAACTCCCACAAGCATCTTTTTCTATGAGCAGACCAGCCATGCAAGATCTATGTGATTATTAGAAACTCCTTCTGGATATACCTCTCTCATTTCATTCCCAGCACTGAATGTGTGATCACCCATCAGTGCCCCTGTTGGCCTCTGTTTGACACTTTATTACTCATCATTCAGTCTGTAATATAAGGCTTGCAACTGACAATAGAATCTCCCTCTAATTTTCATTGCCTCAGATTAGTTTTAGTTCATGTCATTTGTACCTGTAGGATCAGTTTTAGCTCTTGGATCCAATCACTAGTCACCCCCAAAGGATTGTGCTGATGACTTTATTTGAATTTCTTTTTCATTCATATTTTCAATATTCACATTGTTAGTGACGTGATGTAAGGTGTGTGATCGATATATATTTTAATATCAGTTATTAGAATTTGAATTTTGAACTGGCGGCATATGGGATTTGATCTGAGAGTATAAATGGATATAATGATTCATTTTTAAGTATCTCAGGACTTATGTTTCTTTTTAATGCAGATGATGTTCCTGGAGTGCTGATTGGAATTTGTTTTCTTTGGGAATGTTTTGAGTCAGCAAAGTAATCACAGAAGGGCATGAGCCAGCTTTGAATTAGTAGGAACTGGAATCAATGTATTTGTGTTTTCTTAGAGAAAACATTTATAGCTTAGGAATCTTTTGGTTTCAGTTTGCAGATATCAGACTGAAGTAAGATGTGCAAAACATTTTTTTTAGAAAAAGGAGTTCATTCAGAGAAATATTTTTCCTCAGTCGTAAGGGTTTTAGTTTAGAAATTTCATAATCAAAGTAATTTATTGGAGCTCTGAAAGTGTATTCAAAGCAGAAAAACTCTAAGCTCAATTGTGTGAGTACTCAAGAAAGAGGCTTTTAAATTCTCCAGACCATAAATTGAATGTACTTCAGTCAAACCTGTATTTATTACAGAGAAGGGAATCCCCTCTGGTGTTCCTGTACTGTAGAGGGATGCTTTTGGATAGATCAAATATTATAGTTTAACTGTATATTGAAATCTTTCTGTATATTGAAATAGCAGGAGAACTTAACAAGTACTTTGCATCAGTCTTCACAGTGGAAGACATGAGTAATATCCCAACAATTAAAGGGAGTCAGGGGGCTGAGTTGAGTATGGTTGCCATTACAAAAGAGATAGTGCTAGGAAAGCTAAAAAGTCTTAAAATTGATAAACCTCCTGGCCCCGATGGGATACATCCTAGAGTTCTGAGAGAGGTGGCTGAGGAAATAGCGGAGGCATTGGTTGAGACCTTTCAAGAGTCACTGGAGTCAGGGAAAGTTCCGGATGATTAGAAGATCACTGTTGTAACCCCCTTGTTCAAGAAAGGATCAAGACAAAAGATGAAAAATTATAGGCCAATTAGCCTAACCTCGGTTGTTGGTAAAATTCTAGAATCCATCATTAAGGATGAGGTTTCTAAATTCTCAGAAGAGCAGAGTCTGATTAGAACAAGTCAACATGGATTTAGTAAGGGGTGGTCATGCCTGACAAACCTATTGGAATTCTTTGAATAAGTGACAAATAGGTTAGACCAGGGAAACCCAATGGATGTAGTCTATCTAGACTTCCAAAAGGCCTTTGATAAGGTGCCACACGGGAGGCTGCTGAGTAAGGTGAGGGCCCATGGTGTTCGAGGTGAGCTACTGGGATGGATTGAGGATTGGCTGTCTGACAGAAGGCAGAGAGTTGAGATAAAAGGTTCTTTTTCGGAATGGCAGCCGGTGACGAGTGGTGTCCCGCAGGGTTCAGTGTTGGGGCCACAGCTGTTCGCATTTTATATTAATGATCTGGATAAAGGGACTGGGGACATTCTAGCAAAGTTTGCAGATGATATGAAGTTAGGTGGACAGGCAGGTAGTACTGAGGAAGTGGGGAGACTACAGAAGGATCTAGACAGTTTGGGAGAGTGGACCAGGAAATGGTTGATGGAATTCAACGTGAACAAATGTGAGGTCTTGCATTTTGGCAAAAAGAATAAAAGCACAGACTACTTTCTAAATGGTGAGAAAATTCGTAAAGCCAAAGTACAAAGGGATCTGGGAGTGCTAGTCGAGGATTCTCTAAAGGTCAACATTCAGGTTGAGTCTGTGATTAAGAAAGTGAATGCAATGTTGTCACTTATCTCAAGAGGGTTGGAATATAAAAGCACCGTTGTGCTACTGAGACTTTATAAAGCTCTGGTTAGGCCCCATTTGGAGTACTGTGTCCAGTTTTGGTCCCCACACCTCAGGAAGGACATACTGGCACTGGAATGTGTCCAGCGGAGATTCACACGGATGATCCCTGGAATGGTTGGTCTAACATACAAGGAATGGCTGAGGATCCTGGGATTGTATTCATTGGAGTTTAGAAGATTAACGGGAGACTTAATAGAGACGTACAAGATAATACATGGCTTAGAAAGGGTGGACGGTAGGAAATTGTTTCCGTTAGATGAGGAGACTAGGACCCATGGACACAGCCTTAAAATTAGAGGGGGTCAATTCAGAACAGAAATTCAGCCAGAGAGTGGTGGGCCTGTGGAATTCATTGCCGCAGAATGCAGTGGAGGCCGGGACGCTAGATGTCTTCAAGGCAGAGATTAATAGATTCTTGTTGTCTCGAGGAATTAAGGGCTACGGGGAGAATGCGGGTAAGTGGAGTTGAAATGCCCATCAGCCATGATTGAATGGCGGAGTGGACTCGATGGGCCGAATGGCCTTACTTCCACTCCTATGTCTTATGGTCTTATGGTCTTATAACTTGTGTTACAAGTAAATAATTTGGATTATTCTATTTTTGTCTTCAATTATTTTGCATAATAAACTTCTGTTTTATTTTTAATTCGAGATCTTCAGGCAGTGATAAAACCAACACCTTTAATTTCCATTCACTCATTTGAGGAATCTTTTACAAGAGTCTTAATTGATTGCCTCGGTCCCCTACCTAAAACAAAAAGTGTAAATCAGTACTTGGTGACCATAAAGTCTGTGTCTGCCAGGTTTCCAGTGGCCAGAACACCCCAGTCACTGATCCACTGTAGATTTTGTCACAAGTACTTTGGCAAGATACTGCTATATTTTAATAAAATATGCTTTCACCAATCCAAAATCATTTTTTTCAGCCTGTTTCCTTCCTTTAGCAAATTTAAAATTTACGGTGTTGTGGTCGCTATCACTAAGCTGCTTCCCCACTATCACCCAGAGCACCTGACCAGCTTTATTCCCCAGAATTCAGTGCAGTATTGCACTGTCCCTTGTTAGACTCTCTACATGTTGATGCAAAACGTCCCCTGTGAACATTTCAAGAAACCTGCTCCCTCTTAACCTTCTACACTATAACAATCCCAATTAATGTTGGGGAAGTTGAAACCTCCTAATATAATTACCCTCTTATTGATTTTACATGCCTCAGTGAATTGTCTACATGTTATTGCTGCCAGCTGACTGTTGGGGGTCTGTAATAAACTCCCAGAAATGTGAGTGCCTTCTTTTTATTCCTAAGCTCTACCGACAAAACCTCGTTTGAAGTCCCATCTACGATATTGTCCTTCTTTCCTGCAGTAACTGACTTCTTCATGAATAAGTGATACCACGTCCTCCTTTACACCCTACCTGACTTGCCTGATGATTCTATATCCTGTAATGTTAAGCTGCCAACCCTGTCCTTTTCACAACCATGAGTCTTCAATTACAACACCTTGCAATTCCATATGCCAATCCATACCCTTAACTCGTTTATTTGACCTATAATTCTGTTAACTGTAATGTAGAGACCATCACCACTCCCCAAAGTATATGGGTTCACCCACATGAGGAACTAGGTATGAGTATTATTTAAAGGACCAGGCACCCAACTGGCAAGGAAAGTCAATTTGAATAATTGTTGCCATTGAAGAATCTGTGTATGCAATATAGAGTATTTTAGGAAGCATTGATGACTTCCTGGATTTCATGGAAAATTTTGTTGCATTCTTTTGGAGTAGGCAAAGGATTTGATGACCAGTCTACAGACAGGTTGATACTGTTTTGGTAGCTGTTGTGCTAGAACATTTGGATCTGCAGTACAACAAGGAGAGTGGAGGGGAAGCTGTGGAGAGAGGAAGGCATATAATTTTCCCTGTGGAATCCACACACACCTCCATGATCATTGGTTTGCCAGATAATATCTGCCACTGTCAATTAACATGCCCAATGTCTGTGTGTAGTGTCATTAGGACTATCCCATATGCTTCCTCTTGGATAACCTGATTTGAGTTCCTTGTGACAGAACTAATCTGTGATCTCCCCTTCCAATGAGCTAGTACGCAAACCATCCTTTCTCCTTGCGGGAGCCCACTTGTGCCTGGTGAGTTACTACTTGATAATCAGCCTCGAGCTGCATGTGGTACCAGTTGGTGATTGGTTAAGTGCATATGCCATGGGAAATGCCAGGACCTCTTCATCAGTGTCGCTCTGTTTCTTTTCCAACATGTGTTGAGTTGGTCAGACTGCACTTCTAGGATATCTGAAAGGAGGAAATCCAGAAGCGGATTTGTGTCAGGGAAGGAGGTAGGGAAGAAAGATAGAATTGCAAATGAGTCTATCTATCACAAATTATATATTTCTAATACTTTGATTCAGTCTTGCTTTTGTGATCAGTCATCCCAGACAATTTCTGACTCTCACTTACAGTGAATCCTCTTCCAAGGATGCCTACCTTGAAGAAGTTCTCCTCTTCTCTCCACAAGAATCTCAGTGAGTCTCTCTCTCACTAAAACCCACAGGTCAAATCCTCTGCCCTGAAGCTCTTCAACCATGGACTGAAACAGACTCGCTACCACCGACGCTTTGCTACCTTCCCCCACCCTCCTCTCTGACCTATCACCTCCATCCCCACCCCCATTCACATATTGTACTCTTTGCTACCTTCTCCCCAGCCCCACTCCTCTCCACACTCCGCCACCCCACACCCCCTCACTCCCTCCCATTTGTCTCTCCACCCTGGAGGCTCCCTGCCTCCATTCCTGATGAAGGGTTTTTGCCTGAAACGTCGATTTCGCTGCTCATTGGATGCTGCCTGAACTGCTGTGCTCTTCCAGCACCACTAATCCAGTATTTGCTTTCCAGCATCTGCAGTCATTGTTTTTACCCCATAGAGACCATCCAACCATACCATACACCCCTGAAATTCCACAATGCTGAACTGTCTCTGCTTTAGTTCCTTCACTGGAGTAACCTGTTTCCTTATTGTGCCAACACTATGTATTCCCTCCTCATGCCAAATTAAACAAGCTTTTCATTACTTTTTGCACATAAAAGTTCCTTATGTGACACAGTGTCAAATGTTGATTAGTAAATACTCCTGTGAAGCATCATGAGGTGTTTCACCATGGTAAAGCAGCCTGACAAATGAGAGCTGGATTTTTTAATGTTAAACTGTTGATTGGAAGAAATAAAATAGGTAAATGCATAATGTTGTTTTTTTTTCATGTTTACCTACATTTTTTACCAAGAATGAGCTGCCAGAGGAAGTGGTGGAGGCTGCACAATTGCAACATTTAAGAGGCACATGGATGGGTAAATGAATAAGAAGGGTTTGGAGGGATATGGGCTGGGTGCTGGCGGGTGGGACTAGATTGGGTTGGGATATCTGGTTGGCACGGACAGGTTGGACCAAAGGGTCTGTTTCCATGCTGTACATCTATATGACTCTATGACTCTATATGAATACCATCTATAAGAATCATTATATCTTCTTGTATTCAATGTAAATTTTGAACTTGCATTTAAGTACAGACATTAGAAAGCTGACTGTGAGGCAGCAGGAAGCTTTCTGTAATGCCGAGACAAAGCAATATTAGAAAAATAGAGAAAAAAAAGTCCAAATTTCATATTGGATACATTTCTACAGCTTCAATTCTTTGCCATTAATGACAATTTCACTGACTCGACAAGTGATGTGATCTTCCATGAGCGAGTGAGGCAGAAAATAAGCAAAATAGTTCATAACCATTCTATTCCATCAGTTTTATCGAGTCAGTGATCAAATGATGGCGTCACAGCATCCAACTGACTGTGCTCGATAATTGAAGTAGTGACAGTGAAGTTGGGTTGGCTCAGTCTGAGTAGAGATGCTTGGTGGCACCCCTGTGTCTCTTGTCGAGAACACAGATGGGGAGGTTAGCTAGCCAAATGATGAGGGAAGATAAAACACAAATGCTTAGCAGGAAGCCACATTGACTGCTGTTCACACTGGGCATTCCAGAATGCAGGTTAGCTACAGGTCACATTTATACAGTGTTGGCTCTGGAATCACCTTGTCCTCATGCACTTAGTTCCCTGCAGTTATGAACAATTATATTTGCCAACACCCGGAGATAATTGTGAGAAACATAAAATTGCATGTCTTCTATCTAGCTTTGATGCCTCCTCAAACCTGAACTTGTTTTCTTCAGTTTTGTTTTGATAATTATTTGGATCTTTTTGGCTGCCTCACAATTTCTTCTGCCCTTGGAACATTGTTGAAGATCTGCGGAAAATCTGATTTGATAACATCTTCCAACAAAATAACAGATGCACCCGAGCACTCAGCCAGGGACATATGGAAGGGAAGGATAAGTGTGGAAGGAATTCTGATTCAATGAGGAATCAGTGCATCCTTTCAGAATATAATGAGAGAGTGGTACAGTAGCCCATTGACATGTCAGCCCATTATCCAATTATTCCCCTTTATCCCCCAGCCTTGTTCATTTCTATCCCACTCGAGTATTTATTCAATTGTTTTTTAAAAGTTATCACTAGATTAATTAAAATTCATTGAAAGAATCAGCTTCCACTGACCTTTCAGGCAGTGTGCTCTGTGTCACAATTCTCTGGTAAAATATATTTCCTCCTGTTGCTTTTGATTCATTTGTAAACCACTTTAAATCTGTGTCCTCATAGACTCTAAGAGTTGGTGGCAGAAATCAGTTGGACAACCCTGCTGGTAAAAACAACAGGCATATATTTCTCTTGTCAGGAAATTATTGTTGCATCAAATATTCCTTTGTCATTTCATTCATTAATATCAATGTGAAATGATACTATGGCCTATGATGTTTTGAGCATTATTTGTCTGGTTGTCAATCACAACGTGTGCGCAGATATGGATATATGTGCAGCTACATTGGCTACAAGTTATGACTTCATACTCCTCCCATGGAGTTTGGACAGATAATTAGACATTTGGGGCATTGGTGTCAGTAGATTTTCTGTTCATTAGCAACAGACCGTGTGGGTGGTACTGAGTTCTGTGGCTGACATCCAGGATTTTAGGTGTTGATATTGCAAAGCCACTTGTAAAATTTACTTTCTGTTGTTTGGTAGTTTCAGATCTTGAATATTACTGAAAAAAAGACACATTTCATTGTATCTCTTCTGTCTTGCAGATATCAGGACTATTTGCAAGAATACCAACAAAATGGAAAACTAACTTAGTACTGCACAGAAAGCATGGTGATTAGTTGGCAAATGCCCTCTGATTAGTACAGGCATTGCCATGGAGAGTGTTACAGGTGATGATGATTGATGAAAATTTGTTGTGTTTTTTTCAGTAAAATCTATTTTGATACGCGGAAAGAGGGGTCTGACCCCAATGTGAAATAGTCATGTGATTATGTGTCACATGACATACTGGAATGAAAATGATTGGTGACAATAACATCAAGTAGAGACACTGACACCTGACTTTCTGACCATATGTGGCTCTGTCTTGATGTAGATTTTGGGGTCCTCCTGTGCTTAGTCAGTTTATGAATCCATTTCTTAGTCAATAGCTTTCTAATTTGTGAGATGTATTCTGATCACAGACCAAATAGATGTCTCCATTCCTTGCTGTGTGATGATCACCTGAAAACTGCAGTTTGAGTGAAGAAAGTTTTGGTGGAGATATGAGCTAAATACTGTTCGTTGGCTATTTGCAATTGAAAGCATTTGGGCACAATGCTGTAGGCTTTGAGGTTTAGAAAAGATTCACCAAGACCTCTTTTCTCATTCATGTCAGAGAAACACACAAGGCTGATGAAGCATTAAGGAGCCACATTGATCTTGCATATTTGACAGTCAGTGAATTGATTATTTTCTGGGAGTCTTAGAACATCTGCACTTTGCAGAAATGGGAATAGTTGATGTGCCGTCCATCAGCCAGACTGACAAGTAGCATGTGCAGCTGACAGTCAAACAATACCCTCCAGTCAAAGGAAATGCCAGCGGTAAGAGATTTGAGTGTATGTCCAGTTGTTTCTCTTCTCTGGTTATATCTGTTGAATCTTAGAACTGATTAATCAGTTAACACTTGGACGCAAGTTGATTGGTCAAGAAGATAGCAGACTGAGTACAATGTGAGGAACTGTGACACCATCCACTTTGGGATGAAGAATAAAAAGGTAGAACAGCTCTTTGGTTATGGGATTGAGCATCTTTCAACAAGAATCACTGCAGATAAACATGCAGGTTCAGAACTATGTTGCTGGAAATGTTTTTATATTAAGAACTGGAACATAATAAAACAGAATGGCAAAGTGCCTTTGTTACTCTAAATAAAATGACAAGATTAAAATGCACTCACCCACCACAACGCATTTGGAATTGAACATAGAGAAGAAGATGATTCCAAATTTGATGTGCAGGCTTTGATTAGCTCATGGCAGTCAGAATTCTTGCAATGTTATGTGCTGTATGTGGTTCCAAAATGGTTAATACTGAGGAGTGCCATGCGCACCACCTACTGTGATGATGTTGTATGGTCTTGAGAGCAAAACAGCTTGGGATCTCAAGCTTGGCATCTTGTCCTCTTCCAAATTCATCCCAAGTCAATGTAATCTGCAATTAATTGCAAGCATGAAATAAGCTTTCTGTTTTTAATGACAAAGGTTCTTCTAGTTAGACCAAGAAGTGGTATTTTCTCCCACACCAGTCTTGTAGTCCACTTCACTGACTGGATAGTGGCAGCAATCGTCCTGATGACAGGCAGCTTCTGCAGTGCACTGAGTTGGCACAGACTTTTGATATAGGCCTCAGAACTAGTAGGAGACTATCCCCATGCCCAGCTTAGGAAAGAATGTAATAAATTCAGAGTGAACGTGAATGAAAATGATGTACCAAGAATTGTTTTTTGGTTGGATACAATAATCATTTGGAATTTTGAATATCCAGTAAAGAAGATATTTTTCTTCATAACTTGTTTTCCAATCATCACTGGAAAAGTCAGCAATGAAGTTATGTGACACACCCTGTCATTTCCAGCCTCTGAACGCAACTGTTTGTGTATTTGCTATTCACAGTTGTCCGCAAGCACTTCCAAATACCAGCTGAACAGCCTCCAATGAGGTCAAGAAGTCACATCAGTGGATAACAGTCTTGATTCTGAGTGAGACAATTGTGAGTTCAAGTCCGAGTGTTGTGAATTACATGGAAACCTCTAGGCTAATGCGTCAGTGCCATTCTGAAAATCTGGACAGTTCTTCCTGGTATCCAGGTCAATCTTCACCTCTCGATCGACATCACTGAAAAATCTGATTATCAAGTCAATATCACACTGTTGTACCTTGAAGGGCGCTGTACACAAATTGATGCTTCAATTCCTACATTCAAACAATACTTACACATTACATAGATCACACTGGCTGAAAAAGCTGGAATGACCTGTGGTCATGACAAGTAGAATAGACATTTGTTTCTTTTCTTCAACTGATCTTTAACTTGTCCCATTTCACTTTTGCTGTCCAAGAACCTTAAAGATTGTGTATGGACTCTCACTCTGGTCTTGCTCCCTTTACAATTGTAACTGTCAACTCCAACTCAGACACTTCAGTGTGACAGTGCCCTGGCTTTTCAGTTTGACTCACAGACTGACACCACAGTCATTACTGCCACACCTGCATGAAGATATGTTCCTATTATTACTCAGAGCATTTTGAAACTGATTTCCTTTTACAGCAAGCTAAATCTCTGATCACTTCTTTGTGAAATTCCTAATCTCACTTTGGGAATTAAATAACTCCAGAAATTAAACCCTTCAAGATGCTGTCAGCTGCTCTAATCTCTCCTTGTCCTTGTTCTCCACTTATGAACACTCATCACATACTCGGTCCTGGCAATTTGACATTTAAGCTTTTCTGTTCCTTCTCCATCCCTGCATTGACCATTGTGAAAATAGTTCCTCAAACATCCTGCCATTTGTTCACTCCTGCTTCGATACTTTGTGGCTCATCTCCAATCTTCACAATAATTGCTTATCAAATATAAGTGCAGCATTATCATCAGATTCTCCCAGTTTTGAAATATTATTTGACAGTCCCTTCAAGGCTGTGATCAACCTTAATTGATCCATCTGCTTGTGAATGACAGAACATGTCTCCAACTGTCTTCATTTTACAAAGACTTTACAAAGACCTGTTGCTAACCTCTACATCAACTATCTCACCCGAACCACTTTCTTCTACCTTTGGAACATCACTGAATTGCATTTATCCCTTCAAATGGAATTCTTCCAATTACTGTCTGATTTGTTTCTCTTAAAAATGCTCCTGATAGATTTCATCTTGTCACTTATGTCCTCATTTTCAAAAACCTTGTGAAAGCCCAGCCATTTCACCTTAACCAGGGCACTCACCCCCACCACAACTTTCCATCTCTTGCTCCATGTCTACCTTTCTATCTTAGTGAATCACTTCAGAAATGTACAGGGTGTATTGGATGCTGAGGACTGGAAATTACATTGGAAACATCCCAGTGGTATTTCAGCAACACTACAAGTTATCAGAGCATGCCATTGTCGTAGTTGCCTATCCTAGGTCTGTGTCCAAGCAATGAATGGAAGTACTATAGTGCTCGAAAGCACGGTGTCATACAACAGGCAAGCAGTTCTCTCATGCATTGACTTTTCTCTTCATCCCCACAAGCCTGCTCCACCATTCAAGAGGATCACAACTGTTCCCACTTTCTCCCAATACTGTTCGATCCCTTTAGCCTTAAGAACTATATCTAACTTCTTCTTGAAACCATTCAATGTTTTGACCTCAATCACTTTCTGTGGCAGAGAATGCTACAGGCTCTCTTTGGGTGAAGACATTTCTCCTTATCTCAGTCCTAGTTAGAAACAGAGTGGGGCATTTGAGTTCCAAACAAGTATGGAAATAAAGACCAGCAACACTACTCCCACAGTTGTAGTTCAGTTTCATGATGAAAGCCAATAATTGAGTATCAGGTACCCCATAATAACTTGTCAGGAAAGGTAAATAGCGTAATGTTGACAATTGATTTTATAGCAAGGCATCATGAACATGTTTGCAATGTCTAATAATAAAGTGGCATAAAAAATAATTTACATTTGTATAAAATCTTTCATGACCTTAGGATATCCCGAAATGCTTTACAAATGAAATATTTTTAATGGTGTAGTGTAGAAAGTGCAATAACGATTTTACATGCAGCTAGCTACAACAAGCAACAATGAGACAACTGACCAAATCCTGTATTTCAGGAGATGGCTGGAGGGAATGTTTGCAATGGCAAAGAATGTCAATTTTATTCACTGATCTGACCTATTCAGCCTAATTGAAATGACTAAAGAATATTGAAAGGTGAGTGAATGATGCAATTCAAGACTAAGAAGAAACATATAACTTTCTGCTCCTTCTCTGTCTCCCCACCATCCCCACAATGAGACATCGGCAACAGTGTTTGTATTGATGAAGCACAAATGAGAAAATAGTTGAATGTTTGATCAGGTAAGATAGGTTAGAGTCAAAAAGATTGCAGATTCTGGAGGGTTGGTGGGAGAGTGGCACAAACCAAGGATTGGCAATGGGAATGGTCCTTACAGAAGGCAGACATGGGTGATATGGGAAAGATGTTTTTGGTGGTGGAGTCTAATTGGTGTTGGTAGAAGCCCCACCCTTAAATTGGCCCATCTCAGACACCTCCCTCCATTTTCTTGATCTCTCCATTTCCATCTCCAGCGACAATCTCCAGACGGACATTTACTACAAACCCACAGACTCCCATAACTACCTGGACCACACCTACTCCCACCCAGTATCCTGCAAGAACTCCATCCCATTCTCCCAAATCCTCTGCCTCCACTGCATCTGCTCAGACAAGAAGACATTCCAATCCCAAGCATCCCAGTGTCCACCCATTTTGAACAATGTACTTTTCCTCCCTTCATCAGCCAGACAGACCTCCACTGCACCAGCTCCATTCCCCGTTCCACTGCTCTAAACCCTACCCAATGCAATAGAGACAGAGTCCCTCTTGTCCTCTCTTACCACCCCACCTGTCTCTGCATCCAACACATCATCCTTAAACAATTCCGCCAACTCCAACTGGACCCCACCACCAAGAAAGTCTTCCTCTACCCACCCCACTCTGCCTTCAGCAAGGACTGTTCCCTGTGCCAATCCTTGGTTTGTGCCACTCTCCCCACCAATCCCCACCATATCCCCAGGTACCTTCCCCTGCAACCGGAAAAGATGCAAAACCTGCCGATAAACCACCCCCCTCACCTCCATCCAGGGCCCTGAACAGACCTTCCAGGTGAGATGGAGGTTCACCTGTCTCTCCTCCAACCTAGTTTACTGCATCAGGTGCTCCCGATGTGGTCTTCTCTACATCGGGGAGACCAAATGTAAACTCGGCATATTTCACCAAACATCACAGCTGAGACCACAGGGTCCAAACGGAATTCCCAGTCACGACTTATTTTAATTCCTCATCCCACTTCCTTTCTGACATGACCATCCTTGGTCCCCTCCATTGCTACAACGAATCAGACCGCAAACTGGAGAAACAACACCTCATCTTTTGCCTGGGCAGCCTACAGCCCGGAGGACTCTACGTTGAGTTCTCCAATTTCAAATGACCTCTCTTCCCATCCCCCGACTCATTTCCCAGTCTCTCCCCCTCCCTTCCATTCCTCTCACCGACCTTTGCTTCCAGCCACTAACCAGATTCATTCCTCCTATCGACCAACCTGGTCATACCTTCCACTCATGTTCACCTATCCCTACCTTACCACCCAACACCCCCTCCCCCATCCCCACTTTATCTGCAGCTGCCCTTACACCCAACCCCAGTCCTGAAGAAGGGTTACACCTGAAACATTAACTTCTCCATCCTGTGATGCTGCCTGGCTTGCTGTGTTCCTCCAGCTTCCTGCTTGTCTACCCAGGCAAGATAGGAGCAGGAATTTGTTTTGAAGAAAATGTTCAGTTATACAATGAAAATAAGCATTTGAGTTTTCTACTTTTTCAACCTAATCAGCACATTTCTGAGCTGAAAGAAGGCTTTCAAACACACAACCTATAAGGAGTCAGTTAAGTAAAAAATTAAAGAGTTAAGACAGAAGTGGGTTAAATTTTCTGCAAAGGATATTGCTGGGAGTACATTTCAATCTTTCTAACTTTAGGATCTTTTTAATCTTATGTGCAACAAAATTGTGTTTTTTTTTGGTTGAAGAATATTGACAGCCTTTTGGAAATATGCTTAGTGATTAACTGCCAAGGTAAGTAAATTATAAGCATAAAATTTATGATGTGTCAAACTAAATCCCACTGTATTGTCCAGTGTTGCCATCAACTACATTGATAACACAATATGTTACCTTTGTTTGTAATTATACTCTTTGTGTGAAAGTGTATGTAAGATCATGTGTAAGGGGGGTACAGTGGCTCAGTGGTGAGCATTGTTGTCTCACAGTGCCAGGGACCCAGGTTCAATTACAGCTTCGGGCAGCTGTCTGTGTGGAGTTTGC
Source organism: Chiloscyllium punctatum (assembly GCF_047496795.1). Lineage (NCBI taxonomy): Eukaryota > Metazoa > Chordata > Chondrichthyes > Orectolobiformes > Hemiscylliidae > Chiloscyllium > Chiloscyllium punctatum. Next base: position 5,267,109 of record NC_092779.1, on the reverse strand, counting down.
ACATTCTCCCTGTGTCTGTGTGGGATGCCTCTGGGTGGTCCAGTTTCCTCCCAAAGTCCAAAGGTGGGCGGGTCAGATGAACTGGCCATGCTAAATTGCCCATAGTGTTAGGTGCATTAGACACTTGGGAAATGGGTCTGGGTGGGTTACTCTTCAGAGGGTCAGTGTGGAATTGTTGGGCTGAAGGGCCTGTTTCCACAGGGAGTCTAATCTAATCATAAGAAATATGCGTTTTCTCTGCATTCCCTGGCTGATCAAGAATCTATTTCAGCCTTTAATATACTCAAGGACGCTTCCCCCACAGCCCACTGTGGGAAGGCATTCCAAAGATTAACATCCTTCTGAAAGAAGAGATTCTTCCTTATCTCACACTTAAATCAGCACTAATTTACTCAGAGACCAAGCATTCTGATCCTAGACTGTCTCGTGAGGAAAACATCTTCTCTGCAGTTACCCTGTGAAGCTCCTTAAGAATGTTTCAATCTGAGTTATACAAGTGAAACATTGTGTTATTTTTTGGCAAGTGGATGAGAGTAAGTAGCTGTATTTTAAAACTCACAAAAAACTTGCTGCTAGAATTATTTGATTGGACCAATTACTTGGAAGGTAAGAAAGCACACACTTTTTATAAACATACTGATCACAGGCAATCAAAGGGAATGCATGCATTCTGCCCACAGCACATTTATCTTGTTACTTTCACAATGACACACTACAGTAGTTTGAAGACTTCAGTCGCAATTTAAAAGTAAGGAAGCACAGTTGGTAATTTATGCACCAAGAGGTCTTATGAGTAGCAACTGAGTTAATGATTTGTCTGATGGATTTATTTAGGAAATAAATCCAGGAAAGAGACCTGGCAATTCAAAGAGGCCACACTTCCATTTGAAACCGTCTCATGCAAAATTTCAGCCATTCAGTGCAAGTCAGAGGAAAGCCGACAAAACGTTGCCTCGGGCTATTTGATACAACTGTGACAGTTTTGCAAATAAAACTGCATCAGGCAATATGATTATCTTCAGGGAGCATAGCCTGACAGGCATTCTGATCTGATTTGCTTGTTAGAAATACACACAGATATAAGCCTTCAAAGTTAACACAGCCAGACTCTTAAATCTCTGAGAGAAAGTAGAATATGAACACATCACAGAATCCTTACAGTGTGGAAACAGGCCAATCCACCTAACCTGCACATCTTTGGACTAAGTCAAAAGTCACATGACACCAGGTTATAGTCCAACAGGATTATTTGAAATCCCAAGTTTTTGGGACACTGCCCCTTCATCAGGTGAAGTTGTCAGGAGACTTCTGACTTTGTCCACCCCAGTTCAACACCAGAGCTTCCACATCATCTTTGAACTAATTAGTAAAGTTAGGTCACATGGAATTCAGTGTAAGCTTGCCAATTGAATACATAATTGGCTTAAGACCATAAGACCATAAGACATAGGAGTGGAAGTAAGGCCATTCGGCCCATCGAGTCCACTCCGCCATTCAATCATGGCTGATGCGCATTTCAGCTCCACTTGCCAGCGTTCTCCCCGTAGCCCTTAATTCCTCTAGACAACAAGAACCTATCAATCTCGGCCTTGAAGACATTTAGCGTCCCGGCTTCCACTGCACTCCGTGGCAATGAATTCCACAGGCCCACCACTCTCTGGCTGAAGAAATGTCTCCGCATTTCCGTTCTGAAATGACCCCCTCTAATTCTAAGGCTGTGTCCACGGGTCCTAGTCTCCTCGCCTAACAGAAACAATTTTCTAGCATCCACCTTTTCAAAGCCATGTATTATTTTGTACGTCTCTATTAGATCTCCCCTTAATCTTCTAAACTCCAACGAATACAATCCCAGTATCCTCAGCCGTTCCTCATATGCTAGACCTGTCATTCCAGGGATCATCCGTGTGAATCTCCGCTGGACACGTTCCAGTGCCAGTATGTCCTTCCTGAGGTGTGGGGACCAAAACTGGACACAGTACTCCAAATGGGGCCTAACCAGAGCTTTATAAAGTCTTAGTAGTACATCTCTGCTTTTATATTCCAACCCTCTTGAGATAAGAGACAACATTGCATTCGCTTTCTTTAAGAGACAACATTGCATTCGCTTTCTTAAAGGAAGGAGACAGAGAAATAGTGGAGGGTTGCTTTTTGGACTGGAGGCCTGTGACCAATGGTGTTCTGCAGGGATCAGTTCTGGTTCCTTTTTTATTTGTCATTTATAAAAATGATTTGGATAAGATTATCAGAGGTATGATAGGTAAGCTTTTTGATGACAACAAAATCGGTAACATGGTAGACAGTGAAGAAGGTTTTCTAAGATTACAAAGGGATCTTGATCAAATGTGTCAATGGGCTGAGAAATGGCAGATGGAGTTCAATCTGCATGATGTTCTGGATCATCCAGACCCTCTCCAAATATTTTAAGAAGGTAGCCTACACTATAGCTTTTCTTGTTTTAAAGACAGATGTGAAGTGGATATTCCAAGTTTGATGCAGCTGATCAAAGCTCTCAACTTTAAATAAAACAGAGTTTATTTAAACACTACAGTTGAAACGCAAACAAAAAAAACAGAATTTGGAATAACTTAACTACTGGAAATGTAACTAACTGACAAAGCAACTTAACTAAGGAGCTGTTCCAATTCCTGGAACATCCCAAAAACACACCCCTTGGCAAAAGATAAATACAAACACAGGTTCTTACAGGCAGGAGTGATTTCAGAGAGAAGTCAACCAGGAAACATCTGCTGAAGCTTGGAACCTCTCTGCACTGCAACAGCTTCTACTACAGCTAAACCAAACTAGACAAAATCTGAACTGGGAGAACTGGCCACTCCCCTGCCATTGTTAAGCAAAAATCTCACAACACCAGGCCAACAGGTTTATTTGGAAGTTAAAGCTTTTGGAGCACTGCTCCTTCATAAGGTAGCTAGTAGGGTAGGATCATTAAACACAGAATGCATAGTAAAAGATCAAAGTGTCATACAACTGATGCGATGTTTGAACAAACCTAGATTGCCGTTAAGTCTTTAATCACTTAGAATGGTTTTGATTGATTAATATGGAAATCCCAGAACTTTTTTCAAGTCACGGTCCTGAGACAATTTAAGGTTTTATGGGAGTTGGGAAGTCATGTTAAGGTACAGGACATTGGTGAGACCTCTTCCAGAGTGCTCTATCCAGTTCTGGTTACCCTGTTATAGGAAGGATATTATTACACTGGACAGGTTCAGAAGAGGTTTCCCAGGATGTTGCCGGGTATGAAAGTTTGAATTATAAAGAAAGGCTGGACAGTTTGGGACCTTTTTTCATCAGAGGGTATGTGGTTGAGAGGTGACCTGATCGAAGTTTATAAAATAATGAGAGGTACAGATTCCCTCAGGTGGGAGGTTTCAGAACAAGTGACCACATATTTAAGGTGAGAAGAGAAAGATTTAAAATGGACATAAGAGGCATTTTTGTTTTACACAGAGTGTGGTTCGCGTGTGGAATGAACTTCCTGAGAAAATGATGGATGCGGGTACAATTACAATGTTTAAAAGACATCTGGATAGATGCATGAATAGGAAAGGTTTGGAGGGATATGGGCCAGGAGCAGGCAGGTGGGACTGATATAGTTTATGGTTTTGTTCATCATGGACTGGTTGGAGTGAAGGATCTGTATGTCTATGATTCTATGACTGTGAGAAGAAGCTGGAGTACCCGAAGAAAAACTGACGCAGACATCGGAAGAATATGCAAACTCCACACAGACAGCCATCCGAGGTTGGAATCAAAGCTGGGTCCCTGGCACTGTGAGGCAGCATTGCTTACCACTGAGCCACTGTGCTGCACGTAACTGATTATTTAATGAAATGCAAAAAACAGTTGCAGATAAACATTGTTAGATTCACACTCAGGTGGAGTTAATTTTACATTTTACTGAGAGTTTGAGCTTGAAAATGTAAAATAAGCTGCTTATTACACTCTCTGCCTGATTCTCTCCTTTGCCTCAGCTGAAAGTGAAATCAGTTTGGGGTTTGTGGTCATTTACATCCTTAACCAAGCACAAAGCCAAGCGCTGGGGTTATGGTTTAATAAACAAATATCACAATTGCTGAAAATCCTAAGCAAACACAGAGAATGCTGTAGAAACTCAGCAGATCTGGCAGTGAAAACAGAAAGAGAAACAGAATCAATGTTTCAGATCATGTATGACTCTTCTTCAGAATGGGAATTCCAGTTTTCTCTGTCACTCCTGGTGGTCGTCTGATGTATTACACATGTGATGGTTGAATAAATTTAATCTTAGGGACTTTATAAGAACTGATTTAATGGTTTTGAGCACAGTGCCAGTGAAATAATGTCCAACAAACATTGCAGACTTTTAACTACAACAAACATTTTAACTACAACAGCACAACTTGTATATATATATATAGCAACTTAAATTAAGTAAAACATCGTAAGAAGCTTCACAGGAATCATGCTAATCAAAATTTGGCATAGAATCATGTAAATAATCATTCAGAGTCAATAGACTCCTGCATCTGCAGTCCTTACTGTCTCCAAGTTAAAGAATTATTCAGACAGGTGGATAAGTGGAGGTTAATACTAAATAATACAGATAAATAAGTCTATGGTGTACTCATTTATCTGCAAGTATGCATTTAGGAATTTATTTTACTTTCAGGCTGAACCTAATCATACTTTAAACAAACCTTCACCTTCATAGCCTCACACAGGAATTCTTTATGGGATACATTAGGTGAGAATTTCAATGAGAATTCGAAATTAGCTGATGTGATGAAGTGAAGATAGTTATCATGTGTGATTCAAGTCTGTTTCACTGAATAATCAGCAGCTGGGCCTGAGCAAAACAGATAGTAGAAAGGAATGTCTTTTTAACTGCTGCCTGCCTACAGGCGTTAATGGAGAAATTGTGTGTGTAAGGCATGTAATTGAACAGACTGAAATGGAAGTGATCATTGTGTGCATAGAGATAACTGTTGATGAGGTATTTGCACATTCACAAACTGGAGTGAGTGCTCATGGAAGAACAGAACAATCTTCAAACATTTGAGATCTTCTGATTGCTAAAGACAGTCAAATAAGACATAGTAACAAAAATGAACTGGCTGGAAAAGCTCAGCAGGTCTGGCAGTATCTGTGCTGAGAAATCAGAGTTAACATTTCTGGTCGAGTGACCCTCTTTCAGAACTGAGGACCCTGAGGGAGGGTCACTGGACCTGCAACGCTAACTCTGATTTCTCTTCACAGATACTGCCAGACCTGCTGAGCTTTTCCAGTAATTTCGGTTTTTGTTTCTGATTTACAGCACCTGCACTTTTTTTGTGTTTTTACTTAAGATAAAGTAAGAGTTAGATGACAGAAGCGAAGCCCCCAATTTTAGTAACTGTTGGACCTCTGAAGGATGAGACTCGAGTCAATCTTTGTTCCATTGTAAATATTTTCAGTTTCTTTTCCATCTTTCAGAGGGATTGGGTATCAATGATAAAGTCAGCATTTCTGGCCCATCGCTAATTTCCCTTGGCAGAAATAGGTCCTATCACAGAGCAATTAAAAGCCACCCAAATAAAGCAAAATGTTACAAATGTATAGCTCTAAATTTTCCAATCCACCACCAATGTCAATATGTCCCTTTATTTGTTTTCAAATAATTTCCCAATGAATTTTTCTCCCCTTTGTGAACTTAACCTAATTTATCCAATTAACAGTAGCCTGAGGATGCACATTTACGATGATTTGGCAAAACGAAAAGGAGAGAGGTCATATGGTGGTAGTGTGCCTACTTGTGAGCCAGGAGGCCTTAGTTCATAAGATCATAAGAAATATTAAGAGCAGTATGCCATTCAGCTCTTCAAGCCTACTCAGCCATTCAATGGGATCATGGCTATTCCGGCATTCCTCATGTCCACTCTCCTGGCCTTTTCCTCATTACTCTTGATTCCCTAACTGATCAAGAATTTATCAACTTCAGCTGTATAAACTGCGCCCACAGTTCTCTGCAGCAAGGAGCTCAGGTCCCACCTACTCCAAAGGTGTGAATAACATCTCCAAGCAGGTTGATTAGAAACTACCTGTAAAGAATCTATATTTAAGTAAGGAATGGAAGGCTACCAGTACCAAAGAACCTATTTCTGTCTGACAGCTTTCTAGAAAAGGGGAGAAAATTAAACATGGTTATACAGCAATATTTCTCAGGAAAATAGGCCAAAGTGACAGCAAGTCTCAGAAAAAAAGCAGAGAGTGTTCTTGTGCTGCAGTGGTAGTCTCCCTACCTCTGATGCAGGATGCCCAAGTTCAAGCTCCCTTACTCCAGAAGTGTGTAATGACATCTGTGGAACAGGTTAATGTGAGAAATATTGTAAAAAGGCAGAGACAATGTTATGAGGATGTGTGTGTACTGTACCTTTAAGAGAGTTAAAAGGTAGCAGTGACAGCACCAAGTGTTCTCAATAAGATACAATGTGACATGTGCTGTCGCTACTGGTGTAGCGAGGGTAGCTGGTTGCCTGGAGACAAAAACAGATTTGAAATAGGCCAATCAGTTTAAATATACTCCCACAAAAAACAACAATCCAGATTGAATATAGGATACTGACAATCTTAAAAACCAATGGCACAATCTGATACTTTGGCGATATAAGACTGGTGAAAACTGAATAGTTGGGAGGAGAATTGCCACACCGCCAGCATGTACAGACTGCCTGAAAAATAGCTCTCGTAAAGGTACCTTTATTGATCAGTAAACTGTGAAGCAGAATCCCCAAGGAAAAGAAAAACAAACCGAAATACAGAGAAGAATGAAAAGCTGCCTGGTTTTGAGATAAGAAGTTTTGTTTTGTAAATCTTAACTGGGAGTTTTATCAGACTAGTATTATACAAAGGAAATAAAAGATAGGTTAGAGGAAGGAGTTGTTAGTTAATTATTCTCAGTTATGCTTTAAGAAGTAAAGTGGTTAATTTTTTACTTTAAACAGTTCTTGGGCTCTTGGATTTTCACAGATTACTGCACAGGATACATCTTTCCTGTGTTGCTGGTTTAAATTAATCAGGAGAGTTTACCCCATGTCGTAACAACAAGGACAAATGTTCTTCCGCACAAAGTGGCTTAAATCTGGAACAGTGCTGGAATCAGATTCACAGGAGAATTAGATTAACACATGAAGGAAAAGTAAATGGAAGTCCACAGGAAAATAACACGACTGTGAACACATCGGATGGCTCTGTCAAGATCTGGCACAGACGTGACGGGTCAAGTGGCCTCTTTCTGTGTTGTCTCATTGAATTATTTCATGGTAAGAGTCTTTAAAGAATTTTAAGAAGCTGCAGTGAAGGTCTAAATTGGTAGACCTGAAATATATTAATCCAACAGTGAATTCAGCCATTGTCTTCCCTCTTTACTTGACGATCACTATACAGATTGCTTTTCTTCCTTTAGTTATTCACTGAATGAAGGCATCACTGCTATGCAGCTTTATTACCCATCCCTAATTGTCCAGAGGGCAGTTAAGAGTCAACCAGCCTACAGTCAGGAAAGGTAAGGATGGCAATTTCCTTCCCAAAAGGGCATTAGTGAAGCAGATGGGGTTTTCTTTTGACAATTGACTCATGGTCATCATTAGCCTTTTAATTCCAGATTTTCCTTTTGATTGAATTTAAATTCCACCATTTGATATGGTGGGTTTTGAACCTGGGTTCCCAGGACATTATCTGGGCTGCTGGATTAACAGTCCAGCAATAATACTATTAGACCATCACTTTCCCCCGTAAGACTGTGCTTACAATTTTCTGCTTTATGTGCACCATTTTAACTGTCGTCCTATTGATTCACACTGGACTGTGCTATATCACTGAGCTGTATATCCTTCAAGCAATCATTGCTGTTGTGCAAGACTCTAACTCAGATATACAGTTATCTGTGCCGACACATTCACTCATCATTGCTTGATGTCTAAAATAAATGTTGTGTGTAAAACTTCATGTTGCTATCTGCAGTTGTTGTGTTTTTACACAAATCATTGATGATCTTACTTTGCTGTGTCCTTTACCTTAAATTGGCATCTCCTTCACACCCTTACGAAATCTAAATAAGAACTGGAAGTGCACATCACGTTTTGGTTTATCGTGTTTAGTTGTGACTTGTTTGTTTCAAGTTCCTATGCGATCCACTTCCTAGAACTTCATTTAAGTCTGATCCCCTTATGTTTCCTTGCTGCAGGTTATATCAAGAAAAGATCGGGTCTTCTCTTGCAAAGGTCGTTACCTGATAGAATACGTTTTGAAAATGCAAAAGCAGTTTAAAAGTACAGTGACAAACTGATTGATGAAAATTCCACCACAGCAATAATTAAAAGACTCACAGTAGTCGATTCTGAAATAACAAGTGTTTCTTCGATGCAAATTGGCTTTAACGCAAGTGAAGAACTTAGACTGTTATTTGTAGAATGTGGGTGTATTGGTTAGAACATGATTCCACCCCCATTTGTTTAAATGGCATGTCTATTATATGATTTTCTTATAACATGAGATCACACGGGAATGGAACTACCATGTTTTATCAGAATTGAGTGTATCTCAGTAGCAGAATGAAACATACCCTTTTAAAGACCACCACACATGCGTGAAGCACATTTAGCTTCACAAGGATCTAGTTTGAGTGAATATAATACCATTAACAAACAAGAAATGCAGTGAACCCTGTAACAAGCACTTGGAAAGCTAAGTGCAATGTTACTATATAATTCCTGAAATATTTCCATTAAAGATGTTGGGATAAAAACAACTTTGCTACAAATGTTTATGTAAGAAAAGCAAAAGAAGGGAAAAATTTCTATTCCAAAGCTGATCAGAATCCCAGGAGGTTCTGTTTAAAAGTAACTCTTATAACGAGATTCATTGTAACGCCTGACTGATTTTACTGTCAGGTTTTGGAGCCTTTTTTTAAACATTTATGAGAATCTCAAATTCAGATGTGCGTTACTCTCCAATTAGTACTGCATGGCAGCCCTCACTCTATCATAAAAACAACACAACTTATGAAGAAGTTCCAGAAAGATAATGCTGAAGTCATTTAATTACTGCACTTAATAAAAATTCAGAATTCTCATTTAAACAAGAATAAAACACCACATCACCTTCAAATTCAGAACCGATCTTGACAATTAACAGGTTTGTTTGCAGAAAACTATTTCAGTCATGATCCTTTGCTGCTTTTCTTTGGTATAATTATTAAATATATTTATTTGGTACAGTCATCATTATTTTCATAGCTTAAAAAATTCCAAAGGCTGTATTTTCCCAAAATTACAAAATCTAAAAATGGTACTAGGCACAAATAGCCCTTTGCAGTACATGTAGCTGCAGGTCAACAAAAACCGACAACTTCTGAGGACACATGGGTGACTTGGCTGACACTTTCCTGTAAATAGATGCTCATGCTTGTAAATGTATTGCTTGCCCCTTCATATGTCTGATCTACTGAGAAATACAATGGAGCTGCAGAGATTAGCCATTCTTAGTACCATACTGTGCTGGAACCTCATCTGAGAGATTGCTATTCTTTCCTTAACACCTCATAGAGTCTAACATCTTGTCACTGTGGGAGAATCACCTGTTGAAATATTTTCCAACAGTGAATGTTAATTTATATATGTTTGTACGGGTTCATGAAATGTCTGGGCCAGCCTTTATTGTAAATTGGTCAATAATTTCAGAGGCAGTTAAGAGTAAACCACATGACTGTGGGCCTGGAGTCACACATAGGACAGACCATGTTTCCTTCCATAAAAGGTTTATAGCAAAACAGCTGTTTTGTTTTAATATGATGTTCACATGGTTACCATTATGTCAGATTTTTGTGGAATTCAACTGTCCCCATCTGTCAGAGTGGGATGTGACACTGGGTCAGTAGAGTATGTGTCTAGTGTACTGGATTACAAGTCCAGTGACATCACCATTGTGCCACCATCCCCTCATGTAAAGAAAGGCAAAGAAAAGCTGTACTTATTTCTGAGAAAAAGCAGAAGCAAATTTACATTCAATGAATGATGGCATTACTGAAGCAGATCCAGCAGAACTGGATGCCAGTTCAGTCTTGTTGGGTTTGTCATTTCTGAAGCTGGCCTGCTCCATCATGCGGAAGGTTATGGTCTTCCTGCTCAATGTCCTCATCTTCTTCCTCAGGAGACTGCAGCATTCTCCCAGCTCCCTGGCTCCATCACATTGCCTCATTGTCTGATCAGTATTTGTGTCACAAATAGATGATGGTTTAGTGGAGCCCTCAACAGAGTGGGACTTGAACATCTCCAACACGGAAAGCCAGAAATTTCTGTACATGGACCTTTGACACAGTGGATGTTATTCTGATGTGAGCAACACAAGTGAGACAGTAGGAGATGGTAACTGTGACATGATTAATGAAAACTTAACCCACATCCCTGCATTACCCAAGAAAGGCAGCAATGCAATTAAGAGGCTTTGTCAAATGACAAGCTTTGTGTCTGTTTTCAAAGGCATCATGGGATAGAATGACACTAAGGCTCGTAGGCTCTGCGTGAGACCACAAAATGCAAAAAATGCCAAAGTTGTTGGGAGCATCTGAATAGATGTAGTGAGTGAGTGAGCGTGGGAACATAAGCAAAGCGCCCTGAAATGCATTAAGCTCCAATTCATGAGATGAGGGATAATGTTTGCAAAGAGTATGTTAGCCCAATTGACTGGGCAGTTGGTTTGCAATGCAGTAGTATGAACAGCATGGGTTCAACTCCTGCACTGGCTGAGGTTACCACCAAGAGCTGTCCTTCTCAAGCTCTCCCCTTGCCTGAGGCATGGTGACACTCAGGGTAAACCATCACCAAATGTCTCACGTGAAAGTAAGACTATGGTGATTTTTTTTAACATACGCACACAGTGTCCTGGCAGCAGCATTAGAATGAAAGGTATTGGTGAGATCCAAAGTGCAGCATTGAAGTTGAGAGCTGTATTCTAATAGAGTCAAAGATAAGCAATGCTGATACAGTGAGGCTGGCACATGTTTGGTGTCATTGTCACTAGGTGAGAGGTACAGGCAGTAACTGGTTCTGCAGTGTGTCTGGAGATGATGGTGACTACTGCCCACGACGGAGGCCTGGTGGAGCAAGCAGCAACTTTCCTGTCAGAAACTGTCATCATCCAATTTCTCTCTGGTACATAGGAGAGTAACAACCAGCATACCAATAATGTGGAACTCGATAATGTTGAGACGCTATTGCAAGCCAACAGGCCCCTTGCTGCTCACCAGTGAAATTTTCAATGCTGTTCAAACTTTATCGCAAAATTTGGACCTTATCATGTTTTCCTAACTGACTTGTACATTTCTCATATCATTCAGGGACTGGGAAAATTCCCCACGACATTCTGAATTTTCCAATGTGTTGTTGGTTAATCTGGTCAGTACTCTGCCCATACAGAGCAGCTGAAATGAAGTGATCTTTGATACGATCCACCAGTCACTGGGATGGATGATGTACATATCTGGCATCACACTGACACTGAAACCTATCTACCATATTACACAGTTGGGTTTGGAGTCTCAGTTGCATTGAGTAGAGAAAATTACTACCTCATCCACTCCAATCAGAACGTGGCTTATTGTATATTGTACAAACTCACAGTTGGGCCCAGGGAAACATGTACTATTGAAAAGTGCTCAGTTACCCTCAAATTACATCAAAAGGGTAAATGTCTCAAAACTTTGACCAGTAGGTGAAGCTAGCCATTTCATGTTGCTACTGTGCAGTAACAGCACAAATACTATTTAACTTTGGGATAGTATTTCTCAGGTGCATGCTATCACAAAGCTGGTCCCTTTTATCCATAAGCTGTTCCTTTTCTCAAGGATACTGTGTCCTTGATTTTTTTCAGAGGCATCATAAAACCCTCCCAGCTCTGAGGTGACTAATTTGGTATAGAGATGAAAAAGGAGGTTGAGAGGCTTTTTGTTTATATGTAAACAGATGAGACTTCAGGCCAAAGTGGTCATATTTTAGAAGTGACCTGTACAATGAAAGGGGAGTGGTCAGCTCTCTAGCTGGGCAGTTCACCCCAGAACTAGTTGGGAGTTCAGCTGTGTGGAAACAGGTTCTCTCTCTCTCTCTCCCTCTCTCTTTCTGCCCTTCTAACTTCAACCTGTAAGCATCTGTTCCATTTTTACTATTTTTCAGGGGGTTTGCTTATTGGGACTGTTGAGTATATTCAGAACAGCATAATTAAGTCTAGTTTGGATAGACTGAGTTCTGTAGGGGTTCTTTACTCTGTTCTTTGTGTTTCACAGTGTAATTTTGTGAATAAAGTTTTATTTGTTTTAAAACCTGGTAGTCAACCTAGCTAACTTAATCTGGGTAATTTTTACTACAAAGTTATGATCTGGCTGGCCTGCTTAAGAATGTTTTGAGTGGTCTGCTTTAGTCCATAACAATACTTCATGGCTATGCCTTGTCCAATCAGAGTCTGGTCGCAACCACCTTTTCTAATGTCATGTAAATTGTTGTTCCCTTTGAAAAGTCACATTCTTGCATCTGCCTTGATAAGTACAAGATGAGAAACTTCAGCAGCAAGTCTATTTGTCTAGGTGCTTTACCAAACAACTATTAGGTATTAGGACCTCTACAGCACTGAAGCCAGGCGCCAACTTGCAGATACGTCCTCCTACTGCCCCCTCGACCATGACCTCACCTGTCATCACCAAACCATTATCTCCCAAGTCATCCACACCCTCATCACCTCTGGGGATTTCCCTCCACAGCCTCCAACCTCATAGTTTGAGAACCCCGCCGGATTCAACCTCTTACCCAAAATTCACAAACCTGACATCCCTGGCCGATCCATTGCTCAGCCTGTTCCTGTCCCATTGAACTCAACTCTGCATACCCTGACACCATCCTGTCTCTCTTAGTCCAGGACACCACCCTGCCTTTCACCTCCTCCAATGCTTTTGCTTTCCCATGCCTTATTTTCACCATGGACATCCAGTCCCTCTACAGATCTATCTGCCATAATGAAGGCCACCAAGCCCTCCGTTTCTTCCTCTCACGTCACCTCAACCAGTACATCTTCCACTGACATCCTCATCCACCTGGCTGAACTGGTCCTCACCCTTAACAACTTCTTCTTTCAACAAACTTACAACCAAAGGGGTAACCATGGGCACACGCATAGGCCCCAGCTATGCCTGCCTCTGTCAGGTACATGGAACAGTCCATCTTCCGCAGTTACACCAGCACCACTCCCCACCTGTTCCTCCGTTACATCGATGACTGTATTAGTGCTACTTTGTACTCGCACGAGGAGATTGAACAGTTCATCAACTTAACCACACCTTTCACCTGGACCTCAAATTCACTTTGACCATCTTGGATCACCTCCCTCCCCTTTCTGGACCTCTCCATCTCCATCTCTGGCAACTGACTAACATGGGCATCTCCTACAAACCCACAGACTCCCACAGCTACCTGGACTACACCTCCTCCCACCCTGCCTCCTGTAAAAATGCTATCTCTTATTCCCAATTCCTCTGCTTCTGCCACATCTGTTCCCAGGAGGTCCAATTCCTCCATAAAAAATCCTAGAATGCCTCCTTCTTCAAAGACTGCAATTTCTCTTCCCCTGTAATCGACGATGCCCACCAGCACATTTCCTCCACTTCCTTACCTCCGCCCTTGAGCCCCACCTCTCCCAGCGCAACAAGGACAGAACCCCCCCCTCCGGTCCTCACCTTCCACCCCACTACCCTCCGGATACATTGCATCATCCTCTATCACTTCCGCCACCTTCAAACAGACCCTACCACTAGGGATTTATATACCTCCCTACCCCAATCAGCATTCTGGTGAGACCATTCCCTCCACGACTCCCTCATCAAATCCATACCCCACAACCAACCCACACCCCACTCCCAGCACCTACCCCTGCCACCACAGGAAGTGCAAAATCTGCACCCACACCACTCCCCTCACCTCCATCCAAGGCCTCAAAAGATCCTTCAACATCCAACAGAAATTAACCTGTACCTTCACCAATGTCATCTACTGTATCCGTTGCACCCGATGTGATCTCCTCTACATCGGGGAGGCAGGACATCAATTTGCAGATTGTTTCAGAGAACATCTCTGGTACACCCACACCCAACAACCCTACTGCTCCATGGGTGAACACTTCAACTCCCTCTCCCACTCCGCCAAGGACATGCAGGTCCTTGGCCTCCTTGCCAAATCGTTACCACCCGATGCCTGGAGGAAGAATGCCTCATTTTCTGCCTTGGGATCCTGCAACCTCACGGGATCAATGTGGATTTCACCAGTTTCCTCATTTCCCCTCTCCCCACCTTATCCCAGTCCCAAGCCTCCAACTCAGCACCGCCCTCTTGACCTGTTCATTGTGTTTCCAATCTATCCGCTCCACCTTCCTCTCCGAACGATCATCTTCTCCCCCACCCTCATCTACATATTGCATTCTCAGTTACCTTTCCCCCAGCCCAACCCCCCTCCCATTTGACTGTCAGCACTCTGGCCCACAAGCCTAATTCCTGATGAAGGGCTTATGCCTGAAACATCGACTCTCCTGCTCCCTGGATGCTGCCTGACTTGCTGTGCTTTTCCAACACCACTCCCTCTACTATTAGGTATCAGTTTGAGTTATTAAAATTTGTAAAAGCTTCTGTGATTCTATTTTGTTTTGTCCAATTACCATAAAAATTGTTTGATCATTTACAACTTCAATGTTCCACCCATAAAAGCAGAAGTATGTTTCCATGTTTCATGCTTCCTTCAGTTTCAGATTAACTTCTGTTGGTTTTACAAAAGTTCCTGCAGTTGCAATGTATGTTTATCACTTTCTCAGTATATTTTGGTTTAAGTTAATTTTAGAAAAAAAACACACCATTTTTCTATTTAAGAGATTTCCAAGTTTAAATCATCCCATTCCTTGCTTAGGAATGAAACGTAGAAAACAAGAGCATGAGTAGGCCATTCAGCCCTTCGAACCTGTTCCACATTCAATATGATCAAAGCTGATCTCACAACTCAGTCCCCGTTCCTGCTTTCTCCAATCATTTTAGCCCAAAGAACAATAGAACATAAAATATAGAACATAGAACGTTACAGTGCAGTACAGGTCCTTTGGCCCTCAATGTTGCGCCGACCTGTGGAACTAATCTGATGCCCATTGAACCTACACCATTCCATTATTACCCATATGTATGCCCAATGCCCATTTAAATGGCCTTAATATCGATGAGTCTTCTACTGTTGCAGACAGGCCATTCCACACCCTGATAAAGAAACTACCCCTAATATCTGTCCTAAATCAATCACCCTTCAATTTAAAGCCATGTCCCCTCATGTTAGCCTTCACCATCTGAGGAGAAAGGCTCTCACTGTCCACCCTATTATCTGATACATCTTGATTAGGTCACCTCTCAACCTCAAACTATATCTAACTCCTTATTTAAAGCATTCAATGTTTTTATGAGAGATAATTCTATAGGTTTCCCACTCTGTGGGTGAAGACATTTCTCCTCATTGCAGTCATAAGTGTCCTACCCTGCATCCTTAGACTGTGACCCCCAGTTATATATACCCCAGTCATCGGGAACATCCTTCCTACATTTAGCCTGTCTCGTCCTGTTCGAATTGAATAGGTTTCTATAAGCCCCACCCTAAACCCACCCAGACATTTTTTTAAACTCCAATAAATGTCATCCAAATTGATCCAATCTCTCTTCATGCATCAATCAAGAATGGAAGATGCGCATTTGCATAGCACCTTTCAAGACCTCAGTGTTTTCCAAACCATTTTACATATAATGAAGTACCTTTCAAAAATACTCACTGTTATAATGTTGGAAGAGTTGCAGCTTATTTGTTTATGTAAGATTCTACGGCTGCAATCTGATAATGAGCACAGAATCTCTCTTTCTAAAGTTGGCCAGGACTCCATGGACATCTCTCCTGCTTTTCTTCAAAAGACTCCGTAGATGGGGTCCTGGTTTAGTAACTCAGTCAAATGTTAACAATGGTTACATTGCGGTGTCCCTTAGCACTGCATTGAAGAGTCAGCACAGATTTTATTGCTGAATTCCCTGGAATGAGATTTGAACTCACAACCTCTTGACATTGATTTCCATTCCTCATATTTCTCTGCTTCCAGGCATAAACCTTTCCTGTTCTAACACTTCTTATCATTCCAGTGAATGCTTTGGAGAAATAAAGTATTTGAGGGAACTAACGGAAAGTTAATGAGGAAACACTGTAAAAATCAATATGGAAAGATCTCATTTTCAATATGACCTAAAGCAGGGTGGAATAAGAAGAATCAAATTCGATTAACCTCCCTGGTAACCAGCTTGGAATAAATCTGATCATACATTGTTGAGGGAAAACAAACATGCTGCAACTTGAAATAATTAGAAGCTTATAAAACCAACTAAAATAACAAATAACTTTTGAGCTCAAAAAACTATTTGATGGCTATTATTCTTAATTAAACAATGACAGATTTCAAATGGCAAAATAAATGTATAATCATGATGAATTGAAAAATATAGAGTTGACAGCAACCTGCTTTTAGAAGGAACGTTTCAGAAAGTGAGGAGACTTCCATTTTGCCAGCCTTGAATTCTAAGTGTTGGCTTGTTGCACTGTCATTGTCTTCAGAATAGCAGTGTTACAGACCAGGCCAGTCCCCCTCAAAATATTATAAGATGATAGCCCAAACACATAACGTTTCCTTATTTTGAAGTCAGATGTAAAGTGCTGTGTTCCTGATGCAATATCAAACTACTCTTAATTAAACAATGACAGATTTACAAATGGCAAACTAGCTGGTCAGTTAGCTCAGTTAGTTAGAGTGTGGTGCTAATAATGCCAAGTTCATGGGTTCGATCCCCATATGGGCCGTTGATATTAATCTAAGGGGAGGCACAGTGGCTCAGTGGTTAGCACTGCCGCTTCATAGCGTCAGCATCCCAAGTTCAATTCCAGCCTTGGGTGACTGTCTGTGTGGAGCTTGCACATTCTCGCTGTGTCTATGTGGGTTTCCTCTCACAGTCCAAAGATGTGCAGGTTAGGTGAATTGGCCATGCTAAATTGCCCCATAGTATTAGGTCAATTAGTCAGAGGGAAATGGGATTGGGTGTGTTACTCTTCAGAGGGTCAGTGTGGACTGGTTGGGCCAAAAGGCCTGTTTTCACACTGTAGGGAGTCTAATCTAATCTACTCATTGTTAAGCAAGACTCAACTTATTTAAATACGTTAAAATACAGTAAAAAAGGACATAGAATAACTTAATTCTATTGGCAAACTTAACTGAATAATAGAGACAGTAGCTATTATTAATTAACTGTCCCAATATAGTAACATCCAAAAAACACACCCTTTGGCAAAAAGGCAAATTCAAAAAAAAGATATGTCTCCCAAGTAACCCAGCAGCAGAGAGAGATCCCAGCTTCTAGCTCTAACTGTGAGAGGGAAAAGGTAGCTTCTACTTCTTCAAAACTCCATCAGCTTCTGCCCTGCTGAGACTTTAACAGCAACTGCATAAAGCTAAACCTAAAAACAAAAAGAAATCGAGAGATCCTAGTCTGTCAGAGCTGTCCACACACGGCCAAGCTGCTTCTATTGTTCCAACTTTAAAAAATATTACAAGGCATCACAAGCTGTTTACTTTATTGGCTTTTTCAAGTAGACAGCTTGGCATCACTGTCTTAAAACTTCCCTTTAAAACAAAACAGGAAAAATAGATATCTTAAAGCCACAACAGTGTCACAACAGTTCCTTCATTCATTTGCCATTTCAGCTCCCTTTAGTTCTTGTGTAATGTCTTCATCAAAAGGAATGATCCTCTGCTTCCTTGACCAATAGTTATGAAGATCTGAAGGCTACGACCCAGTTTATAGAAATTAAGTGACCTCATTGTGATGTGGAGGTAGTCATTCATTCACATAGCGCCCATTCCCAATCAGTAGAGAAACAAAAAACAAAGAACCGCAGATGCTGGAAATCTAAAACAAAAGCAGAAATTGCTGAAAAAGGGTTACTGGACCCAAAGCATTGACTCTGCTTCCTCTCCAGTAGCAAAACAAAACATGACCAGCTCTTCTGCTCTCAACCTGCCTGTTTTCCCCAAGTCCCTTCAAGGAAAGGATTAAGCAATTTAGAGAAGGTTTACTGAACAATATTTGAAATGACTGAGTTGTCTTATGAAAAAACATTGGACAGATTGAGTTTGTATCGACCCGAGTCAAGAAGAGGAAGAAGTGCCTGTATTGAAAAAGGCCTGATACTGAGGGGTTTGGACAGGGTCAATGTACAATTTATCTCCTGCTCAAGGAGAATCTAGAATTAGGGGTTATTTTTAAAAATACAGGGTTGTTGACTTTGGTCCGGGGATTTGATGATAATTTATCAATCAGAGAATCATAAGTCTTTGGAACTGTCTCGCTAAATACTTGGTGGAACCCCTGAGTGTTTAATTATTTTTAAGTAGAGGTGGATACATTCTTGATAAGCGAGGAGGTTTTCAGGGCAGGGGTGAATGCAATCAGATCAATCATGACTATTCAGGGGAGATGTTAGGAAGTACTTCTACACATAAGGGATGACATATGTTTGGAACTCTCTTCTATAAATAACAGTGGATGCAGGTGAGTAGTTAATTTTAATTCTGAGACAGATAAAATGTTGTTGAGCAAAGGTATTAAGAGATCTTGACCATAGGCAGGTGTATGGAGCTAGGCCACAGATCAGCCATGATCTCATTGAATGGTGGAATAACATAGGGGCTGAATGGCCTCCTCCTGTTCCTATATTCCTGTGATCAAATTGAATGGCAGGGTAACAGACTCATGAAGTCAGGTGGCCTCCTCGTGTTCCTAACTTGCATGTACAAGTTTGTAAAGCTTTGAAATTGCTTGAAATGCTCAAATATTTAATTTATTGAGATGTATATGCTGTTAAGTCACAGTGGCTGCATGTCTATGCTTTTATTTTAGTGCAGTATAAGAGATGAATAATTTTGAAGCAATATATAAAATATAAAAGAAAATAATGAGTAAAGTACAAAGACTTAACCAACAGTGAAGGAAGAAAATTGACAGGCATTCATATTGCATCATATAGTTCTGACAGGGTTAAACTTGGAGATTGCATTAAGTTTCACCCAATCAGGTCATATTATAACTGGCTGATGAAAAGACCGAGCGTCTGAAGATCATGTGAAGTGAAGACCTATACCCACATCATTCTCTTTATCATCATAGGAACAATATGTAACAACTGAATATAACTTGTACATTCCTGCTGGAATTCAGTAACTTACACAACACTTTTTGGTAAGATTCTCTTGTAGTTGGTCCTCTCCTACTGTAATCCAAATAGTCTCTTTGACTGAGTAAAAGGTGAGAGGACTGGTAGCAGTATCCTTCCATCTCAGTTCTGAGGGAGAATTTTAATGGAGTATTTTCACTTTAGATAATAGAAGCAAACTGCTCATTCCAACCACAAAACCCTCATGAAAAAAATGTGCAAGTTCATCAATAAAAATTGGACTGCACAATAAAAAATGCAAAGGCATGAAGTGTTGGTGAAATTATATGTCTGAACAGTGTATCCTAAGTAAGACTATGGTCTCTAAAAGATGCAAAGCTGAAGATCTGAAAAGGATTTACGAAATGATTGAAGAACTGAGCGGTTGTAACTAATACCAGATTATCTCATGAGGGAAGGTTGGACAGTCTGGGCTTGTTTCACTGAAGTCTACAAGAGTGAAAGGTGACTCGATCAAATGGTATAAATTCCAAAGTTCATGAGAAGGTCAGTGTGGAAAAGATATTTTCTGTTGTGGGTCAGTCCAGAGTTAGAGAGCACTGTTTCCTAATTAGAGGTTGCCTTCTGGGACAAAAGTAAGGAGAAGGCAGAGGAAACGGAGCATTGACTATTTTTAAGACAGGGATGGATAGATGTTTGTTAGGCAGGAGATTCAAGCATTACCAAGGATAGACAGGAATATATAATTCACAAAATGAATAGATCAGCCACTATCTTAACAAAGGGCAAAGCAAGCATGATGGGCTGAATGGCTGATTTCAACTCCCAGTTGGTAGGTTTGTGTTGATAGGAAAGATTGAACAGGCTGTGATACTTTATTTCAAGAAAGCATTGACAGTTAGAAAGGTGTTCATCAGATTTGAGACTGGTAACAGCAATCACAGCCTATATTTAATCAGTATCATCAACACAGCCAAATGTCCCAATGTGCTGAGTAGTTACATTGTTTAAAAAAACAAGACAGATAGAAATGCATTCGGTCAGATGACCAAATGATTGGTCTAAAGGTAGGTTTTAAGGAAGATCTTAAAGAAGGAAAGAGAGGTTGAGATGTTTAGGGAGGGGATTCCAGAGCTTGGAACCCAAGCAGCTGAAGGTAAGACTATCAATAGTGGAGTGATTAGAATCAAGGATGCTTGAAAGGCAAGAATTAGATGAGTACAGATACCTCAGAGGGTTTTGAGGCTGGAGGAGATATACTGTTTAAAGGGATTTGAAAACAAGAAATAGAATTAATAAAGACATTGCTTGCTTGGAACTGAATGTAGGCATGAAAGTACAAGGCAGATAGATGAACGGGACTTGCTGCAAGTTTTAGATTAGATTAGATTACTTACAGTGTGGAAACAGGCCCTTCAGCCCAACAAGTCCACACCGCCCCGCCGAAGCGTAACCCACCCATACCCCTACATCTACATCTACCCCTTACCTCACACTACGGGCAATTTAGCATGGCCAATTCACCTGACCTGCACATCTTTGGACTGTGGGAGGAAACCGGAGCACCCGGAGGAAACCCACGCAGACACGGGGAGAACGTGCAAACTCCAGTCAGTCGCCTGAGGCGGGAAATGAACCCGGGTCTCCGGCGCTGTGAGGCAGCAGTGCTAACCACTGTGCCACCGTGCCGCCCACGGTGGCACGGTGGGCGTGCCACCGTGCCAAGTTAGGACATGGCAGCAGAGTTTTGAATGATCTAAGCATATGAAGAGGAGAACATGGGAGAGCAGCCATGACTCCATTGGAATTATCAAGTCAAGAGGTGTCAAAGTCATGAACAAGAGTTTTAGCAGCAGAGCAGATAGTTTGGGGTGAAAGCAGGAAATGTTATGGACATTTCAATAATGTTGAGAAGGAGTAGTTGGAAGCTTGTCTCAGATACAACGCTGAGGACAGATAGAATCATTTTCAGATAGCTGTTAGAGGAAAAGGATGGGTGCAAAATATAAATAGAGAAGCTGCTAGATAATTCAACAGGACAGGCAGAATCTGTGGTAAGAGGCAAGGTAAAGTCTCAAAGAGAAAGGACTCGCTTAGTTATCATGTTTGGAGGGGGAACTGAAAACAGTCGCAAAAGTTCAGGTTTATTTTTCTTCCCTTACCAAAGTATCATCTTTCAAAACGAGCTACAAACATATCACAATTGACAAGTGACGGAAGGATTCAGTGAAGCTGTAAAATCACCGAGAGATTCATGATTCTTCTTAATGGTATAAATCAGATTCCTTTTGAGGATATTGGATTATGTAACTTCTCAATGTACTATTGTTAGTCGATCTAAACTTTGGTGTCAGTGATACAGTCTAGAAAGGGGCTAATGGGTTACGCTGAAATGTTTCCCATCACACAGCACTGAAGGTTTGCAAAGTGATCGTGCTTTCTCAATAGATTCAGTACAGTATGGTATATCATTGTTTATCAATCATATAAGTTTTTTTGCCCTACAGGGAAAATAAATTGATACCTGCATTATGTAGAAGTGAATGCTCTGCGTGTCAAGTGAAATTTATTTTGCTCCAGGGCACTTTATTTCAGATGATCTAATTCGATACATTTCCCAAGTGCTTTCAATCCAGAAAAGTAATAAACCCATCAACCTCTCAATCAAATTGCATTGACCAGCCCTATTCTCATCATATATTCTCATTGTAAACTCGAAGTTTCGAAGAATTACTAGACTACAGAGAGTGGTACTGAACACAATTAAGGCATCAAGAAATCTACACAAATTTGCCAAGATGGCACCATCCAAACTCACAACTGTCTAGAAGAACACCATCGCCTCCAACTTCTCCTTAGTCCCGACTTGGAAATGTCACCATTCTTTTTGTGTCATTGAAACAAAAGCCTGGAATTTCTTCGCTCACTGTTTCCTAATTAGAGGTTGCCTTCTGGGACAAAAGTAAGGAGAAGGCAGAGGAAACGGGGCATTGACTATTTTTAAGACAGGGATGGATAGATGTTTGTTAGGCAGGAGATTCAAGCATTACCAAGGATAGACAGGAATATATAATTCACAAAATGAATAGATCAGCCACTATCTTAACAAAGGGCAGAGCAAGCATGATGGGCTGAATGGCTGAAGGGCTTTGGGACGGCATGTGGCTCAGTGGTTAGCACTGCTGCCTCACAGCAGCAGGGACCCAGGTTCAATTCCAGCCTTGGGCGACTGTCTGTGTGAAGTTTACACGTTCTCCCCGTGTCTGCGTGGGTTTCCTCCGGGTGCTCCATTTTCTTCCCACAGTCCAAAGATGTGCAGGTCAGGGTGAATTGCCCATGGAGTAAAGGGACACATAGGTTAGGGGCATTAGTCAGGGATAAATGTTGAGTAGTAGGGGGATGGTCGGAGGGTCGGTGTGGATTTGTTGGGCCCAATGGCCCACTTTCTCACTGTAGGGTTCTATGATTGTGAGTATATCTACATTCCTTGGACTGTCATGGTTCACAACTACCTTATGAAGGGCAAGCAGTGATGGGCAAGAAATGCCATTAGGAATGTTCTCTCAATGCAGCATGGCTTCCTGAATATTCTGCACACATCAATCACAGTGCTGACCCAATGACCTCCATTTCCATTTCCACTGCCAGACATGGACCTCGCGAGAGAAAGGGCAAGAGACTAGCTCTGTCTATGATCCCATGACCAACTTGTGTTCTTGGATACAACATTAGGATCTACCCAATCCAGGCTGCATCTTGGTATCCAGATGTCAAGGCAACATTTGCCTATTCTGATGGGAGTATATCAGTGGAACGACTACTTTTCAGCTTCCAAAAGTTTCAAACTAATGTCAAACAATGTCTTCAGCAGTCCCATGGTGAAATCCCTCTTGAACACTGTTATGACCAGGAGAAGCATTCAGCTCCATGTGCTTTAGCAATCTCTCACTTGTCACAATAGATGTGTTTCATTTATTTTTAGCATGTGAATTTGACACATCAGTTAAAAATTTTGTTCGCTACATAAAAATTAAATAGGAGAAAGTGAGCACTGCAGATCCTGGAGATCAGAGTCAAAGACTGTATTGCTGGAAAAGCACAGCAGGTCTGAGGAGCAGGAAAATCGACGTTTCAAGCATAAGCTCTTCATCTCAATAAAAATTAAAGAACCAATTCACAAGATTTTCTTCAGTTAAATGAAGAAGAGTTTCACTATGATCTAAATTTGAGGGAAAATAAAAATGCACCATCAAAGATCCCTGCAAACACAAACAGCAATTTGAAGAGAGAGAATATCTGGTGCAGATAAGAAAAGTAAAGGCTACATAGCTTAAAAGTCCTCAGAAATTTTGAAGATGTTAAATTTTAACTTAAGACTATAGTTGCTTATTAAAAACTATATTCTTAGCTGTGGTAAAATCTGTAGATAGCATTGACTTCTTGGTGAATTCCTGTTCCCCCAATTCATGTTCTGACTGTGTATTGTTTTCTGAGAGACTGAATAAAACAGGTGGTGAAAGGGAATTATAGCTCCTGTTGCTACAAATTTATTTTTTCTACTCTCTCCTGCGCAAAAGCAGCTGCTGAAATATGGTTCATTTATATATTCCCATATCTGGCCCAACTGTCACTCCAAGCTGAACAAAACAAATATTCCAAGCAAACATTCATGTCCAATGTGTGTAACTTATCATACAAGTGTGAGTTAAAACCATAAACACAAATTTCTTAACATTGACTCAGTTGCTTTGTTTCAATGTCTTTGCATAAAATGATAACTTTAATTCAAGCTATATTTTACTCCATATTGTTTTTGATATTTTTACTCAACCATTTAGGAACACCACTGAAACTGATAGAACTTGAACCCTGACCTCCTTTCACAGAGGTAGGAACATCACCACTGTGCCATAACAAACACATTTTTCCCTCCTTATTTTACTGAATTTATCTCAATCTGTGTCAGGTGCTCACTGCAGCCATTTTTAGTCCATATTTCAAAAAAGAAATTCGGTTCTGTGAAAAGTTCACTGGTATTATAATCAGATAATGAAAGGTAACATTGGACAGTTCACATCCATCACTATTGTAACACAAATAAACACTCACATGGACAGACATATGTAATATTGACAGAAAGAAAATCGAATTTTGTTTTCAATGTTCTTCCAGAGAAAAACGATTTCTTCTGAACATGCCCACCTCACTTTCCACTTGGGAACTTGACAACCTTCTGGACTCAATATCGAGTTCAACAACTTTGGGGTCTGAGCTCTCCCATGCCCTTACCCCACATGCCAGGTCTTGCTATCACATAGTTCGCTATTACACACAGTCCATTGTTAGTCACTAACAGTCCCCAGTAACAGTTATTCATACTCCTGGCCAGTTTGTTGTCTGCTCTTTTGTCTGTCCAGCTGTTCCTCTCTCTCTATCTCCACCTAACATTTACTCCTTACCCCGTACCCCCACCCTGTCTTCTGCATTTAAACCAATATTTTCCGAGCTACCATCAAATCTGAGGAAGAGAAGCTCGACCTGACACATTAATTCTGATTTCTCTCCACAGATGCTGAGCTCTTCCAGCAATTTCTGTTTCTGTTTCTGATTCACAGCACCCACAGTTCTTGGCCTTATCTATATACAGCTGGGGACACAGAGGAGGGTAAGCAATATTTGACTCTTGTTCTGGGAAGAGCAGTTGTGAATTTTTGATTTCGTAATTGGGTTCAAAGCCAATGTCTGTTGTGCAGGAGCTCTGAGAGATACTATGTGTTTAATTAGTCCATGCTGAGAATAAGATAAAAGTGAGGACTGCAGATGCTGGAAACTAGAGTTTAGATCAGAGTGGTGCTAGAAAAGCACAGCAGGTCAGGCAGCATCCATGGAGCAGGAAAATCGCCATTTCGTGCAAAAGCCCTTCATCTCATGATGAGAATAAGGCTGGCCAAAGCAATTTGAGTGGCAGGTCGATAAGTTTATGATGATTCTGGACAAAATGCACTTGAGAAATGTATCAAATTCGGTAATCTGAAACAAATTGCCCTGGAGAAAAATATCTTTCACTTGACACACTGAGAATTCATTTATGCACGATGCAGTTATTGATTTTTTCCCCCTGTAAGCGGAGAGAATAATTTTATTATTCATAACTAAAGGTATGTGATACATAGAAAATTCTGCTGAGATAACAGCATCATTCCTTGGACTTACAGTACTGCATTGTCACATGAGCTAAGAGGACACCACTGTGACTTCCTGTAGCTCTTTGGGGAAACAGCCTTTGTAGTCACTCCAAAATTGGATTTGCTAAAGTGAAGAAAATCATGTCAGGAAGCAGATTGAGAGAGGTTATCATCTAAGTTCTGTCCATTGGGGATTGTTTTCCTCTATTTATGCTTTACGCTTCATTGGAATGTATAGACCTCTGTTTGTATTTATTCAATTTGAGGTAATATGATTTTGTATGGTTACTTATTAAAGATGCACATCACAACAGTAGAAAACACGCAAGCAGCTCATTAAAAGTTGGATCCGTAAGGTGACTTTGGTCTATTTCAGCAGCAGATTTTTAAATACCTGTGAAATGCAAAACATAGGCCAAGAGGTTACTTCCAAAGTGCGATGTGTGGACAACCCTGACTGGCACCTGCAGAAGCCATGACAGATGCAGATATTTGCTGCATAAACAGAAAATTGCAGGCCTCCTGTGTGTGATATGAATACCCTGAATATCCTGAATACCGTGAACAGAGAACAGACTGACTGAATGCCCAAGTCACGATCATGAAAAAGGCATTACAGTGAACATACTCTTTATTTCTGATGACAATAACCTGCATATAAAACTATGCTCTACATCTACACCACCAACAGATGTAACAACTAGAAGCAGGAGAAGGCCATTCAGCCCGTCAGGTCTGCTCCACCATCTAAGACAATCATGGCTGATTTCATCTTAAGCTCAACTCCACTTTCCTGCTCACTGTCCATAATCCATCAACCCATTACTATTTAACATCTGCCTATCTCCTTCTTAAATTTACCCAATATTCTAGCATCCACTTGCAGTCTGGGGTATTGAATTCCACAGATTCAAGATCTTTTGAGAGAAGTAATTTCTCCACATCTCAACAAAGATTGAAGAGTTATTTTATATTAGTGCACATTTGGATTCATCTGATTCTTATTTACAATGTGGAAACTTGTCACAGCTGGTGCTTGATTTTGTTTTGGACTTTTTTTTACAATTAGCCCCTTCATTTAGAGGAAAAGGTAAAGACGCTGATGAATATCTCTGTAGATTAACAAAGGATCTCATGTTTATCCACACATAGAGTTTCAAGTCGCCTTCCAGGGCAACTCTGGCCTCTTGCAAGTGGCACATTAAACTGGGATTCCTTGTCAAATCTCTAAGGGCTGTAACATTGTGAAAGCTGAGCTTCTACAGAGGCTGGAGGCAACTGTTGTGAGCAGCGTGTGTCTTATTTTCAGCTCCAGTGTTTGCTAATTTTTACGCCTTGTATAATCTAAGCCCTTCCGAGGGGAGTTGAAATTATTGATGTTTTCTATTGTACAAATGGAGAAGAGTCAGTGGTGATTCTTTCTAGTCCCCATCAGTTTTATGAAACAATCATACACAGCAAGAAACTTTCTTTTAGGATGCATCCCAGTTGACTGAGTCATGGTTCAACACCATACAAAAGCACATTATAATTTGGAATAATTTAAAGATTAGAAAGTCCTGGAGAAAATCAGCAGGTATGACAGCAACAATGGAGAGAGAAACAGAGTTAACATTTCGCGTCTAATGTAACTCTTCTTCAAAACTGAAAACTCTTCAGAAAAAGTATTATATTGGCTTCAAAATATTAACTCCATTTCCCTCTCCACAGCTGCTGCCAGACCCTTCTTTGAATTGTTGTCAATTATGACAGCAACTGGATCCGAAGTTAGACTGACTGTTCATTCCAGCTCGAACTCTGAGCCCTCACCTATCCTAATCTCTGGAATGTTTACCAGCCTCTGCAGAACTCTGAGCTCTGTAGATTCTTCCAATTCAGGACATTTGCACTTTCCTTATTTTTTGTTACTCCAAAATTTGTGGTGGTGGCTTCAGCCATCTGAGCATGAAACTTGAAAATTGCCTCGACTACTTCTGGAATTTTCCATCTCATTCTACTTTTTAAGGCTCTCCTTAAAATGGATTCCTTTGACCAAACTTGTCGTTATCAAAAATCTCTTTGAATGACTCAACGTTAAATGTTGTATGATAATTACTCCTGCATTCAGATATTTCAGTATATTTAAGTTGTAGTTGTAATGAAATCCATTTCATTTTGGTTGAATTAATTTGCACTGTAGCAAAAGTGGGTACTGCAGATGCTGGAGATTAGAGTCAAGATTAGAGTGGTGCTGGAAAAGCACAGCAGGTCAGGCAGCATCCGAGGAGCAGGAAAATTGATGTTTTGGGCAGGAGCCCTTCATCAGGATGAGGAAGACAGAGAGGAGACAGGTGCAAGAGACCCCGGGGAAGTACCTGTCAGGAACAAGTTGAATCTTTTGGAAACAGTAGAGATAGATGACACTGCCAGTCTGCGAGGCAGTCAGGTCTGTCAATTAAAAGTTGGTGTGGAGACAGAGCGGAAGAGTCGGACATCGCACAGAGCCGTGGTAATAGGGGACTCCATAGTGAGACAAACTGACCAGGGTTTTTGTGGCAGCAGGCGGGTCTTAAGGATGGTGTGTTGCTTTCCTGGTGCCAGGGTTAAAGACATCACAGAGTGCAGGAAATCCTCAAGGACGAAGGTGAAGAGCCAGAGGTGGTGGTACATGTCGGCACAAATGATGTCGGGAAGAAGAGGAAGAACATACTACAGCGGGACTTCGGAGAACTAGGAAGAAGGCTGAAAAGCAGGATGTCCAGGGTGGTTATCTCCAGTTTGCTTCCAGTTCCTCGGGCTGGTGAGGCCAGAAACTGGGAGGTAATGGACTTGAACGTGTGGCTGGGGAACTGGTGCAGGAAGCAAGGATTTAAATTCTTGGATCACTGGGGTATGTTTTGTGGAAAGCATAAATTCTACAAGAGAGACGGTTTGCACCTTAATAGGTTAGGGACCAGCATTCTGGCCAGCAGGTTTGCTACTACAACACAGCTACGTTTAAACTAAGTAGCGGAGTAGCGGGGGGGGGGGGGGAGGGGACAAACTGGATGTTTAAGAAGGAAGTTAAAGGGAAAGTTAGAACAAGGGAAGTCAAGAAAGACAACTGTATCAATGAGGCAGAAAACTCAAAAAGGGATCATGCTGTAAGGTTGAGTGAAATAGGAGTTGATGGGAAGGGTGAGGGCAGTAACAAATTAAAAATACTATACATGAATGCACAAAGCATTAGAAATAAGATGGATGAGCTTGAGGCTCTTTTGGAAATTGGCAGATACGATATTGTGGGGATAACTGAGACACGGCTTCAATTGACAGGGCCTGGGAAATGAATATACAAGGCTACACGTGCTATTGTAAGGACAGACTGACGGGTAGAGGGGGTGGGGTGGCCATGTTGGTAAGGGATGATATTCAGTCCCTTGCGCGGTTGGAACCTAGAATCAGGGGATGTAGAGTCAGTATGGATAAAGCTGAGAAATTCCAAGGGTAAAAAGACCCTCTTGGGAGTTATCTACAGGCCCCCAAACAGTAGTCTGGATGTCGGATGTAATTTGAATCAGGGGCTGAAATTGGCCTGTCGCAAAGATGTTACTACAGTTGTTATGGGGGATTTCAACATGCAGGTAGACTGGGAGAATCAGGATGGTATTGGACCTCAAGAAAGAGACTTTGTGGAGTGCCTCAGAGATGGATTCTTAGAACAGCTGGTCCTGGAGCCTACCAGGGAGAAGGCAATTCTGGATCTGATATTGTGTAACGAACCAGAATTGATCAGGGACCTCGAAATGAAGGAGCCATTGGGAAGTAGTGACCATAATACAATAAGCTTCAATCTGCAATTTGAAAGGGAGAGGGTACAATCGGAAGTGACAATATTTCTGTTGAATAAAGGGAACTATGGAGCTATGAGGGAGGAACTGGCCAAAGTTCAATGGTGCAATACCTTAGCAGGAATGACAGTGGAGGAACAATGGCAGATATTTTTGTGTTTAATGCAGAAGATGCAGGATCAGTTCATTCCATAAAGGAAGAAAGATCCCAGGAGGAGGCATGGGTGGCCATGGCTGACGAGGGAAGTTAAGAAACATATAAAGTTAAAAGAGAAAAAGTATAACATAGCAAAGATAAATGGGAAAACAGAGGACTGGGAAGCTTTTAAAGAAAAACATAGGATTACTAAGAAGGAAATACGCAGAGAAAAAATGAGGTACGAAGGTAAACTGGCCAAAAATATAAAGGAGGATAGTAAAAGTTTTTTGAGGTATGTGAAAGGCAAAAAAATGGTTAAGACTAAAATTGGGCCCTTGAAGACAGAAACAGGGGAATATATTACGGGGAACAAAGAAATGGCAGAAGAATTGAATTGGTACTTCAGAACTGTGTTCACTGGGGAAGACACAAGCAATCTCCCTGAGGTAACAGTGGCTAAAGGACCTGAACTGAAGGGAATTTATATTTGCCAGGAATTGGTGTTGGAGAGACTGTTAGGTCTGAAGGTTGATAAGTCCCCAGGGCCTGATGGTCTACATCCCAGGGTACTGAAGGAGGTGGCTCAAGAAATCGTGGATGCATTGGTGATTATTTTCCAGAGTTCAATAGATTCGGGATCAGTTCCTGTGGATTGAAGGGTGGCTAATGTTGTACCATTTTTTAAGAAAGGTGGGAGAGAGAAAGCAGGAAGTTATAGACCAGTTAGTCTGACCTCAGTGGTGGGAAAGATGCTGGAGTCCATTATAAAGGATGAAATTACGACACATCTGGATAGTAGTAACGGGATAGGTCAGAGTCAGCATGGATTTATGAAGGGGAAATCATGCTTGACTAATCTTCTGGAATTTTTTGTGGATGT
The DNA here is from genome assembly GCF_047496795.1 of Chiloscyllium punctatum. Classification (NCBI taxonomy): domain Eukaryota; kingdom Metazoa; phylum Chordata; class Chondrichthyes; order Orectolobiformes; family Hemiscylliidae; genus Chiloscyllium; species Chiloscyllium punctatum. The sequence continues at coordinate 5,236,792 of NC_092779.1, read as the reverse complement.
AACTCTGAAAATGGATGACGGAGATCCAGTAGATGTAGTGTACCTGGACTTTCAGAAAGCTTTTTATAAAGTCCCACATAGGAGGTTAGTGAGCAAAGTTAGTGTGCATGGTATTGGGAGCAAAGTACTAACTTGGATTGAAAGTTGGTTGGCTGAAAGAAAACAAAGAGTAGTGATAAACGGCTCCATTTCGGAATGGCAGGCAGTGACCAGTGGGGTACCGCAGGGATCAGTGCTGGGACCGCAGCTTTTTACAATATATGTTACTGATGTAGAAGATGGTATTAGTAATAACATTAGCAAATTTGCTGATGATACTAAGCTGGGTGGCAGGGTGAAATGTGATGAGGATGTTAGGAGATTACAGGGTGACCTGGACAGGTTAGGTGAGTGGTCAGATGCATGGCAGATGCAGTTTAATGTGGATAAATGTATGGTTATCCACTTTGGTAGCAAGAACAGGAAGGCAGATTACTACCTAAGTGGAATCAATTTAGGTAAAGGGGCAGTACAAAGAGGTCTGAGTGTTCTTGTACACCAGTCAATGAAGGTAAGCATGCAGGTACAGCAGGTAGTGAAGAAAGCTAATAGCATGCTGGCCTTCCTAACAAAAGGGATTGAGTATAGAAGCAAAGAGGTTCTTCTGCAGCTGTACAGGGCCCTGGTGAGACCACACCTGGAGTATTGTGTGCAGTTCTGGTCTCCAAATTTGAGGAAAGACATTCTGGTTATTGAGGGAGTGCAGCGTAGGTTCACGAGGTCAATTCCTGGAATGGCGGGACTACCTTACGCTGAAAGACTGGAGCGACTGGGTTTATATACCCTTGAGTTTAGAAGACTGAGAGGGGGTCTGATTGAGACATATAAGATTGTTAAAGGATTGGAAACTCTGGAGGCAGGAAACATGTTTCTGCTGATGGGTGAGTGTTGAACCAGAGGACACAGCTTAAAAATATGGGGTAGACCATTCAGGACAGAGATGAAGAGAAACGTCTTCACCCAGAGAGTGGTGGCTGTGTGGAATGCTCTTCCTCAGAGGGCAGTGGAGGCCCAGTCTCTGGATTCATTTAAGAAAGAGTTGGATAGAGCTCTCAAGGATCGTGGAATCAAGGGTTATGGAGATAAGGCAGGAACAGGATACTGATTAAGGATGATCAGCCATGATCATATTGAATGGTGGTGCAGGCTTGAAGGGCAGAATGGCCTACTCCTGCACCTATTGTCTATTGTCTATTATCAGGAATGAGGCTGGGAGCCTCGGGGGCGGAGAGATAAATGGGACAGGGTGGGGCTGGGGTGTAGGTAGCTGAGAGTGCAATAGATGGATGGAGGTGGGGGCAAAGGTGATAGCTCGGAGAGGAGGGTGGAGTGGTTAGATGGAAGGACGATAGACAGATGACACTGGTCATGAGGATGATGCTGAGCTGGAAGGTTAGAACTGGGGTAAGGTGGTGGGGGGGGGGCGGGGGGGCGGAATGAGAAAACTGGTGAAGTCCACACTGATGCTATGGGATTGAAGGGTTCTGAGGCAGAAGATGAGGTGTTCTTCCTCTAGGCGTCGGGTGGTAAGGGGGTGGCGATGGGTTAATTTGAACTGTGTAAGCCAGCAATCTGAATATCGTAACATTCAGGGTTTTTGTGTTCCAATATTAGCTCCATTCAATTTCCACCAGTCATTACAGAAGACCTGTGAAAATTTGAACCACAGGAGGCCTGCCTACAAAATTGTTTTAAGCCTATCTTTGATATTGCCAAAGAATTCCCAGTGTAATGCAATTTGTCTGAAAATGCATTCCAAGTAAAGAGGGTGATGTAATAAATATGTGAAAATATACAGACTGGAAAGGGAGTACAATGGAAGTTCACCAGGCTGATGGCAGGAATTACAGGACTGTCTTATGAGGAGAGATTGGTTTGACTGGGTTTGTATTCACTTGAGGGTAAAAAGATGAGAGGGGGATTTGACAGAAACATATAAAATTCTAACAGGGCTGGATGGTCTACATGGTCAAAGGATGTTTCCCTTGCTTGGGCAGCCTATAACCAAGAGACACAGTCTAAGGGTACAGGGTAGGCCTTTTAGGACTCAAACGATAGTGAACCTGTAAAATTCTCAACTATACAAGGCTGTGGAAACCAAATCACTGAATATATTGAAGAAACAGATAAATTGTAAGATATGAAAGTCATCAAACAGAAGGGAAGAAAGCAGGACCATGATGTTGAGATACAGCATCAGCCATAAGCATATTGAGTGGCAGATCAGGGCCTCAAAGGGATGAACAGCCTACTCCTACTCATAGTTTTCATGTTTCTATGTTTCCAAGCAGCAATAAAATGAGCAAAAATACAAATGGAAGCAAGAAAACCAAGTGAAGGAATGGATGCTCACTGTTTCGGCACCAACCTACCAATATTGCCCACACAGGAAAGCAGCATTGTTTATTATAATAAAATAAATGTGTTGGAGAAACCCCTTCAGTCTGGCAGTATTGGTGGAGACAGAAACAGAGCTAAAGCTTCAAGTGGAGCATTAGTTTCAGGTTGGCCGTTCTGTTGCGGTAACATCACTGAACTAGAATCCCAGAACCCTGGGATATGGGGTTTAAATCCCACCGTGACGGATGGAGAAATTTGAATTTAATAAAAATCTGGAATGAAAAGCTAGCCTGACATTGACCATGTAACATTTGTCATAATCACCCACCTGCTTCACTAATGTCCTTGAGGGATGGAAACCTGCCGTTCTTACCCGGTCTGGCCTGCATTTGATTCCAGAACCTCAGCAATGAGGTTGACTATGAACTGCAATTGAGGTAATTAGGGATATGCATAAATATTGGCATGACTAGTGACACCCAGTCCCATGAATGAATTTGAAAAAAATATATGTTCTACTTTCATCACAAGGTTGGAGTGTAATTTGTCTCTTTCCAGACGCAAAACACAAAGCATATATTTAAATGCTTTACCTAGTTATCAATATCTTTATCAAACTTCATCTAAATGAGGTTTAGAATTATTAATGATTGACCAATTCTCTTTAATAAACACCAACATTATTGAAACATGGGAAAATCCCCATTGCTGCAATGTAATTCAAAATCAGGATTAATAATAGCTATAAAGCTCTGAAATACATACAACTGAATTTTCATTGCCGGGAAGATTTAGAGTCATAGAGTTAGAGAATCATAAGCACAGAAACAGACCGTTAGTCCAACTTGTCCAGTCCTACCAGAATCACAATCTGACCTAGTCCCATTTGCCAGCACTTGGCTCATATCCCTCTAAACCTTTCCTATTCACATACTCATTCAGATGCCCTTTAAATGTTGGAATTTTACCAGCCTCCACCACTTCCTCTGACAGCTTGTTCCATTTACACACCACCCTCTGTGTAAAAAGGTTATGCCTCAGGTCCTTTTTAAATCTCTCACCTCTCAACTTAAAACTATGCCCTCTAGTTCTGGAATCCTCCACTCTGGTAAAATGACCTTGGCTATTCACCCTATCCATGCTCCAAATGATTTTATAAACCTCTGTAAGGTCACCCCTCAGCCTCTGTCACTCCAGGGAAAATTCACAGAGATGAAGTAAATCAAATTAAAAATTGGGCATTGTGGAAAGACTATGTTAAAGTACAAAAGTGCTTCAAAATTAGACAGCAAGGTTGATTCAGCACAGGTTGGTAAACACTTTTATTTCAAAGGAGGCATAGTGGATTATTGAATTGTTCAACAGGGGATGAATGAAGGGACAGACAAATTTGATGATGCTTAAAACCTTTTGATAACTGATGTAATTTCAGAACTAACAACATTTTTAACGATTGGTAAAACTTAATCTTGGTGAATCCATGGATGACTTTATTAATAATATTGATAAATTAGTGAATCTAGAGATGTGAAAGAAAAATTGATGAAGGACTGTACAGTTGGAGGGATTGGTGATGAGTCTTTGTCAGACTTATTACACACCAAAGAAAGCTTTACTTTATAAGATGTCATCCATTTGCTAAAAGAATTAGAGTTCTAGCATCATAACACGGAAAAATAGAAAACTTGGTGTATGAAATCTACAGAATCTATTTATTTCTTTAAGTTCATGACAGTAGGAGAAATCCTTTTCAATGTTGGGATGCCAGGAAAAGGCCTCTCAGGTATGTACAGTGTCCAGTCAATAAGTCAGAACGTTTTCACTGCAGGAAAATCAGTTATTTTGAGAAGTGTATAATAGTAAAACACTGACCCTGAAATATTATAAAAAATAAAGTCTGTTTTTATGGACTAGGCCAGACCATAACTTTGGTAAAAACAATGATTGCAGATGCTGAAAACCAAATACTGGATTAGTGGTGCTGGAAGAGCATAGCAGTTCAGGCAGCATCCAACGAGCAGCGAAATCGACGTTTCGGGCAAAAGCCCTTCATCAGGAATTCCTGATGAAGGGCTTTTGCCCGAAACGTCGATTTCGCTGCTCTTGGATGCTGTCTGAACTGCTGTGCTCTTCCAGCACCACTAATCCAGACCATAACTTTGCTATTTGTTTTGGTAATGGTCAGTGAAAATTACCTGGAGTAAGTTAGCTAGGTTGACTACCAGGTTTTAAAACAGATAAACATTCATTCACAAAATTACACAATGAAACACAAAGAACAGAATAAAGAACCCCTATAGAACTCAATCTATCCAAACTAGACTTAATTAAGCTGTTCCAAATTTACACAACAGTCCCAATAAGCAAACCCCCTTTAAAACACAGTACAAAAAAGGGTCAGATGCTTACAGGTTGAAGTTAGAAGGGCAGGAGAGAGAGTTCCCAACCAGTTCTGGACTGAACTAAACTACTCAGCTAGAGAGCTGACCACTCCCTTTCATACTCCAGGTCACTTCTAAAACATGACCACTGTGGCCTGAAGTTTCATCTGTTTACTTACAAACAAAAGGCCTCTCAAAATCATTTTCATCTCTGTACCAAACCAGTCTGATTGGAGCCCGGCCTGTTTTATTACCCCCCCCCCCGAAAAAAATCAAGGACAGAGTCTCCTTGAGCCAAGAAATAGCATTTAGATAAAAAAGATTAGCTTTGTGACATCTCCCCCCTTAAAAATATGAACTATCAATACCAAACGATGGCTTCATTTTTAACCCTTCAAAAACCCAGTTAGTCGTCTAAACACACATATACACTATACTAACTACACACATGCAAACATCCACAATCACATACAAACACCCACCACCGAACACCTCCGTATTTCATTCAAGTCTCGATAACACGTCGGTAATCACGTTTCCGTGACCTGCCACCTGCACAATTGTCAAATTGAATGGCTGCAACAACAAGCTCCATCTAAACAGACTGGCATTTTTGTCCTTAAATTTCTCCACAAATGTCAATGGGCTGTGATCAGTACATACAATTGTCTCAGATGCGTTGCTGGTAATATAAACACTGAATGTTGTAATGTTAACACCAAGCTCAAAGCCACTTTCTGAACTGCTGAATATTTCTGTTGATGAACATTCAACTTTCTGGAAAAATACCCAATGAGTTTTTCTATTCCCTCGTCATCCTCCTGCAGGAGCACTGCACTGACATCCACATCACTGGCATCGATAGTCAACTTGAAAGGTTTTGTGTAGTCCAGTGTGGCTAATACTGGGGCAGTGGTTAACAGTTTTGAGGCTTCAAATGCCTTTTGACAGTGCACTGTCCACTGAAACTTCTTGCCCCTTTTCTAACAACTCAGTGACTGGAGCAGCCACACAGCTAAAGTTCAGCACAAACCTTCAGTAAAATCCATTCAACCCACGAACCGTAATACTGGTTTTTTTTCATCGATGGTGTGGGAATTACCTCAATTACTTTTGTTTTCACATCCCATGAGGCCATTTGTCCATGTCCTACAACACGGCTCAGGAAGGTGACTTGGGCTTTGGCTAATTCACTTTTAGCCAGGTTTATTACCAAGCTTACCTTTTGAAGTCAATCGAACAAGTCCGCTAAATGCTGCAAATGTTCCTTCCATGAGTGGTTAAAAATCACCAGGTCATCAATATACACCACACAGTTGGGTAATCCAGCAATGACTTTATTTGTCCGTCTCTGAAATGTGGCTGGAGCCATTTTCATACCAAATGACATGACTTTGAACTGATATGGTCCATTTGGTGTTACAAAAGCTGAAATTTCATTTGCTCTCTCTGAAAGAGGTACTTGCCAGTAACCTTTGAGCAAGTCCAACTTAGAAATGCAAGTTGCTTGTCCCATCTTTTCAACACAGTCCTCCAACTGTGGAATTGGATGTGCATTAGTCTTTGTAATGTCGTTGACTTTGCGATAGTCCACACATAACTGTTGGGTATCATCTGGCTTTGGCACCATGATTATGGGTGAGCTTCAGTCAGTGTAACTCACTTTGATTATGCCATCTTGGAGCATACGCTCGATCTCCTTCTGAAACTGTGCCAAAGTTAGAGGGATATGCCTATAAGGATGTCGCTTAATCGGAACAGCATCCCCTCTATCTACATCATGCACAATTAGGTTAATAATTCCTAGTTTATTTCCATATATCTCCCCATGTGATAGTAATAACTCTTTCAGGTCATTTTGATTTTCTTGTGGAAGATAACTCAATAATTTATCCCAGTTATTGACAACTTCCTCATTGTACAATTTGATTTGAGGAATATCCAATTCAGAATCCCCTGAACTTGGTTCCTCCTTCTGTGCTGTAATCATTAATACCTTCTCCTCTTGCTTTCCTTCCCTTTTGAGCATATTCACATGACACACTCTTAGATTTTTTCCTGTCTGAAGTCCTTATCAAGGAGCTCACTTCAATCAATTTCCTCTCGATTTGATAAGGTCCACTAAACCTGACTTTTACAGGCTCATCTTTTACTGGAAGTAACACCAATACCTTATCCCCAATTGCAAAATTGTAAATTTGTGATTATTTTTACCTGCTTCCTATTTCATTGTATACTGTGAGACTTTTAAATGCTGTCTAGCCAACTCTGCAGCTCTATTTAATCATTCTCTAAAATTTGACACATAGTCCAAATGGGTGGTCTCTGAATTCTGACTTATTAATTTCTCCTTAATCAATTTTAATGGTTCTCTTACTTCATGCCCAAATATTAATTCAAATCAACTGAATTTGGTTGATTCATTTAGTGTGTCTCTGATCGCAAAAAGTACGAACAGGACTCCCTTACCCCAATCATCTGGATAATCCTGACCAAAAGCCCTCAACATAGTCTTTAGTTTTTGATACCATCTTTCTAGTGCTCCCTGCGATTCTGGATGGTACGCAGTAGATTTGAATTGCTTTATTCCCAAGTTATCCATAACTCCTTGAATAGTTTGAATGTGAACTTTGATCCTTGATCTGACTGGATCTCTATTGGCAGTCCATGTCCAGTAAAAAAATCAAGTCATTCTTTTAGCTGTGATCTTTTAGCCTCTGGAAATCTAGTCGACATATCCATTATTGTTAAGAAATATTTATTACCACTTTTTTTTTGAGGTATGGGACCTACTCAATCAATCAAGACTCTTTTAAAAGGTTCCTCAAATACTAGAATAGGTATTAAAGATGCAGGTTTTATTACTACCTGTGGTTTTCTGATTAGTTGACATGTATGACATGTCTGGCAAAATTCAACTACAGTAAAAATGTCTTTGTATTTTAGCCTGTTTTCCTCACCCCTAACTGACCTCCAAGTGTAGCTCATGTGCCACTCCCAGCACCTCCTTTTTATACCCTACTGGCAAAACAATTTGACAAATCTCTGTCCATTTCTCATCTGCTTGAATGTGTGATGGTCTCCATTTCCTCATTAAGACATCATTTGTTAAGTAATAACAATATGGATGCATTCACTCTCCTTCTCTCTAAATGCCTTTTGATATAACTGTTTTAAGTTCTCATCTTTTTGCTGTAATTCAACCAACTTAATAGAGCTAAAGATACTTGCATGTTTACCTATTTGCTCCTTCTCTGTGCCACTTATCTGATCAAAAAAAGTCTTGGATAACATTATGCTAGCTTCCTTGTATGTGCCTGTTGATCCTTCCTGCATCAGCTTGTGCCTCTGTGATCTTGTGATCACACAATCAGGGAAAATTCCTGGATTCTTTGTCTTCAGTTGCCTGCATCGCCATTGGCTTTTCAACTAAAGTAGGCAGCACGCCTACCAGTGAATCAGCTATATTATTTGCAAGGAAAAGTTGTATTTCTGGAGCTGAGAGTTTGTCCAGTATTCCTCCCATAAATTCTCCACTCTTCTCTGGGCCCTCTCTCCTCACTTTACGTAATTGATCACTTCTTGTCTCACCATGAATTCCTGTTAGCAGTAGCTTTTCTGGCAACAGTCCTGAAGGCGTACATATTTCTTCATCCTTCAGTATTACAGACTGAGAGGATCCTGTGTCCCTTAATATTGTAACCTTCTGCCAATGTGAATAAACTTAAAAAGAGACTTACCTCGGGAGTCGGGCCTCCATTTTGACAGACCAGCGAGGAGAGAAGGTGGAGTGAAGTGAGGGCTGCCGGGAAGGTAAGGGCTTAATTTATATTTGGGCAGTGGCTAATCCCCAGATGCTACACGTGTAGTATCTCCCTCCCACCCCCTCCTCTAATCAGTAAAAATTGACTCTGTAAGGTAAGGCTTTTATTTTTTCTTTATCTTTCTTTTACATACATTTAAGTGCATTGTTTGGTCTTAGTTAGTTCATATAAAGCTAAGGCTTACAATGGCAGGGGACCTCAGACCCATGGCATGTGCCTCTTGCTTCATGTGGGAGCTCAGGGACGTGGCTGACGTTCCTGACTCTGACACTTGCAAGAAGCGTGTCCAGTACAGCTGTTGTTTGACCGCATGACAGCTCTGGAGCTGTGGATGGACTCACTGTGGAGCATCCACAATGCTGAGGGGGTCGTGGATAACACGTTTAGTGAACTGGTCATACCACAGGTTAGGATTGCTGAGGGAGACAGTGAATGGGTGACCAAAAGGCAGAGAAAGAGTAGGGAGGCAGTGCAGATGTCCCCTGCGGTCATCTCCCTCCAAAACAGGTATACCGTTTTGGATACTGTTGGGGGAGATGGCTCGCCAGGGGAGGGCAGCAGTTGCCAAGTTGGCGGGCACCGTTGGCGGGCACTGCTGTTCAGAAGGGCAGGAAAAAGACTCGTAGGGCCATAGTCATAGGGGATTCTATTGTGAGGGGAGTAGGTAGGTGGTTCTGTGGCCGAAAACGGGATTCCCGGATGGTATGTTACCTCCCAGGTGCTCGGGTCAGGGATGTCACTGATCGGCTGCAGAGCATTCTAAAAGGGGAGGGTGAACAGCCAGTTGTCTTGGTACATACAGGCACCAACGATATAAGGAGAAAGCGAGATGAGATCCTGAAAGAAGAATTCAGGGAGCTAGGAGAGAAGTTAAAGGGGAGGACCTCAAAGGTAGTGACTTCTTAGCGCAGTAGGCAGCGCGTCAGCCTCATAATCTGAAGGTCCTGAGTTCAATCCTCAGAGAAGGCAAGACTGTGGCCTTTGTCACCTTACGCATGATTTCGAAGCTACTTGGAGGCTGCCTGAACGGCTGTGCTCTTCCAGCACCACTAATCCAGAATCTCGGGATTACTACCAGTGCCACGTAGAAATGAAAAAAATAGGCAGGATGAACACGTGGCTTGAGGGATGGTGTAGGAGAGAGGGGTTTAGATTTGTTGGACATTGGGACTGGTTCTGGGGAAGGTGGGACTATGACAAAATGGACGGTCTACACCTGAACCAGACTGGAACCAATGTCCTTGGGGGAGTTTTTGCTACAGCGGTTGGGGAGGTTTTAAACTAATGTGGCAGGGGCTGGGAACCAGAACAGAAAACAAGTAACAGGAAACTGGAGACTGTAAGAATCATGAAGATAACATTAATAAAGGGAAGAATAGGCAGAGAGCAGGTGAGCATGAAAGAACTGGTGGCCTGAAATGCATCTCTTTAATGCAAAGACTATAGTGTGTAAGGCAGATAAACTTAGGGTTTGGATTGGTGCCTGGGAGTATGGTGTTATTACAATCATAGAGACTTGATTGAAGGAAGGGCATGATTGGCAACTAAATGTTCCAGGATATAGATGCTTCAGACAGGACAGGGAGGGAAGTAAAAGGAGGGGGTGGAGTTGCATTGCTGGTCAGGGACGATATCATAGCTGTGCTAAAGGAGGACGCTACAGAGGTCTTGGGTAGTGAGGCATTATGGGTGGAGCTGAGAAATAAGAAGGGTGCAGTCACACTGTTGGGGCTGTATTACAGGCCTCCCAACAGTGAGCGTGAGGTAGAAGAACAAATACGTAAACAGATTACGGAAATATGCAGAGGCAATAGGTTAGTGATGATGGGAGATTTAAATTTTCCAAACATTGACTGGGATACACATAGCGTCAGAAGTCTGGATGGGGTAGAATTTGTAAGAAGAGACCAGGAGAGTTTTCTAGAGCTGTCTGTCAATAGTCCGACGAGAGAAGGGACCATCTTGGACCAGGTATTGGGGAATGAGCCAGGACAGATGGTAGAAGTTGCAGTGGGGGATTTCTTTGGGAACAGTGACCACAATTCTGTAAGTTTTAGAATACTCGTAGACAAAGATGAGAGTGGTCCTAAGGGAAGAGTACTAAACTGGGCCAAGGCCAATTATATCAAAATTAGGCAGGAGCTGGGAAATGTGGATTGGACACAGCTATTTGAAGGGAAGGCCACATTTGATATGTGGGAGGCGTTCAAAGATACGGTAAAAATAGTGCAGGATAGGCATGTCTCATTGAAGGCAAAGAGTAGGAAAGGCAAAATTCATGAACCGTGGATGACAGGAGAAATTGTACGACTAGCCAAGAGGAAAAGGGAAACATACATAAGGTCTAGGAGCTAAGAACAGAATGGGCCCTGGAGGAATATTGGAAGAGTCGGACAAGTCTTAAATGAGGAAGCAAGTGGGCTAAAAGGGGTCATGAAGTAGCTTTAGCAAGCAGAATTAAGGAAAATCCCAAAGCATTTTATTCTTAGATAAGAAGCAAGCGGGTAACTAGAGAAAGGATTGGTCCACTAAAGGATAATGAAGGAAGGCTGTGTGTCGAACCTGAGAGAATGGGTGAGATTCTGAATGATTATTCCGGGTAACTACAGACCAGTGAGTCTGACATCGGTGGTGGGAAAGTTGCTGGAGAAGGTACTGAGGGATAGGATCTATTTATATTTAGAAAAGAAAGGGCTTATCAGTAATAGGCAACATGGTTTTGTGCGGGGGAGATCATGCCTTACCAACTTAATAGAATTCTTCCAGGAGGTGGCCAAGTTGATAGATGAAGGAAGGGCTGTTGATGTCATACAAATGGACTTTAATAAGGCATTTGAAAAGGTTCCCCATGGTAAACTAATAGAGAAAGTGAAGTCACATGGTGTGCAGGGTGTTCTAGCTCGGTGGATAAAGAATTGGTTGAGCAACAGGATACAGAGGGTAGTAGTTGAAGGGAATTTCTCAAAATGGAGAAAGGTGACCAGTGGTGTTCCACAGGGGTCAGTGCTGGGGCCACTGTTGTTTGTAATATACATAAATGATCTGGAAGAGGGCACTGTTGGTATGATCAGCAAGTTTGCAGATGACATGAAGATTAGTGGAGTAGCAGAAAGCATAAGGAACTGTCAGAGAATACAGGAGGATATAGATAGACTGGAGAGTTGGGTGGAAAAGTGGCAGACGGAGTTCAATCCAGACAAATGTGAGGTGATGCATTTTGGAAAGTCTAATTCTAGAGCGAATTATACAATGAATGGAAGAGCCTTGGGAAACGTTGATGAGCAGAAAGATCTGGGAGTGCAGGTCCATTGTATCCTGAAGGTTGCTGCACAGGTGGATAGAGTGGTCAAGAAGGCATATAGTATGCTTGCCTTCATTGGACGGGGTATTGAGTATAAGAGCTGGCAGGTCATGTTAAAATTGTACAAGACATTGGTTTGGCCGCATTTCGAAAACTGTTCTGGTCGCCACATTACCAAAAGGATGTAAACGCTTTGGAGAGGGTGCAGAGAAGGTTTACGAGGATGTTGCCTGGTATGGAAGGTGCTAGCTATTAAGAGAGGTTGAGTAGGTTAGGATTGTTTTCATTAGAAAAAAGGAGATTGAGGGGGGACCTGTTTGAGGTTTACAAAATCATGAGGGGTATAGACAGGGTGGATAGAGGTAAGCTTTTTCCCAGGGTGAAGGATTCAATTACGAGAGGTCACGCTTTCAAGGTGAGAGGTGAAAAGTTTAAGGGGGATACACACAGCAAGAACTTCACACAGAGGTAGGTGGGCATTTGGAATGCGTTGCCAGCAGAGATGGTAGAGGCAGGCACGGTAGATTCATTTAAGATGCATGAGTAAGTGGGGAGCAGAGGGATACAGATGCTTAGAAATTGGCCAACAGGTTTAGACAGTAGATTTAAATTGGCTCAGGCTTGGAGGGCCGAAGAGCCTGTTCCTGAGCTGTAAATTTTCTTTCTTCTTTGTTCTTTGTTAAAATGTCACCCTTGCATGTATACTTTTTAAGAAGATCTGGCACTTCCTTCTTAATCAACCTCTGATCATCTTGTAATCTCTGAGGCAGTTCTCTAACTTCCCTTGGGCTTTTTGTTGCAAGTCCAACAAAACTCCCAGGCCAGTCTGATTTTCCTACATCTGACTTTCACCTAGCCTAGTAGATCTTGTGTGGCCCACTTTATTGCAATGAAAACACTGGAGCTTTTTAACTTCTTACTGAAGAGCATAAGGATAATTTACCACAGGGTAAAAACGAAACCCTTGATGGGGACAGAGATCTACCATTCCCTTTCCACCTGAGGATTTTTCTTTGCCCCAATTTCTATCACTCATGGACTGAAACTGATTTGGAAGCCAAGCCGAGCTTTCTGGACCAACTCATAACCATCAGCCACTTCAGCCGCTAACCTTGCTGTTTTAACTCTCTGCTCTTCCACATGGGTTTGCATTATTTCAGGTGGTGAATTTTTGAATACCTCCAAAATAATTACCTCTCTAAGGACATCATAGGTTTGCTCGATTTTTAAAGTTCTTATCCATCTATCGAAATTACTCTGTTTGATTCTTTCAAAGTCAATATAGATTTGACCTGGGTCTCTCTTTAGATTCCTGAAGCATTGTCTATAGGCTTCTGGTACAAGCTCATATGCACTTAAAATGGCCTTTTTCACCTCCTCCTACTCCCCAGATACCTCTCATAGTGATGAAAATACCTCACTCACCCTACCTAAAGATTCATTTGGATCAACAAAACACACATTGCCACTGGTCACTGCATTTGTTTAGCACCTTTTCAAATGAGATGAAAAAGGCTTCCACATCCTTCTGACCAAATGACAGGCAATGCTTGAACATACTTAAACAGTTTCTCACTAGGGGTCTGATTACCAGGGGTTTGTTCATCCTCACTCTCTTCCTCACTAAGCCTGCTGTCAGCTTTTATCCCCAGCCTTTTTAAGCTGACTTTCTTTTTAAGTGTCAGTTTTTGAAGTTCAAATGCTCTCTCTTTTTTTCCCTCTCTTCTGCTGCTCTCTCTTTATCTCTCACCTTTAACATAAGCTGCTTCATTTGCATTTGAATTTTTGCCATCTCTGTAGATTCTGATGGTGTTTCCAGCAAGTTTAAATGTTGAGCTACTGCTGTAATTATCTCTCCTTCCCTCACAGAAGCAGGCAGGTCCAGTTCCAGCTTCTCTGCTAATTCCTGCAGCTTGGTCTTATTCACTTTTTGCAAAACTTCCAAAGTCACTGCATCCACCTCCAGAAAACTTTTGGCGACTGAAAGAACCATTCCTATCCCAAGCTTTGTCCACCTGACCAAACCAACACCTGAAATGAAGACACTAGCACCTACCACTGACTGTTTAAAACCCTGCAAAGAGCCCCCAATCTGTTATGGACTAGGCCAGACCACTCAAAACATTCTTAAGCAGACAGCCGAAACCTAACTTTGCCATTTGTCTTGGTAAGTGCACAGTGAAAATTACCTGGAGTAAGTTAGCTAGGTTGATTACTAGATTTTAATACAGACAGAAATTTATTAACAAAATTACACAATGAAATACAAAGAACAGAATAAAGAACCCCTACAGAACTCAGTCTATCCAAACTGGTCTTAATTATGCTGTTCCAAATATACACAACAGTCCCAAAAATCAAATCCCTTTAAAACACAGTACAAGAAAATGTCAGATGTTTACAGGTTGAGGTCAGAAGGGCAGAGGATAGTTTCTAACCAGTTCTGGACTGAACTAAACTGCTCAGCTAGAGAGCTGACCACTCCCCTTTCATTATACAGGTCACTTCTAAAACATGACCACTTTGGCCTGAAGTCTCATCTGTTTACATATAAACAAAAGGCCTCTCAAAATCCTTTTCATCTCCATCCCAAAGTAGACTAATCAGAGCCCAGCCTGGTTTATTACCCCGCTGTAAAAAAATTAAGGACAGCGTCTCCTTGAGCCAAGAAACAGCTTTTAGAAAAAAAAGGATGAAGCTTAGTGGCACTCCACACACAACGCTATCAAGGGAGTAGAACAAGCTTTATTGGAAATTATAGACATGTTTTGACAGGAAGACATTTATGTAAATGGGAGTATTATGCATTTCGAGTTGGACACTGGAGTAAGTGTAACCTTGATTAGCAAAACCCTGTCTGCAACCGACAGAAGTTAAGTTATGCAATCCAGGAGAAGTAGGTAAAACATCAACATTTTGGTACAAGCAATTCTTCAGTTAAGACACCAGATGAAGGAGAATTCCTTTATCATTCATAGTCAAGAATTTTCCCTGTTAAATAAAAGAACTTGCATTGACCTGCACCTTATTCAGAATATCAAAGAAATGATCGAACATCTAGATAACACTAATTGATATCTTTAACAATTGAGTTTCAAAATCCTGGAACTCCTTCCCTAACAACATTGTGCATCTACCTCCAGCAAATGGAAAGCAGTGGCACCAGTTTTATGGGTCAAAGGGCCTGTTTTGTACAGTATGAAACCTATGACAGCAATGGTTCAAGAAGGCAATTGATCTCCAAGTTCCAAAGAGTTCCATCTCGGGGAAGGCAGTAAATTCTGGCTCAGCCAGCAATGCCCACATATCCATGAGAGAATAAACAATAATGACAACGTAAGCAGTCCACACTGCACCTTGTCTGCTACTGAAAGAGCAAACATGGAAGATATAGGCCAGGAAGTTGGTAAGGCAGGGCGGTGATGAAGGGAGCTGTATAAAGTTCAGTTGATATATAATTACTAAATGACAAATGAAATGAATGCAGAATCAGTACTTTTGACAAAATACTGATAACAATAAATGCACTCTCGACATGATAAGAGAATTTAATTGAAGACATTAAGGAATATGTCCAGTCTACTGCTGCACAATGCCAGCAAGTCAAAGTAGACTCCCACAAATTCATCAGAAGCAGATGCAGGATCAGAAATGCATCAAAATCTGTTAATAATGTACGGACAGTTGGCCAACTATCATAAAAATATACTTAATACATAGAAAGCACTTCACTACTGTCGATGAGATATTATTTCATGATTGATAAGTTATTCCAAATTCATCTGAGCATAGTTCATGGACAACTTCATGAAGGTCACTTGGACATCACTAAAGATAGAGACAGGAATTAATTATCGGTGTGGTACCCAGAATATTGGGAGATATCGAATATTAGCAAAACACTGACCATTACAGAGGGAAGCAGGCCATTGGAAAGGCTGGGATTAGACCTATTTGCCTTTAATAGCAAGTTGATTGACATTGACTACTTTTCAAGATAGATTGAGGTTAAAAGGCTGTATAATATGATGGCTGAAGCTGTACTCACTGTCTTGAAAGCTATTTTTGCAATTCATGGAATTCCAGGTATCGTTGTTTCTCGCAACAGATCGAAACTTTCAAATGAATATTTCAAGAACTCGACAAAAAGTTTAGATTCTAACATATCACAAGTTTGCCAACACTCCTCAGCAAAATGGTGAAACTGAACATGTAGTAAAACCTATCAGGTTATTTTTGAAAAAGGATGAACATTTTCAAATAGTCCTATTGAACTACAAATCCATTCCATTAAAGTTTTGAATAGCACCTTCTGAATTATTGATGGGAAAGAAATTCAAGTCTTTATCTTCATATGCAACCTATGAAATTACTTCCAAGGTTAAAACCTCAAAATTACCGCAGAGCTCAAGACAGAGAGCAGTCTTACAGAAAGTTTGAAGCTCAGAATTATTATAAAAGACATTGTACTCAGAATTTATTGATGCTGGGAATTTCAAGAAGTATGTACACATGATCAAAACAGAGACGGTGATTACACTCTGTGATAAAAATCAACAACGTGCAACAGAAGGTCTGATAAAATGAAACAGACAGCACTTTATTCCAACAATTTGTGACATCAAACAAAGGAATATTGGAGTCGGCCATTCAGCCCCTCAAGCTTATCCCACCATTCAATGAAATCATGGCTGATCTGCGGCCTAACTTAATATACCTGCCTTTGGCCCATATCCCTTAATACTTTCACTTAACAAAGAGTTATCTCACTCAGAATTAAAATACACAACTGATCCAGCATCCACTGCCATTTGTGGAAGAGAGTTTCAGACCTCTCCCACCGTTTGTAGGGAGAAATGCTTCCTAACATCTCTCCTGAACAGTCTGGCTCCAATTCTCAGATGATGTCCCCTAGTTATAGAATTCCCCAATCAATGGACATTGTTGATCTTGATCTATTTTGTCTTTTCCTGTAAATATCTTGAAGACTTCAACCACATCGCCCCTTGACCTTTGAAATTCTAGACAAAACAGACCTAATTTGTATAATCTCTCCTCAAAACTTAACCCCTGAAGCCCAAGTTCATTCTTGTGAAGTTACACTGTACTCTCTGCAAGGCTAATACAACCTGCCTAAGGATACAGCTACATATTGAGATGAACAAATTGAAATCTAAGAGGAGCAAGATTCATTTTTACAAGAGAGACTGCCATGGTGTATGTGTTTGAATGTGTGTGTATGTGCTTATGAAAGACAGAGAGACAAGGTAGTATACAAACAAAAATATTAAACGTGTGTGTATATTAATAACATTATAATTGTAACACAAGTGTGTGTGGGGGGGGAAGTAAATGTGTGAAAAGGTTAGCATATGGAATAGAGGGATATCAATCTTTAGCAAACTGAAGAAAGCTGTCATCTACAGTGTTATCAAATCGAACTTACACTGCAATAATCTGCTCATTCATATTCAGTTTGGGTTCTGTCAGGTCTACTCAGCTGTTGACACATTACCAAAAATGCCAAGAAAGAATTGAACCCAAGAGGGGAAGTGAGGGTAACTGCCCTTAGCAACAAAGGAGCATTTGACCATGTGTGACATCAAGGAGCACTAGCGGAAGTCGAGCCAATGAAAATTGGAGAAAACTCTCCACTGGTTGGAGCCATTCCTGGGACATCAGAAAATGGTTGTGGTGATTGGAGGTCAGTCATCTCAGCTCCAGGACATCTCTGCAGGAGGTCCTCAGGGTAACGTCCAACCATCTTCAGCTGCTCCATCAACAACTTTCACTCCATCATAAACATAGGACATAAAACAGTAGAACAGGCCTTTTGGCCCACCATGTTGTGCCCAACATGATGCCAAATTAAACCAATCCCTTCTGCCTTTCTTTGTTCCATATCCCTTCATTCCTTGTACCTCCATGTGCTTACCTATAAGTCCCTTAAATACCCCTATTGTAGCTGTCTCCACCACCACCTCTGGCAGCACATTGCTACCACTTGCCCCTCACCTCTTCTTTGAATTTTCTCCCTGTCACTTTAAGTAGATGTCCATTCGTATGAGACATTTCAACTCTGGGGAAAAGCTTCTGACTGTCAACCCTATCTACGCATCTCATTATTTTATAGACTTCTATCAAGTCTCCCCTCACCCTTGCTATTCAAGAGAAAACAATTGGAGTTTTTCTCACCTCTCCTTATAGCTCATTCTCTCCAATCCAGGCAGTATCCTAGTAAACCCCTTCTGCCCTCTCTCCAAAGCCTCCACATTATTCCTGTAATGTGGCAACCAGAGGTGTATGCAATACCCTTAAGTGTGGTCTAACCAAAGTCTTGTAAAGCTGGAACATGGCATCCTGACTTTTGAACTCAAATCCCCAACCAATAAAGGCAAGTGTTACGATACGGGGTAAACAACTTCATTTAAACCAGCAACACAGAAGAGATTTATCCTGAACAGTAATATGGGAAAATTCTTGAGGCCGAGAACTATTTAAAGTAAACATCAACAACTTTATTTCTTAAAGTATAACCGAGAATAATTAACTAACTATTATTTACAACTTATTCCCCATACCTATCTTTTATATTCCCCTTAACAATACTGGTTCCATAAAAATCCTGATTAAGATTTACAAAACAAACCTTCTTATTTCAAAGCCAGGCAGTTTTTGGTTCTTGTCTGTATTCCTGTTTTCTTCCTCTTGGGGATTCTACTTCACAGGTTACTGATCAATAAAGGTACCTTTAAGAGAAGTATTTTTCAGGCACTTTTTAACGTGCTGGTGGCTTGGCAGTTCTCCTTCCAACTGGGAATGTTTACAGATGATTCACAAAACGTTGAGCACCATTAATGAATCCTCAAAATTCCTCCTTTGAAGCAGTCCATTTCGATTTCAGAAAGACCTGGATAAGATCCAAGCATGGCCTAATAATTGGCAAGTATTACTTGTGCAACACAAATACTGACCATTCACAGCAAGAGAGAATCAAAACATCATCTCTTGACATTCAAAGACATTACCATCTGTGAAGATTCCACTACAAACAGCCTTTGATCAGAAACTGAAGTGGATTAGTAATATAAATACAATGGCTCTAAGAGCAGGTCAGAGGCTAGGAATCCTGCAGCAAGCAGCTCAGCTCCTGACTCCCTGAAGCCTGTCCACCATCTACTAGACACAAGTCAGGAATGTGATGGAATTTTATCCTCGTGGCTGCATAAGTACAGAGTCAACAATCTAAGGACAAAGCAACCTGCATAATTGACATCCATCCAATACCTTCAACATTCTCTCCCTCCACTCTTAATGCAATGGTAACAGTGTGTACCATCTATATCATCCACTGCAATGATTTCCAAAAGCTCTTTAGACAGCACCTTCTAAATCCACAGTCTCCATCACTGAGAAGGATAAGGACAGAATACACATGAGAACACCACCATCTTTAAGTTTCTCTCTGAGCAACATGATTTGGAAATATATCACTGTCCCTTCCATGTTGCTGGGTCAAAAACCTGAAAATCTCTCCTGAACAGCATTTTGGGTGTTCTTGCATTACATAGCCTACAATGTTTAAAAAAGGAAACTCACCAGCACCTCTCAAAGAGAAAAAGGGATAGTCAGCAATTCCATGAATAAAAAAAAGCACACTATTCCTTTCACACCCCTATTAATGCATTCTTTCTCACTTACACTGTGTACCCTCATCTCTACAGCATAAAGGTCACATGATATATATATATGTGCCCGTATAGAGAGAGAGAAGGGGAGAGAGAGATACAAGTTGCTATTGTTGTTGGATGTGTCTGCTCTCTTATATCTTCATATCTGCCTTCATTTCACATGAGTATCAGAAAGAGTAATGAGGCACAAATCATTGTATATGTGAAAAAGGACAACAACATTCTCTCTGACATATATGAAGAAATAAATCATTTTGCCCTTATTACTGTGCACTGGTAATGTTGATTTTTGTTGATTTAGCCACTGTTCATACATAAGCTTTTGAATAAATCACATTCATAATTTAACTCAGAAGAGATATATAACAAGCAAGTGATTTAAATTGTCTGATTTAGCCATTACTCAGTTACAATTCTTCTTGTGTTTATCTATGTGTAAATTCCTACAAATGTCCATTCTATGAGTAAGTGATAGAGAATAGCTTGCAATCGAATATGAGTGTCATAAAGACCTTCAACACAGAAAGTGTGCCTTCAGCCCGTCAAGTCTGCACTAGTCAAAAATAACCACTTAACTATCATAACTCCATTTTTTAGCACTTGTATAAATGCTTCATAAATATCATGAAGATTTCTGCTTCTACCACCCTTGCAGGCAATGAATTTCAGATTCCCACCATCAAGGGGAAAAGTTTCTTTCTGTCTATCCTATCATATATCTCATTCATGCCCCGTCTCAATCTCCTCTGTTCTAAGAAACACAACCCCAGACTGCCCTTTTCTCTCTTCCTAACTAAAACTCTCCAGCCCAGGCAATATCTTGGTAAATCTCTGTACCCTCTCCAGTGTTCTCACCTCTGTCCTATAATGTGGATTCTGGAACTATACAAAATACTCTCGCTGTGGCCTGACCAATACTTGATACAGTTCCAACATGATCTCCCTGATTTTAAACTCAATGCTTTGACTAAGAAAGGCAAGTATACCAATTACTTTTTTAACCATTTTATCCACTTGTCCCAATACCTTAAGAAACTGCTGCACGTATACCAAGGCCTACCCTCGTCATTACCTTTCCTCATGCCTTGCCTCATCATGTTTGTCTTGCCCAACATTTACCCAATTTAACTCCATTTGCCACCAATCAGCCTATCTGAAAATAGAACATAGAACAGTACAGCACAGTTCATGCCCATCGAACTTCAATATTATACTGACCTTTTATCGTACTCTAAGATCAAACTAACCTACATACCCTTCATTTTACTATCATTTACATGCCTATCCAAGAGTCGCTTAAATGTCCCTAATATATCTGACTTTGCTACCACCACTGGCAGTGCATTCCAAGCACCCACCACTCTCTGTGTAAAGAACCAACCTCTGACATCTCCCCTAAACCTTCCTTCAATCACCTGAAAATTATGCCCCCTTGAGATAGACATTTCTGCCATGGGAAAGCGTATCTGGCTATCCACTCTATTTATGCTTCCCATCATCTTGTACACCTCTATCAAGTCACCTCTCATCCTTCTTCGCTACAATGAGAAAAGCCCTAGCTCCCTCAACCTTTCTTCATAAAGCCATGCCCTCCAGTCCAAGCAGCATCGTGGTAAATCTTCTTTGCACCCTCTCTAAAGCTTTCACAATCTTCCTGTAATGAGGTGACCAGAACTGAACACAATATTCCAAGTGTGGTGTAATCAGGGCTCTATAGAGCTGCAGCATAACCTCACAGCTCTTAAACTCAATCCCCCTGCTAATGAAGGCCAACACACCAAACACCTTCTTAACAACCTTATCAACATGTGTAGCAACTTTGAGGGATCTGTCGACGTGGACACCAAAATTCCACTGTTCCTCCTGTTATGATGCGGTAGTGAATCCCTCTGTTAATTAAACTAAATACACAGAAAAGCTCACCTCGCCTCGTAATTTATTAAAATATAAGTGACAGAGAACTCCCAAATTCCACTATTTAAAGAAAATAATATCAATTTATTATTTAACTCCAAAACTGAACATTAAACAACAACTATTCACAACTCTAAGCCCCCGTTTCTCTTAACTGCTTATTATCTGTGTCAAACCCTATATCAATATACTATTCCAATAAAACACTTATTAAAATTATATCAGCTTAATTTCAAAACCAATGGCTGACATTGTCAGTGTCTTTCTTCTTCTGGCTGAAGATCTCTCTGGGTTATCTTCTTTCTTTTTACTGTGAAGATCTTTCGTATGAAAAAGTACCTTTGATAGAAAGTGTTTCAATGTCTTGGCTCTCTTTCTTGATGGAAATTTGCTCTCTCTCAAATTTTCAAAATGCCTGCCTTTTTTATATCCTCAACATCAGATTGTTTCATTGGTTCGATGTTGACAAAACAATAAATTCAGACCCAATTGGGTTTTAGTATCTTGGGGCATAATTTAAACTGATTGGTTAAACTTGAATTGTTATCAAAATAGTAACTAAGCCAGGTATCAATTTCACAGCCAAATGTTACATATTTTTTTTCATTTTCCAGTGCACTCTGAGACTGCTAGCTCACCATATGACACAGGTGTTTGTAAGCTCTCAGTTCCAAACAACATTCATTCTCTCTTAAAGGAACAGTACATGCTTTCAACTTCATAACTTTAGGCCTGAAGGGCCTGTTCTGTGCAATACTCCACACTGCCAAGATTCCTACCTTTAACCCTGTAATCTGCATTCAAATTCAACCATCCAAAATGAATCACTTCACACTTCACTTTAATCAGCCCATTTATATCCTCTTGTAGTCTCAGACTATCTTCCATGCTATTTACCACCACACCAATTTTTGTATGATCTGCAAACTATTGTATCCCAATGATACAAAAATACCACAGGCAGGTCCACATTTAATACAGTTCCGTGATTTAAATGTAGAGATCTAGATTGGGACCATGAACAAAAATTACTTGAGCAGAAGCATTAGCAGAAGGTGACATTTGCTGAATTGTCTCTATTCTGTAATGGCATCATGAACATATCGCATTGAAGCAACTTAATCATCTTGATCTGACTTCATAATACGTAACTGGATGAATTGGCGATTCTAGTCCTCTGAGACAAATGATTGAACATATCATTAAATTATCTGAAAATATTCCTCAATGCCAATGTTTTATAAGCACACTCTTACATCAACCCACTTTATTTGTGGAAATCTTTCTTAAGTTACATTAGATTGCCACATTTTCGAGGATATGTAATTTTTAATTGCAGCAGCCATTAAAAGAAAGTAATGGGCCTTAAGGAATGCTGTCATGTGCTGAAAATATCTTTAATATCTTTCAGGTGGTACAGTGGTTCAGTGGTTAGCACTGCTGCCTCACAGCACCAAGAACCTGGGTTTGATTCCACTCTCAGGGGACTGGACGGTTTGTACATTCGCATTATGTCTGTGCGCGTTTACTCCCACAGTCCAAAAATGTGCAGGTTGGGTGGATTGACCAGGGGAAATGTAAGGATTCGGGGAAAGGGGGTGGGTCTAGATGGAATGCTCTTCAGAGAGTCAGTGTGGACTCAATGAATTGAATAGCTTGCTTCCACACTGTAGAGATTCTGTGATTTAGTGGGTGGGCAGATTGTTTAATTCCAAAGTTTCTTACAGGCTTTCAAAGCAGTATTACTGGGCATCATTAATGTACACAAGTGGAAGGAACAGTGGACGAATTAAATCCTATAAATTATTGCAGTTTCTTCAGAAACTTTGACAATCTCTCACATAAGACCAATATGAACACAAGTGAAAAAAAGTGATGTTCCACAGGAGGGGAAGGATGTGTGGGATTCTGAAATTTATTATCACATGATAATTCTGTTCATTCCTTGTCTTTGGCTTCAGGTTCTATAAATTAGCATGATTTAATCACATCCCACAGAGTCAACATAACTGAAACTGAAAGCTATACAATGGAGCTGAAACCACGCATCAAACTGGAGAAGCTGAACTTGTGTTGAATTAGTTGATCTCAACCAGGGATGTAACTTGCTTCACTGTAGTTTGGCCTGTGCTAGGTAAACATGCATTAATAATCAGTCAGGATTCTTGCTTCTCATTTATATATGTAGTAACAGTTTGTGAAAAGTGTGTGTGAATATCATTGTGTATGTGTAAGAATATCTATAAGAGTTAGAATTGGCCTCAGCCTTATTTCCTATCAATACTAAAACACTTAGAAATATTTTGATTCAATTGTGCAAATTTTGGCTCCCTTATCATCTCACCAAGTGCAAATGTTGAGAAGTACTTATATCATTTACCTCACTGGGCGACATTGGGTGGTATGGTGGCTTAGTGGTTAGCACTGCTGCCTCACAATGCCAGGGATCCAGGTTTGATTCTCACCTTGAATATTGTCTGTGTGGAGTTTGCATATTCTCCCCATGCCTGCGTGGATTCCCTCTGGTGCTCCAGTTTCCTCCCACAGTCCAAAGATGTTCAGGTCAGGTGAATTGACCATGCTAAATTGCCCATAATGTTAGGTACATTAGTCAGGAGTAAATGTAGGGGAATGGGTCTGGATGGATTACTCTTTGGAGGGTCAGTGTGGACTTGTTGGGCTGAAGGGCCTGTTTCCATGCGTAGGGAATCTAATCTAATCACTAAGGAAGAATCACCACTTCAATTGGGAACACCACCAATTGCAAGTTCCCCTCCAAGCCACTCACCACCCTGACTTGGGAATACATCACTGTTCCGTAAGTGTCGCTGGGTCAAAATCCTGGATTTCCCGCCTTAATGGCATTGTGGGTCTTCCTACAACATGAGGACTGCAGCATTTCAAGAAGGTAGATCACCACCATTTTCTCAAGGGGCAGCTAGGGAAGGGCAATGAATTCTGGGTTCAGTCAGCAATGCCCCTATCCCACGAGTAAATTAGAAAAAACAAAAATAGTTAGGTGCTACTTTGTGGAAAAGGTGAATGTTTTGCATAATGTGTTCTCCTTTATCAAGCTAATGCCTACAGAGAAGTTTTGATCCTAATTGGCATTTTCCCAGAGGAATTAAACAGAAATATCTATTGGTATCAGACTCAAGTCCTGATGAGATGCAAGTTTCATCGATTACTCATACTTGTAAGTTCATTGGAACAGTTTTCCCTGGATGACAGGCAACAGTTTATTCAGGGAATGGGTGGAAGGGCAAACAGACTCTTGGGGTTCCCGTGAAATAGCAATGTCCTGAAACAGAGATGGGAAGGAGTCACCCTCCCCTTCCTCTCCCTGTGTCCTCCTGTCCAGGTTGAGCTTTCCTTGCCCTAATGTCCTCTTTCCATGCATTCACCAGAACAAGGGAGACTCCCTGACAAAGTATTGAACGTCAAAAGCTCCCTTTCTCTTGCTGACTTCTACATGGGCTCCAACAAAATCACATTGAGCAGCATTCACTCTATTTCTCGTGGAATTCCTGGAGAATTTCTGGAATTGTTGTTTGAGTGGTGATGACATCACATCAGAGAGCTCCAGAAAATCTACAGCTGTGTTTCAAAACTGTATTTTAAATCTGCAGTGACATGTGAAGAGCAGTAGGTGACAAACCTATCGGTATCCCCTTTTAACCAATGGGCTCAGCAAAGACAAGTTTACTACCAATATCAGCACTGCTTAGCAGAATGCCATGCAGTGCTCTCACTGACGGTCAGTATACAAGAAATAAATAAGCCTTTCATTTTTAAATTCCCATTCAGTTCTTAAGAAGAATCATAGTGAACTCAAAACACAAATTCTGTCTCTTTCTCTGCAGATTCTGCCACACCTTCTGAGTTTCTCCAGCAATTGTTAGTCCTCTTGGAGTCCTTTTAGTGTGTAATAAATAATTTTATTATTAAATAATAATCCGTTCCTCTTCCCCACCCCCAGCGTTATTTTCTGGCTATGATAACATTGTGTTAGAAAATCTGTCCTTTAGAAGGGAAAGGAAAAGAAAATGTGCAAAAAGAACTTTTTCATTCATTGTCAGTGCGAGGATTTTAAAGTTGAATGTTTCTTCTAACATAGTTTTTAGAAGGTGTGGTCCCTTTAAATGAAGTTCTAAAATTGCTGATTCCCTCAGAATAGCACATCTCAGCTTCTCCGGGACTGGGGAATCTCACAACAGGCCCATGTTGCTGAGACTTTGAATGTGTATTTCGTTATTGGGAATTAGTGCATCTGGGACCTAATGTCTGGACCTGAGAGAACATCTTAACCTGTAAAATTAAGTGATTGGGAAATACATCGAGGAACAATAGAGGTGTGGAGTGAATTAGAGTCCAAATAAAGAATAGAAAGTGAAATGGAGGAAAGGACTGAAAGAATGAAAAGAAATCAGAAAGGAAATAAAACATTAGCCATTACACTTTAACCATTAACATCCTGGGTTAAAGAGTTTGACTGACTGTCATTAACAAGGATGATGTGGCTAAAAGGTACTTACATCGTTAATTGCTAGACTTCACTCTGCAAGGGCTGCAACATGATGAAAACTGGAGTGAGATTAAGTGTAACAAACTGCTTTTGTGAAGTTAATGATGGAAAGATGCAATTTCACCAGCAACTTGCAGTTATTTGCAACTTAATAGGTTTCCCCTTCTCACCACAATTATCATTCAGATACCATTGCCTTTTAGCTGAGGTTCTTCAAATCTCCAGTCTAAACTCAGTGAAGCCTTGTGAAGGAGCTTTCCACATAGCTTGTAGAATGCTGAAAGGGTTTAAAGCGCTACATTATACATTGTTCCTGTTAATTTCCAGTAATCATTGGCTGATGAGCACTCCATAATCATTGCATACTGTGCAATTATTATGCCACTATTGCTAATCCTTCAGTTTGGACATCATCCTACAGCAAACACTAATCATCAATCTTAGATGTGACTACCATGCAGTTAGCAAAAATGGATTCCAAACTGATTAAATTAACCTCATAACATGTGTTTCTCTGCACATCTATCATTACAGAAACCATAAATATATTAACACTTCAAAAATTTTCACATTACTTGTATTTATAGCACATTTATAGATACCATTTCTGAACACATTGATAAACTACATTTTCTATACTCGTTGCTTGCAGTGTCAAAAACAGCATAATGTTCCCCAAAGAGGTATTGAAAGTGTAATTCCATTTTTATCTCAGATTCAAATGACAGAGATAAACGACTTGTTTTATATTTATGTAGTTGGCAACATATGTGAAAGCTGACTTACTTACAATCACATCCAGTATCTATCTTTTTCTACTTTATAGACACTGGTTAATTCAACTAAACAGCAAAATGTCCCTTTCCCCTATTGCTACTGGGCTCTTGCTTTATTTATTATGGAATTTAATTCAACAACGTAGTGTGTGCTATGCACAGCTCAGAGATTGCACTTCTTGATGGTCGCACCATTGGGAATAGCTGAGAAAAATAGATACCTTCTAAGCAGCTGCTCTTGACAACATTTAGTTTGAAAGTTGACAACCTAAGCATGACAAATTAATTCCAAAGCACTGCACATTGCAGTCAACAGCTCAATGCTACTGTGCTTTCCTCATATTTCTTTTTGCTTCCCATCTGTTGAGTATTGATCCTTTAGGCATCAAACAATAAAGAGACAAAATTAAAAACAATAGCATTTCATTGGCAACCATACATAACCTGAAGGCAACCCACTCAACTGCGCACCTGTTCTTAGCAATAATGAAGTAGTTATCGTGCTGGTCTTTTGTTTTACATTTGTGAAGTGTTCAGTATCATTTTCAATGAATAAAGTCACTCATGTTAAAGTGATCCCACGTAATACAATTCAATATTATGCAAAGATAGAAGGAAGAAACGCTATATTTTTCTTTTGCCATTCGCTGAAAGTATTATCAGAAAAAAATTATAATCAACTAATTTAACACACTTCATTTTTTGTTCATTTTAACACTACACATCAAGTGCCAAACTCTTAAATTATGCATTCTGGAGTGTGATGAAATTAATGGTTTGCAATATTTTACCTACTTAGGAATAAATTAATTATGTATTAAATATAAGATTGGAGCAATACAAATCCGAGATAGTGAAATGACAGATTGGTTAGTGAATAATTAAGGTACATGTTACATTCTCCCCTAATCTGAAGTACAAGATCCAGAATGATGTGGGATCTGTCATTCCATGGTAGATTGTGGAGGTGAAGCCTAATTCCACAAACATGGTGTAGTGTCAAATGTTAATTTAAATAAGATAGTCTACATCATCTACTGGTAGGAGGTTTTGGAGTGATGCTAATGTCGTTGGATCAGCAATTCAGAAGGCTGGGCTAATTTTCAAGCAATATTGGCTCAAATCTCACTATGGCAGAGAGTGAAGTCTGATTTTGACTTAAAACGGTCTGTAAATAAAATCTAATCTATTGTTGATTGTTTAAATGCTCATCTGGTCAAAACCTAAGGTCTTTTGGGGAAGGAAATCTGCCATCCTTAGTTGGTCTGACGGTCATGTGACACCAGGCCCACTGCAATATGAAACTCTAGGCAAATAGCAATGGGCAATTCATGCTGGCTCAGCCAATGATGTCCACAACCCAGCAATGAATACAACAAATGGGAACTGATGTCAGATCACATGACGATGTTCTCTTGAGCAGCTTTGTGACTGAGCTAAAGATTTGACCTGTATCTAGTTAGAGCTTACCATGTTAAATTGAAAACTAATGTTTGCTGACATAAAAAGACTCCTGCAATATTTATCAGCCTCTCTCCTAGACCCTAATGTAGCAGTAGAGCAGATGGTGGCAGCAGGTGGATCAGTAAAAGGGCATGTTGTCTGTGTATCTGGCTCAGAGCAGATCCTCAGTAAAGCAGAAACAATTAAAGAACTTCCACTTGTTCAAAGTGTTGCAGAGCATCAGTAATTTATGGAAATAGTGAATTGAGTGAGGAAGGTTTCATCCAATGAATCAATTGTGCGTGAACCATTAGCACAGTGGCTGAGCCAAGACCAGGCTTGGTGCTTGGAATTGGCCCTACAAATGTCATTTGAAAGGATTGCTGAAATGTTCATTTCCCTGGTCATATTGGCTTATTATGAAACAGAGTTGTTGCTGCCGATGCATCATCGAGTGAATTGGGAGCTGTATTTGAGCAGATTGAATGGGATGATAAATGTAAACTGTTAGATGACACATCTCACTCATTGACTAAAACAACAAAGGTAAACATTTATTGTAAAAAAAACTTAGCTGCTATCTACTGAGAAACTCAGTAGGTCTGGCGGACTTCAGAAAGTTTGAAAAGTGCTACTGGGCTTGAAATATTAACTCTGTTTCTCTCTCCACGTATGCTGTCAGACCTGTTGAATTTCTCCAACATTATCTGTGTTTGTTTTGGTTGCTGCCTTAGCTTGTGAGAAGTTTACAGACTAATCAGCCTGTCTCTGGGTATCCTTCATTTAACTTTGCTTATCCCTCTCAACTGCTCAATGTTATCTTGAATTAAAGGAAACAATTTAAAACATACTCTCAGGTCGGTGGTCATATTTGAGGTATTTCAGAAGCATTGAGGTATATTCATCAACTAGAAGTAAGGTATCCTCTACAAATTGAATGGAATAAAAAATGGAGCAAAGATGATTATGAAACTAAATCAAGACTGTTGATTGCTTTTCTTTTTAGCTTAATAAAAGGAACAACTGCACTGCTGCAGTTCCGAACCTGGGATTTCCATTGCACTCTGACACACACATGTGCACACACAGATGCACATACACAAACACACATGTGCACATGCACAAGCACACGCACACACACGTATGCACTCACACATGCAGACACGCACACACACATGCACACTCACTCTTTCAGTTGACTGACCATGTGCATGTTAGTTCCTCATTCCTACGATTCAGCTTCCAAGTTGAGAAAGCTGCTTCTTCAGCATTTTACCAAAGCAAAATACTACAGATGCTGAAGATGTAAAATAAAATCTGAAAATTCTGGGGAAGACAGCAAATCTGATGATGGAAACAAAATGGTTTCAGGCCCGTGACTTTCATTAAAGAAACTCTGAAACCTGAAATGTTAATTTTACCCTCGGATACTGCCATATATGCAGTTATATTATTTTCTAAGTTTATTTCTTAACTCTCCACTGTTTTAAATTTCACTTATTTTCTTATAAAATGTGAATGAAGTGTTCTCAAGCCATAAATAAAATGAGAGAGGTGTAATGAGTGAAGTTTGCAATCCACATTAGAGCTTACTGGAGAAATCCTTCTCCTGCCCAGAGACACATGCATTTGTTCCAGACAAATACTGAACACCGCCCTGTGATATTTTCTTCGCTGAAGTAGGTTATTGAAAAGAATCCACAAATAATATTTCCCTAATCAGTAATCTAGTAACATCCCTGCATTTGTGCGGTAATTTAAAATTTCATTTTCATGTAGATATTTTGCTCAACCTTGAGTTCTTTTTTGAAGCCAGTAGCTAATTAAGTCCCCAAGTTCAAACTCTTAGCGGTGCTATTTTGCAATTTGGGAGTGTAATTTTTGATAGATGTTCTTCCAGTTTAATGAAAATAAAATTTGTTGCCGTGTCAGCTCCCTCACAGCAGAAGAGTCTGTACCAATAGGAAAATGCTGACACTGTAATATCACGGTTACAACAGAAATGGAGCCCATGTCACTAATTGTAACTGTGTCAGCTTCAAGTTAAAACAATCCAAATCTAATCATATTTTCACTTTCCGACCTTTATGTCAAATCTTAACCTGATTTTCCTTTTGAAAATCCAACAGTCTGCTCTGAACCATTCTTGCTAGTGAATCATTCTGTGTGACAACAATCAGTTTTGTGCAAATTCTTCTAAGCTGTCCTCTCTCTCACAGGCACAGCATTCCAGGGAATGCAGATTCATATTGCTCTCCTGCATCTTTGCCACAACATGAAGGCACTTATGACTGGAAACCTTGCATTCGGAGTCTGTCCACATCTGCTGAAGGTAGACGCTGGTCCTGGATTTCCATGTGGCTGTGTTTCTCCACTACTGTGGACACTGTCAATGCGGCAACTGCAGAGATGACCACAGCCTCTATGCCTGGTCCTTTGAGAATGCTTCGCATGGATCCATGTGGGCAATATCAGACACAAAGCAGTATATAGATAACGGGGCCTCAAAGGTTTGTTCATGAGTTGTAGAATCTAATTGTTTTATACATGGGAGGGGTATGCTTGGCTAAGTGAGAGAACCCTTTAGTTTCATTTTTAACATTGCAGCACACACACAGATAACTTCAGAACAACATTCTCAGAACATTGAGGTATGGAGGTCTCCACTAACAGGTCAGTGTGATATTTCTGCATGCACCTTGCACACAGTTGCCCAATTCAGTTGTTCATTTCGTTCTTGGTGCATAGGTTGAAATTGTGATAGCAATAATGAGAACCTCTCCTTCCCATCCTTGACACTCACATTACTGAAAAAAGGCAGCATTGCATCTAGGATAATACTGTGTTAGGGTCCAGGCTGTGAAGTGAGCAGCTCCTGGACCATGTGCAGGTGATGGAACCGTGAAAGACATTTGCAACGTTTGTATTTTAGGGCAAATCCTTACAGCTCACCTGACAGATTCACAGTGTTTAGTAGGGTGAATATAGAACAGTAAATGTGGTGTTAAGACCATAAGACCATAAGACATAGGAGTGGAAGTAAGGCCATTCGGCCCATCGAGTCCACTCCGCCATTCAAGCATGGCTGATGCGCATTTCAGCTCCACTTACCAGCATTCTCCCCGTAGCCCTTAATTCCTCTAGACAACAAGAATCTATCAATCTCGGCCTTGAAGACATTTAGCGTCCCGGCTTCCACTGCACTCCGTGGCAATGAATTCCACAGGCCCACCACTCTCTGGCTGAAGAAATGTCTCCGCATTTCTGTTCTGAATTTACCCCCTCTAATTCTAAGGCTGTGTCCACGGGTCCTAGTCTCCTCGTCTAACGGAAACAATTTCCTAGCATCCACCTTTTCCAAGCCATGTATTATTTTGTACGTCTCTATTAAGTATCCCCTTAATCTTCTAAACTCCAACAAATACAATCCCAGTATCCTCAGCCGTTCCTCATATGCTAGACCTGTCATTCCAGGGATCATCCGTGTGAATCTCCGCTGGACATGTTCCAGTGCCAGTATGTCCTTCCTGAGGTGTGGGGACCAAAACTGGACACAGTACTCCAAATGGGGCCTAACCAGAGCTTTATAAAGTCTTAGTAGTACATCTCTGCTTTTATATTCCAACCCTCTTGAGATAAGAGACAAAATTGCATTCGCTTTCTTAATCACAGACTCAACCTGCATGTTTACCTTTAGAGAATCCTCGACTAGCACTCCCAGATCCCTTTGTGCTTTGGCTTTATTAATTTTCTCACCATTTAGAAAGTAGTCCATGCTTTTATTCTTTTTGCCAAAGTGCAAGACCTCGCACTTGCTCACGTTAAATTCCATCAGCCATTTCCTGGACCACTCTCCCAAACTGTCTAGATCCTTCTGTAGCCTCCCCACTTCCTCAGTACTACCTGCCTGTCCATCTAACTTCGTATCATCGGCAAACTTCACTAGAATGCCCCCGGTTCCCTCATCCAAATCATTAATATATAATGCGAACAGCTGTGGCCCCAGCACCGAACCCTGCCGGACACCGCTCATCACCGGCTGCCATTCTGAAAAAGAACCTTTTATCCCAACTCTGTTGCAGGTGGCTCATGGCTAGGAGTTTTAGTTAATGCCTGAAGTCAACACAAAAAATGATCTGATGCATGGTGTTTAACAATTGTAATATGTGTGTGTCTGCTTTATGTTCCTGCTCCTTGCAGAGCCTCACATTACACCAAAGCAGAGTGCCCATCCCCATCCCCTCCACCCCACTCCCCAGAGGAAAATAAAACCACTTACTTTGCCCACTCTGACTGTCATCGCAACCATTTTGATTGCACACTTTTCCCTGAGGATAGAAGGTAACACAGTGAGTGATTTACAGATTGAGTCACAGGCTCAACCTTTATTATCCAGGTGACTCCTCCTCTCGCCCCAACACCCTTCTGTTTTTTCCGCTTTTCCCTTCTTTCAACCCCAACAATGTTGATATTCTACATATTCCACCTGTGGTATAAACTGTGGTGTATATACATATAATTTTTGATCCAAGAGTGTGGTGCTGGAAAAGTACAGCCGGTCACGCAGCAGCTGAGGAGCAGGAAAATCGATGTTTCACGCAAAAGCCCTTCCTCGGATACTGCCTGACCTAGTGTGCTTTTCCAGCACCACAGTCTTGGCTCTAATCTCCAGCATCTGCAGTACTCACTTCCGCCTATATAATTTGTGATTACTGGTCACATACTTGGATATCTGGGGTTGAGTTTGTAACTGGTGTTTTTCTGTGTGCCTAAAGTTAGTAATTAACTTACATGGTAATTTTGTGTAATAACAGTTTTCACAGCTTGATTTGTGTACTAATGGACTTTTGGTAATATTAGATGGTTTGTTACCGAGCAATTATAAATAATAGTGCCTCAAAGGTTTGTTCATGAGTTGTAGAATCTAATCATTTTATATGTGAGAAAGGTATCCTTGGCTAAGTGAGAGAACCCTTTTGTTTCATTTTTAACTTTGTGTATTGTTTCAGTCCTGTGTAGACTTTGGAACAGGATAGCTATATGGAATTGTGCTCCTGAGAAGAGAAGGATATACTTAGAGTGAAATGTCAATGTTGGCTCTAGAACAGATAAAAAGCCCTGCAGTTGGACATTAGCTGAGTGCGACGGTATTCAAGTGTTTAATATCTCCACAAAGAACCTACTGCAATTCCAGTTTCAAAATTTGAAGTCTCAAGTGTCTTAAGCCTACCAAGGTGTTTGATACAGGGATCCTGGTATGGGTATTATATGAATGTTATTGTGGGTGCTGTACCAGGATGTTTTGGGTATTATACAAAAGCTGTTTTGTTTCTTTTCAATTTATAAAGAATTTTTTTGGAATGAATGACATTATATTATACTGTGTGCTAAATCTTTGAATTTGAATTAGAAACACGAAGATTGGATTATTCTGTTTTATATTTGTTCCTTTTGTAATTGAAACAAATCAAGTTATGATATATCAAGCTGGGATCCTGTCTGAGATCTGCCTTGTTCAGCAATGACACCTGCTAAGTTCATAATGCATCCAACACTTCCTTTAACTGCTCAGCTCCCCACAAAGTCCCCCTGGGCCCCAGGTGTATAACTTAGTTATTGCCAAACATTGTTAAACATAGAAACTAGGAGCAGGAGTAGGCCATTCAGCCCTTCAAGCCTGCTCTGGCATTATATATGATTATGGTTGTTTCATAAATATAGACCATTTCCCTCATCAAAGCTGGGCAGTGAAGATTGTCAATGACTTCTGCTCCTGCAGTAACCCACCTGGCCAATGCTCTATCATCTCACATTTTTACATGTAAGCTATCCAGATCTTCTCAATTATTAAAAGCAAATTACTGCGGATGCTGGAATCCGAAACCAAAGAGAAAATGTTGGAAAATCTCAGCAGGTCTGGCAGCATCTGTAAGGAGAGAAAAGAGCTGACGTTTTGAGTCTAACTGACCCTTTGACAAAGTGAGAGATTTTCCAGCATTTTCTCTTCTCAATTATTATCTGCCTCCAATCCCAACAATTGACTTCTCCAACATCCCCAACATAACACTGGCACATGAAAATCCCTCTTGACTTTCACTGTTTCCTCCCAAGGTTTTCTCAGAATGTTTTCATTAATACTCTCTCCTGTTTACACAAACACCTTCAGAAATCCTACTGACACCAGTCTCAAAGTTGCTTTCAGAATGGAGGTATCATTTATTTCTAAGTCTAAAATCTACATATCCCCCTGAGCACACATGAATCCAGCCCATGAACTGTGTCTGTCCTTGTGTGATAAGTGCCCAAACAGTAGCTTCACAGTGTGAGATGACAGTGAGCAACATTGCAAGGTAAAGCTATATTGTAGGCAGGTTGAGATTTGCTATGGTAATCTGCTGAGGCTGATACGTTTCTGGAATGGCTGCCTTTATCATTCAGGGATTGGGAGAATTCCATTTCCAGAATGAGAGTTTGAGAAAATAACAATAGAAAATAAAGGTAAAAATCACACAACGCCAGGTTATAGTCCAATAGGTTTCATTGGAAGTACTAGCTTTCACAACGCTGCTCCTTCATCAGGTGGGGAATGGGTCTGGGTGGGTTACTCTACGGAAGGTCGGTGTAGACTTGTTGGAGTGAAGGGCCTGTTCCAATACTGGAGGGAATCTCAAGATTTGGAAGGGAGGTAGTTGTTTGAGAAATGTATAATCAGCAGGGAAGTGGTACTGAATAAATTGATAAGGTTGCAGATTAACATGTGCTCCGGTCCTGATAAACCTTATCCTAGGATCAGTTGATGAATTAGCTTAAAGTTTCCATCCTTCTTTAATATGGTGCAGATTCCATTTGAAGGGGAAATAGGGAATGTAACTTCTTTATTCAAAAACGAAGGGAGGCAGGGAGTAAGAAACTGTTATTTTAATATCTGTCACAGGGAAAATGTTAGAGATATTATTCAAGATGTTACATCAGGATACTTTGAAAATTACAAGTTGATCGGCAGATTCAACATGGTTTTGTAAAAGGGAAATTATGCTTGGCCAATCTATGAGTGCTTTAAGATGGTAACATGAATTCTGGATTAAGAATTTAGAATTCCAGAGTACAGTTAACAATATGCAATATCAATGATTATTGTGGATAGTAGAAGCTTACATTGTAGCTAAAACATAATGCTGTGGATAGAAAATCGGTTGTCTAACAGGAAAAGAAACAGTCATACATTTTTTTTGGTTGACAAGATGTAAGGAGTGGATTGCGACAGGAATCAGCATTGGGTTGTCAGCATTTTACAATTTATATTTTAATGTTTTGGATGACAAGACTGAAATCGAGGCATCCTGATGTGAATCTATATCCCCTTCACTGTTGCTGGGTCAAAATCCAGAGCTCCTTTCCAAACAGCATGTGGACATATCTCTACCCAAAGGGCTGTATTGGCTAAAGAAGGCAACTTACTACCATCTTCTTAAGGGCAATTAGGGATGGGAAATAAATTCTGACTTAGCCACCAATGCAAATAAGTTGTGAAGAGGACATATGGTTATCTAAGTGATATAGATTGGTTAATCGAATTGTCAAGGATTTGAAAAATGTAGTATAATATTGAGAAATGTGTAATTATCTGTTTTGACAAAAATTATTTAAAAAATCACGCTTTGGCTAAAATAATTGATTTTTGAGCTCTGAGATGCAGAGAGAACTGAGTGCCCAAGTGCACAAATCCCAGAGGGTTAGTGCACAGGTACAGTGAGTAATTAGGAAAGCTAATAAAATGTATTTTTTTTTATTGTCGATAGACTTGAATACAAAACTCAGGAGGTTATGCATTAGTGGCACTGGGTATTGGTGAGACCACATCTTGACCTTTGTGTACAGTATTGGTCTGTTTATTTCAGGAAAGATACAAAATCATTAGAAGAAATTCTGGGAAGGTTATGACAGAAATACCTGGAATGGGCAGGTTGTCTTGTGGATTAAGGTTGAACAGGTTACACCTATTGCAAACATATGTGGGGAGTTCTTGGACCAAGGGGGATAGGACAGTATCTAGGTAGGTGGAAAAGACTTCGGTGGGGCAGGAGCAGGCTGAGACGATTAGTTGGCCGGGATGGTCAGGCTTGTGGATCTTGGGTAAGAGGTAGAGGTTGGAAGCTTTGAGTGGGAGATCCCTGGGGTGATGAGGTTGTGTGCAGTTGGGGATAATGGTTTGGTGATGGGAGGTGAGGTCGTGGTTGAGGGGCAGTAAGTAGACGTGTCTTTGAGTTGGTGCCTGGCTTCAGCGGTGTAGAGGTCAGTGCGCCAAACTATCACAGCAGCCACCCCCCCTTGTCTACAGGTCCATAGATACACCTGTATCAGCTCAGGATTAAAAAGTGTCTTGAATGAAACATAAACAATCTTGAGGAATTGCGACAGGGTACATGGAGAAAGGATCTTAGGTGTCATTATTTCAAAATAAGGAGCCATCAATTTAATAGAGAGATCAGGGAAAGCCTTTTTCTCACAGAGGATCATGGAAGATTGGAATTCTCAGCTTAAAGGTGGTAGGAGCAGAGTATTTGATATTGTTGAACTATAGGGAGAGGCTGAATAGGCTGGGCCTATTTTCCCTGGCGGGTCGGAGTCTGAGGGGCGACTTGTAGAGGTTTATAAAATCATGAGGGGCATGGATAGGGTGGATAGTCCAGATCTTTTCCCCACTCCACGGAATTCCAAAACTAGAGGGCATAGGTTTAAGGTGAGAGGGACCTAAGGGGCAACTTTTTCACACAAAGGGTGGTGTGTGTATGTAATGAGTTGCCAGAGGAAGTGGTGGAGGCTGGTACAATTACAGCAGTTAAAAGGCATCTGGATGAGAATATGAATAGGAAGGGTGTAGAGGAATATGGACCAAGTGCTGCAATATGGGATTATATTAATTTAGAATATCTGGCTGGCGTGGATGAGTTGGACCGAAGGGTTTGTATCCATGTTGTAGATCTCTGTGACTCTATGGCTTGAGAAGTGGATAGATTATCGATAAATGAGAGTCAAACAGTTATCAGAGATAGGTTGGAGAGTGGAAAAATCATATAAGCCAGAAGAGTAGGTTTGAGGGATCAAGAAGCCTATTCTCACTCCTTATTCATATGCTCATAGGTCTGAATGTTGATATTTTATTAATGATTGGACTTTTTACCCAGCATTCACCTGAAGATGTTTGAATACTCTGCTTTTTTACACTTTTTCTTCTAAAGTGTATGACTTCAAATTTATCCATGCATTAATCCTAAACCCGGGATGTAAACTTTATATGGAATTCTTACTTAAAGTTGTTTTTGCACAGTCAATAAAAAAGTGAAACAACTTTGAAGTGAATCATAATTTCCCATCAGAATCACTGTTAAAGCCAGAGATAGGTTCGTTCAGATAGATCTCATTCAGACGAAGCAATATACAGGTTGATATGTCATACTGTACATGTGAAACACTGTGCACTACAATCAAAATAACTTGTAAATTAAAATGCACTATTAAATTTAAAAGGAAATCAATATAATAAATGTAAAGGTTTGGAAATTTACAAACATCTACAGTGCAATATGTTTGATAACCAAACCTTGTCTCTATGGCGAACAGAGCGATAGAAACTATGTATGGGTAAGAATTAGCAGCTCTAAATAAGGGTCACAAATGGGCGCAGACTTGGTGGGTTGAAGGGCCTTTTCCTGTGTGTTATTGTATTGCATTGTATTGTAATGTATTGAATTATATTGTACAGGTTGGTTTGCTATAATGTGCATTTCATCAGCGCAAATTAGCTATGGATAAATGAATGACGAATTGTGGACTTTGTTTGGATAACGCAAACGTTTTACTGAACAGGTATAGCAATTTTGTATTAGCAATCTTCTACAGCGCAATATTCTCTAGCTTATCCATAGCACGATTTTCTATAGTGCAAGATTACAGAAGAACACAACTGCAATGTTATAGCAGAACGACGGATCTTGTATTATATGGCAGAAACTGTTTGATACAAGTAACAGCTGAAGTCCCAGAAGAATGGGTACTGGCGAACAGTTGTCACTAACTGGAGCCTCGGACCTCAAAATGAGTTCAGAACAGGATGCAGATTTTAGAAAAAAGCCTTCAGAGAACAGGGCTACAGAATAAACCCCAAGGATTAAAGTCAGAAGAGAGGCTGGGAAACAAGGCAGCCGAGAGGTAAAGGTGGATGGTAAGAGTGAGAGGCAAAACCAGGACTGTGGCTTGGGAGAGTGACTGAAGGTAAAGGTAGATGCACTTAGGGGAAAAAGATCATGTATTTGCAGGCCAAAGAAGAAAAAGGATGCAACCAACAACATTAATGTAAAATTGGCAATGTTAAACTGATATCCTGTCACCTCATTATTAATGATGAAAAATTGAAACAATATTAAGTGATTTAATGTAAAGCAGAGATTTACAGTACTTTCTCGAGAGAAGAAAATGTATGGTATTATTAATTGTACTGTCCTGTTATTCTGTCTCTTTTAATATTCTATTCTCAATTTTTTAACTGAAGATTCACACAGTTTATATATCTATCTTTTAGACAAACTTTGCCTACCTAATGTACGTTTTACAAAAAATTAAATCACTTGTTTTCTTCACACTTTC
This sequence comes from Chiloscyllium punctatum, assembly GCF_047496795.1. Classification (NCBI taxonomy): domain Eukaryota; kingdom Metazoa; phylum Chordata; class Chondrichthyes; order Orectolobiformes; family Hemiscylliidae; genus Chiloscyllium; species Chiloscyllium punctatum. The sequence continues at coordinate 5,197,914 of NC_092779.1, read as the reverse complement.
TTCAATTTTCCTCCACCTGGTCCGAATTTATCAGAATTATTTTTACAGAGAATTTTAAAGAACAAAAATTGTGTGTCCATAGAGTTTTGATTTTGACAATAAACCTTGAAAAGTGCTTTTTGTCAGATCTGGCAATCCTCTGGTGCAGTGAATTATGTGTTAAAGAGAAAAGGACTCATGGCCAACAAATACACTCAGGACAAAATCATAAGGAGATTTCATCCACTGTATACTCAGAGGCACATTAGTCTGTGAAATCTGGGTTTAGGACTGAAAAAAAAATAAAGTAAGCAAAAACTAGCAAGGAGTAGGAATTAAAAATTGAGTTCGAACTCTTGCCTGATCAGAACAGGGTGTGTTATGGCATAATTGTGGTACCTTCCCAATAACTGTCTGATGTACTTGATTGAAAAGAGCTGTTTTGACATGAAAGAGAGAGAAAGAGTGATCCTCACTTCAGACAGGACAGGGTTTCACTGAAACTGGTAAGTAAGGTGTGACAATTATATTGTCAGTAGTTTGCAGCTGCGTTCTGACGTCAGACTAAACAACACCAAACACAAAAGAGGAATGTGAAGATTAGTGACATTTACTGTTTAGGAGGTGTACTTGATGATGTGGAGAACCAGGAGTGCTCACTGAGACCTCCTCACCCCCCGATGGGGTGTATCTCACCACATCCATCACCAGTAGCACCCTGGACCCCTGCTGGACTTGTCTTGGTCAGCTGTGGCTATCTGACAGTGACCTCCTGTTGTGCTCGCATTTTCCTGAAGCATTTGAAGCTGTGAAGATATTAATGCTGAGCTGTGCATTCGACACCGCCCAATCTGATGATGTCATCAAGACTTGGGTGAGAGAAAAACACTGGATTGTGAAGGAGAGGCAGACCCAACATTGAGGTCTTTGCACAGCCTCCTAACAAAGTCTCAAATCAGTGTTTCTAACTACTGTTATTCAATAAGCTACATCTTGCTGAAGGCAAAAGCCTTCTTGTTAAGATTACCGATTCATTCCTTTACCATGCCAAGCCAGACAGACTGCTTAGATTCCAATCGAGAAAAGAGAATGATGGCAGGAAATCCACCTGAAGTATCTTTCACCAAGCTGAGACATATAAATTGAAACACATCGGATTCTAAAGAGGCTTGACAGGTTCAATGCTGAGAAAATGTTTCCCTCATGGGAGAGTCTGGGACCAGAGGGTACAGTCTCAGAATAAAAGGGTGCTAACTTAAGACTGAGATGAGGAGGAATTTCTTCTCTCAGAGTGTTGTGAGTCTTTGGAACTCCTTGCCTCAGAGACCCATAGAGGCAGAGTCCTGGTGTATATTTAAGGCTGAGATAGAGAGATTGTTCATCAGCCAGGGAATCAAGTGTTCCAGGGAAAGGGCAGGAAAGTGTGTGTGAGATATGTTGGATCAGCCATGATTCTATTGAATGGTGGCGCAGGCTCAAGGGGCTGAACAGCCTATTCCTGTTCCTAGTTCTTATGGTCTTTTGGCGAGGATACATCAAAGAACACTTTCCAGGGTCAGAATCTCAGGTTCAAGTCCCATCTGCTCTGGATGTGGATTATAACATATCTGCGCACTTGTAGCCCAATGGTAGTATTCCTACCTCTGAGCTGAAAAACCTGGTACAGGTCTTACCTGGTTCATGTCATGTTTCAAAACATAGATTGAAATTGCTCAAGAAACTCAGCAGGTTTGGCAGCATATGTGGAGAGAGAAACAGAGTTAACGCTTCAAGTCAAGTGACCCTTATTCATAACTGGACTTGAAATGTTAACTGTTTTTCTCTCCCCAGGTTCTGCCAGACCTGCTGTGACTCCCCAGAAAGTTCTATTTTTTTATATTGTTTCAGACTTCCAGCATCTGTAACTCTTTGTTTTATTTTTATGTATCGCACTCCCATCTGATTCAGGTTAATTAAAAATACCTCCAACAACATCCCTCACCTGTCAGGTGACTAATACTGGGTTTGGGTCAGTCCCGGGACAATCTGAAATTTGTGCTTGTCACAGTCAAAATAACATACAAAATGTATAGAAGATATCAGAGGGTTTGGTAAGCTTATAAGGAATAGAACTCTTCACTTAACATGTGACGAATAAGGTGCCATGTCTCACTGTGTTTCTAGTGCATTAATTGTGACAAATAATACATGATTTCTCATGTTCTCCCCCTCCTGTTGGGTGTACTACCATTGTATAAGCAGCTTTGGCTGATTGTATACGCACTGAAAAAAACACTTACAAATTTCAGAGCATTGATGTAATGACAATATTTAATTGCACCTTTTGAGTTGCTTGATTTGAAACAGAATTCTGTAATTGCTATAATTATCAATTTGAGTCATTTTCCTCCTGTTTCAACAGCAATTTAGCAAATTTAGAGAAGTCAAGAACAATTTGCTAATCATAAAATGTTGGTCTGATGTTAGTGGGTTGGAATGATTGATTACCTGATTACACTTTGTGAGTTTTAAAATGCATTTAAACATCAAACTCACAATTATTGCATACGAGACACAGTGTGCATTTTCATGAGCAAGTTAGCATCACAATGTTTTGAACAAAGTAGAATGGTGAAAAATAGATAAGTTCTCTAAAATCAACATAAATGATTTTTAAGATCTATGTCTAAGTGAAAGTTGAATAGATCAGTTACAATCAAAATGCTTGTAATTAAATGACAATCTCAATCCTGTCATATGTTAAAACCTTCCAGTTTAGTGTTAATGATGTCTGAGTGAGGGCTACGTGAAGAATATGGTATAATCACCCAAGTGATGTGGAGAATGTTATTTGAATACCATAATTTCATAAACTGATACTAAAAGAACATTAATGAACTTATGCATTCAAAGTGTCATGGTTAGCTGAGTAAATAACCATTCTGCTTCTGAGCTTGAAGGCTGTAGGTTCAAACCCAGTCCCTCCAGAGGTTTCTTGTATGAAGACCTGGTTGACATTTCAGAGCTTCACTATTGGAGATGCTAACAGCCAGTGAGATATCAAACCTTATCCCTACACTCATTCTCAAATGGACATTGAAGATTGTATGGCCTTATAACTAAAGGTGAAGACAGAAGCTTCTCCTAGTATTTGTTTCTCTCATGACATTTTTTCATTCATTCATTCATGGGCTGAGGATTTCACTGGCTAGGCCAGCATTAATTGTCCATTCTGATCTGCCCCAGAGGGCAATTAAATATCAACTACATTGCTGTCGATCTGGAGTCACATGTAGGCCAGACTGGGTAAGGATGGCAATTTCCTTCCCTAAAGGACATTAGTGAACCAGATGGGTTTTTCTGACAATCAACAATGGATTCATGGTCATCATCTGTCTCTGAATTCCAGAATTTTAGAAATGAATTCAAATTCCACCATCTGCCATGGCAGGATTTGAACCTGGGTCTCCGGAAAGTTGTCTGAGTCTCGGGAACATTACTCGGGTCTCCCATTGAATGTTCCAGCATTGATAGCACTAGGCCATCACCTCTAAAACCAGATGATCTGGTCATTATCTTATTTGGGTTTCTGGGACCTTGCTGTGAACAAATTATCTTCACTTTTTCTGACATTACAACATTGAGTGTATTTCAAAGACACATCATTGATATGGAGTGCTGAGGACATGGCAAGTGTTTTGTAAACACAAATTCTGTCTTCCCATTTGTTTCTTCAGATGATGTGGAGAAGGTGAAGTTTCATGCATCTATCATGGAAACATTAGAACCTTTGAGTATTTGAATTTACTTTGAGTTTTTCTTCAGGTTTTCCCTTCTCTTCAGCAGCAGCTAATTCTTGCTGATGTGGAGCTTCACAAAGGCAGGCTCCCTTCAGTACTTTGACCAATAGGCTGCCTGCCACATACTAGTCAATTCAAAGAGTATTCGCGGGCTATTTCACCATCTGATTGGAGTAAATGGCAGGACAACCTGATATTCTCTCCACACATGTGAACAATTTCCACCCAGAATGACTCAGAGTGTGTGTAATAATCCTAAATAAAAAACCAAACTAACTGTGGATGCTGAAAATCAGAAACAAAAACAAAGATTGCTGGAAAAGCTCAGCAGGTCTGGAAGCATCTGTAAAGAGTAATCAAAGTTAACACAATAATCTTGTCACAAAACAACTCAATATTCCCACTGCCATCAAAATGATAAAAATGTCTGGACAGAGAACCCTTGGGATCCAAGTGGTCTGTGTAACCTATTCCCACAGTTACTGAAGGCAAGTGAATGCATGGAGTGCAGACTGATAGGGTAAGCCAGGCGTTATATCTATTCTTGACATAACCATTGCCTACCTGAAACAAGAGCCCTGAGGGTAAATAGAAACTGGTAAAATATCAGCACACTTGGTATGAGTTGCTGCAACTGGGTCATATCAATCTGTAATGACATGTTTAACACATCTCCTGCCCACCGTCTATCTTGACACCTCCTATGGATCAACCTTCCAGAGCAAGATCTATCAGCTGTGGATCAAGAAATACAAGAAACCACTAAAAAGTTTCTTGTTACAAACCCCATCCGTTAAATGAGAGGCTATGAGCTACACAGCGTGGGTGGTCCTTGCTAAATAGTTTCAGGACAAGCCATGTCCCTATTTATCCAACCTCTAATGCCAGAGCCTCATTCCAAATCCCTTATTCACTTGTGGAAAGACCCAAACATTGCTGCACATTTCTGAGGAGTATCATCTCTAAAGTGCAAGACTAGTCACCTTTAAACTCAACAAATGAGGAGGGAATCACTTGACTTCAGGGATTTTTAATGACTAAGTAAGATGATCTGGGTCAAATACCCAAATTCACAATGGGAGGTCAAAATAAAGGTCCTGTAAATGTATCAGTAGGAGCAGTAGGCAGAAGTGCGTACTGCAGATGCTGGAAATCAGAGTTGAGATTAGAGTGGTGCTGGAAAAGCACAGCAGGTCAGGCAGCATCTGAGGAACAGGAAAATCGATGTTTCGGGCAAAAGCCCTTCATCAGGAATGATTTCTGATGAAGGGCTTTTGCCCAAAATGTAAATTTTCCTGCTCCTCGGATGCTGCCTGACCTGCTGTGCTTTTCCAGCACAACTCTAATCTGGTCTCAGTAGGAGCAGTGCCTGTGCAGACTGAGCATGGAACATTGCATTGCCTCACATTATATGCTTTTAATCCAAAACCAAAAGTGATGCCTAATAATTTCTACCTCATGATGCTTATAATAATGCAGATCTTTTGTGAGAATATGTTTGAAGCTCTGAAGTCAAAGTTAAAGTGAGTGAAAATTAGCAGGTGGACACAGTTATTCCAAAAGTATAGCTTTGACTAAATTAATCTCACTGTTACTCGATTTAAAAAAAATTCAACAGCTTTCAGAAATCCTGCAGCCATATACTTTAGTAGTCATTGATGAGTAACTTTCAGGCAGCATTGGCTATCTTCCAAATAATCAGACATTCAAATCCCTTGGCTGTCGATCACTCACATGTTTTCTCTGGGAGAGTCAAATGGGTTTTGTCAGCCTGTGACAAGACCACTAAGTAGACTGCTTCATGAAAGCAAATTGTTCCAACGCAGAAATGAATAAGGTGAGAGAACAGGTCAATATCTAAACCTGATCAGGAAAAGTAGCCTTTCAGTCCTTCATCATTGTAACATTATACCTTTTTTTTGTATATGAAAGACAAGAATATTCTCCATCAGCTGTCACCTCAGGACAATGTAAACATGTCATTTCTTTTCTTGGTGAACTGACTGTAACTCTTGAGCAATGTAAGAGCATAGGATGTGTTACTGGTTGTTACTGGAGGATGGGTTGTGTGCTTGACTGAGCTATATTGACTGAACTGTGCTCATGGGCAGTCAAGAAAATAACAGAGACCTAAGCAAGAAACTGACCTTAAAGGTCTATTGCAGGGGACCATCATATATCATGTAGATAAAGCCTGTTTTCTGAAAAGTACCGTAGAAAAACATTTACTGAAGGCAAAAAGTGAAGACCTTGACACAAAATCAATTATGGCAGTAGTCAAGCTTGCTAAAGAATTGATAATGAGAATGCCCACTTGTGAAGATTCTTATCGAATAAAAGTGCTTCTAAAAATATGTCCATTTGCTTGGTCATTCTTGTATAATTTGCTTGCTAATCTCTCAACATTTGATCGATGAGTTTATCCTTCTTGTGTTATTAAACCATCTTTCAGCACTGTGACAGCACTGTAACATGCTAAGAAGGAACTAATTGAGTGCTGAAGAGAACATTGCTATAGTACGTCATGAAAGCTCACTTTGATACTTCTTCATCATCGAGTTCCTCAGACACTGTGTTTTTTTGAAATTTTAATCAGTTGGAAAATGCTTTGAACAAGGTCATAAAAATGTGTTTGCCTAGTTCTCCTGATCGTATTGAAAAAAATATTTACTCTGCTTAATGAAGGACCCCATAAATATTGGTCAATTTTACAAAGGCTGGGAAGCTGAAAGCATGTCAGCTGTTGGTGACTGCTGATTGTATCATCTTGGAACGTAAACTATACCGTTCCCAGTGAAAACCAAAAGAACTGCAGATGCGGTAAATCAGTTCTGAGGTAGGGTGTCTCGACCCAAAAATGTTAACCCTGTTTTTGCTCCACAGATGCTGTCAGACCTGCTGAGCTTATTCAGCAATTTTGTTTCCTTCTTACAGTGAATCTGAGTATGAGTGATTGAGACTCTCAGCCACCAACTGTCAAGGACTGATATGATGTTGGGTCAGCTCATGGTAACATTGCTTCATAGCCTCAAGTCTTTGATGCTATCCCTATCAGCTATACATGGGAAACTGCAGACTCATAACAGAAAATGAGGATTTCAAGGGGACATAGGCAAAAAGAGATCTGGAAATGCACGTTCACAAATCATAAAAAATGACAACTGTAGTGCAATAAAATTGCATCGTGCCTGTTATCCATTTACACACATGCTCCAGCAGAGGGAATCTAGAAGGAAAATAAAGGAATCCATGTTGAAAAATCTCATGCTATTCTGCTTGTTAATGCTTCACATTGACTCCTAGAGTTTCTTCCCAAGGACTATATTGTAATGTAAGTTCACAAAGCCATCAAAGCAAGGTGTTGGGTATTACCTCTCTACAGGAACACATGTCAAAATCAGAGAATAACAACAAAATACTGTGGATACATGAAATCTGAAACAAAAACAGGGAATGTTGGAGAGACCCAGCAGGTTTGGCAGCATCTGTGCAGAGAGAAACAGAGTTAACATTTTAAGTCCAGTATGACTTCTTCTGTATTTGTTTCAAAATTAGGAAAGTTAAGTTACACATCTGAAGAAGGCTCCTTAGACTGGACAGAGTAAGCTGGGGAGTTCCTGAGCAGCATATTAGTGCCAATCTCAGGCAGGAATGGAGATAGACATGTACAGAGTTTCTAACATCCAGCATTGCCCTAACTCAAGGATCATTGATCAGTGATTGGAGTGGCTGACTGGAATTATCCACCTGTCTTGCCCTTCCATCCCAACCCCCACACACATTCCACCCACCCCTTCCATGCCCTTTCCTTGTTAACTGCCTAGGGACAGCCAACTGGGATTTGGGAATGGGATTGCACTATTCCAGGGTTAGATTGAAGACCCTGTCCTGGCCATAGTTGCAGCCATAGCTCACGGTATGGAGATGATTCCCCTCAATGATATTGGTCCAGGAATTGTGGCCATTCTTATAAAACTGTCTTCAATTTTATGCAGAGTGCAGAAGATTCCAGAAATGAGAAATTTAGTGATGAGGATAGATTACAGGAGTGGAGACTGTTCTCCTTGGACAGAAGAAGGCCGAGAGGATATTGAAGCGAGGTTGAATCCCCTGTAATTTAACTTTACTAATTAGTCTTCCATTTGGAACCTTATCAAAGGCTTCATAAAATCCCAGTAAGCCACGTCCACTGCCCTGCCCTCATTAATCATTTTGGTTACTTCCTCAAAAAACTCAATCAAATTTGTGAGACACTATTTCCCCCACATAAATCCATGCTGACTATCCTTAATGATTCCTTGCCTCTCCAAATGCATGTAAATCATAACTTTCAGAATCACCTCAAACAACTTACCCACCACCAATGTCAGACTCACAGGTCTATTGTTTGAAAGTTCCTAAATGCACAAAATTAGTCAGTTCTTCAGCTCCTCACCCATGGTTATAGATGAAATAAATATTTCTATTAGGGACCTTACAATTTTCTCCCTAACTTCCCACAGTGTCCAGGGATACATTTGACCAGGTCCTGGAGATTTATCCACTTTTATATTTTCTCAGACATCCAGCACTTCCTCTTCTCTAATATGGACTGTTTTCAAAATGTCAATATTAAATAATATTTTATTTAGTTAAGTATTTTGATAAAGTTATGCTAATTCTTATTTTTTGTTTGTATTTTAACTATCGTATAAGAATAAAGTGTGTTTTGCTTAAAACCTCATAGTTTGACGAATTCAATTAAACTCAAACCCAGCACTTTACACTTGCCTTTAAACAAAAAAAAACTTAGGGTCTAGGCCATCTCCTTGATATATGTTGGGGAAGTTTGATCTGGTCCACAGCACAAATGACTTTATTACCCAATCACCTCATAATTTTTCCAAATCTTTTTTTTTAATTCCCTACAGTGTGGAAACAGGCCCTTCGGCCCAACCAGCTCACACCAACCCTCCGAAGAGTAATTCACTCAGACCCATTTCCCTCTGACTAATGCACCTAACACTATGGCCAATTCACCTGACTTGCACATCTTTGGACTGTGGGAGGAAACCCAGAGGAAACCCACGGAGACACAGGGAGAACGTGCAAACGCCACACAGTCACCCAAGGCTGGAATCAAACCTGGGACCCTGGTGCTGTGAGGCAACAGTGCTAACCACTGAGCCACCATGCTGGTCCAAATGTCTTGTTGCAAGTATATGCAGAAAACCCATACTGTCTATTTCAGCCCATGTCATTTCTCCCTTTCAAACCACACAAGTTTTGCAGCACTTATTTATAGCATTTAAGTGCTGGTTCATCAGCAGTATAATTTTACAAGCCTGCATTATGATTTTCATGTGGAATATTCTATGTTACACACACACACCTCCCCTAATATTACCTCTCCAAATTGTCCCCTTTACAGATTAAATACAAGCCTCATACCTGAGATGAGAGGTGTCTCATGTCAAATTGCATATTTTAGGGGATCAGAAAATATATTAAAGGTTTTCCAAACTTTGTACCCTTTTATTTCAGCTGTAATCCCTGAGTGACACATTTATCTTAAGGGAGTTGGTCTGATTTGACAGCAGCCATCACATTCGGTACGAATTGCTAAGGAATGAATCAGCAGCTTTACTTTTCAAAGTAACGGCAACATCAAATTGAAATGAAAACAGATTTCAGCTAGAAAAATGCCACAAATTGATCAGTATCCTGTAAAATTTGTCAAATTTACAGCACACAATAGGGCCATATCCAAAGACCTTCTCCACCCCCACATCCCCCTTCATCTAGCCTATCGTTACATTATTTTGTGATAAAGAGGTAACGCATACCAGTGCATTGTTACAAACCAGCTGGGTAGAATGTGCTGTTATTTAGACTCCTCAACAATCCCAAAATGTCTAAATTAAATGAAACAATTGGGCTGACTGATTTAATGCAAAAGCAGAAATTGCTGGAGAAACTCAACAGGTCTGGCAGCATCTCTGGAAAGAAAGCCAAGTTAATGTTTCGAATCCAGTGACTCTTCTTCAGAACTAGCAGTAGCTAGGAAAAGGTGGTGCATATACCGAAGGTGGGGTTTTGGGGAATCAATAGGTGGAAAAGAGCCCAGAGGGAGATGATTGATTTGTCAGATGGAATATAGATTAGATTAGATTACTTACAGTGTGGAAACAGGCCTTTCGGCCCAACAAGTTCACACCGACCCTCCAAAGAGCAACCCACCCAGACCCATTCCCCTACAGTTATCCCTTCACCTAACACTACGGCCAATTTAGCATGGCCAAGTCACCTAACTTGCACATCTTTGGACTGTGGGAGGAAACCGGAGCACCCGGAGGAAACCCACGCAGACACGGGGAGAATTGCAAACTCCACACAGACAGTTGCCCAAGGCGGGAATTGAACCCAGGTCTCGGATACTGTGAGGCAGCAGTGCTAACCACTGTGCCAACATGCCACCCATGCGCCCATAATTCTAGACAAAAACAATCCACACTCAGTTTCCTCAGTTTTAGAAAAGCAGCTCCATTTATGGTAACGTGCTTAACTTGAACAAAAGATAAACTAAAGAAAAAAGTTATAAGCTACTACTATGCAACATAAACTACACCCTTTCAAAATCTCCAAATACTCACAGCATTTGAAATACTGCGTCCAGTTCTGGTCGCCCTATTATAGGAAAGATGTGGATGCTTTGGAGAGGGTTCAGAGGAGGTTTACCAGGATGCTGCCTGGACTGGAGGGCTTATCTTACGAAGAGAGGTTGACTGAGCTAGGACCTTTTTCATTGGAGAAAAGGAGGAGGAGAGGGGACCTAATTGACGTATACAAGATAATGATAGGCATAGATAGAGTCGATAGCCAGAGACTATTTCCCAGGGCAGAAATGGCTAACATGAGGGGTCATAGTTTTAAACTGGTTGGAGGAATGTATAGAGGGGATGTCAGAGGTGGGTTCTTTACACAGAAAGTTGTGAGAGCATGGAATGCTTTGCCAGCAGCAGTTGTGGAGGCAAGGTCATTGGGGACATTTAAGAGACTACTGGACATGCATATGGTCACAAAAATTTGAGGGTGCATACATGAGGATCAATGGTCAGCACAATATCATGGGCTGAAGGGCTTGTTCTGTGTTGTACTGTTCTATGTTCTATGTTCTCTATAAATAGGAAAAAGAAAATTGGATACAAAATTGGCTTCACAGTAGCAGACAGAGTCATGGTGGAGGGTTATTTTCCAGACTGGAGCCCCATGTTCTGCAGGGTATGGTACTGGGTCCGCTTTTGTTTGCCATTGATTTAAATAATTTGGATGATAATATAGGAGCATGGTTAGTAAATTTGCAGCTGAAACCAAAATTAGTGGTACAGTGGACAGTGAAGAAGGTTATCTAAGATTACGAGGAAACCTTGATCAATTGGGTCAAGGGATGAAGAGTCGACTGAATAGACTTAATTTGGAGGATTGCGAGGTATTGTATTTTGGCCAGACAAAAAAGGGCAGGACTTATGTAATTAATGGTGGAGCCCTGAGTGGTGTTGTAGAACAGAGAGACTTAAGAGTTCAGGTACACCCTTTTTTGAAATTTGCACCACAGCTGGACAGGTTGATGAAGAAGGCATTTAGCATGTTGCCTACACTGCCCAGATCTTTGAGTACAGGAGTTGAACATATGTTGAGGTTGTACAGGATGTTGGTGAGGCCTCTTCTGGCATATGGGTGCAAGGCAGGGTTTGTGAAGGTTTGTAGCTCAGGTTGAGGTTTAGGGTGTAGGTTTGCTTGCTGAGCTGTAGGTTTGATATCCAGACGTTTCATTACCTGGCGAGGTAACATCATCAGTGGCGACCTCCAAGTGAAGCGAAGCTGTTGTCTCCTGCTTTCTATTTATATCTTTCTCCTGGATGGGGTCCTGGTGTTTGTGGTAATGTCATTTGCTGTTCGTTTTCTGAGGGGTTGATAGATGGTATCTAGATCTATGTGTTTGTTTATGGCGTTGTGGTTGGAGTGCCAGGCCTCTAGGAATTCTCTGGCATGTCTTTGCTTAGCCTGTCCCAGGATAGATGTGTTGTCCCAGTTGAAATGGTGGTTTTTTCGACACACACACACACAAATGAAGCTGTATCAGAACACTATTCCAACGAGCCACCACACACTGCAGCACAGATGAACTTCGGAAAACAGAGTAGAACCATCTATACAATGTATTCAAGAAGAACGGATACTCAAAAAATACAGTCTGCAGATTCCTCAAGAACAAACCATGACAAGCAGACCAAACACAGCCAGAAACCCTAACCACCTTACCATACATCAAAGAAGTTTCAGAAATGACAGCCAGACTACTAAGACCTCTCAGAATCCTAGTAGCACACCAACACTCTCGAACAAAAACTAACAAACTTAAAAGACCCAGTACAACCCATGGACAAAACCAACGTCATCTACAAAATTCCATGCAAGGACTACCACAAACACTACGTAGGACAAACAGGAAGAAAGTTAGCCACCAGGATACACGAACACCAGCTAGCCACAAAAAGACACGATCCTCTCTCCCTCGTAGCCCTACACACGGATGAAAAAAAACCCACCATTTCGACTGGGACAACACATCTATCCTGGGACAGGCTAAGCAAAGACCTGCCAGAGAATTCTTAGAGGCCTGGCACTCCAACCACAACGCCATAAACAAACACATAGATCTAGATACCATCTATCAACCCCTCAGAAAACGAACAGGAAATGACATCACCACAAACCCCAGGAACCCCATCCAGGACAAACATATAAATAGAAAGCAGGAGACAACAGCTTCGCTTCACTTGGAGGTCGCCACTGATGATGTTACGTAGCCAGGTAATGAAACGTCTGGATATTCAAACTACAGCTCAGCGAGCAAACCTACACCCTAGACTGTGTGCAATTCTGGTTGCCTTGCTACAGGAAGAATATTGTTAAACTGGCAAGGGTTCAGAAAAGATTTACCAGAATATTGCTGGGAATAGAGGGTTTGAGTTATAAAAATAGGCTGGATCTATTTTCACTGGAGCATAGATGGTTGAGAGGTGATGTTACAGATATTTATGAAATCATGAGGAGCAAAGATAAGGTGAAGAGCAAAGAACTTCCCTAAGGTGGGGCAGTTCAAAACTAGTGGGTCTACACTGAACATGACAACAGAAAGATTTTAAATGGACTTTCAATAACAATTTTTTTTATACAGAGAGTGGTACATGTATGTAATAAACTGCCAGAGGAAGTGATGAAGAAAGTACAGTTACAACAGTTAAAAAACATTTGGATAAGTTCATGAATAGGAAACGTTTAGAGGGAAATGGGCCAAACGCAGGCAGGTGGGACAAGTTTAGTTTGGGAGCATAGTTGGTATGGACTGTTTGGACTGAAGGATCTGTTTCCATGCTGTATGACTCGATAACTACTAATCAACGATCCCAATATAGCGATCATGTTCTGACACCTGCACACACATGACGTGGGTGTGTGGGGAAAAATAAGCACGGGGAAAAGGAAAAAAAAGATATAACCAGGAGAGTACCTGCTACTGTTGGTTTCTGTGTTTAGAGGAGGAGAGTTTCTTCTCCTTTTCCCTTTTCCAGGGAAAAATAAAATCTAACCAGGAAATTTAGAGTCCCCCCATTTTAGGGGAGAGACCCAGTGCTGGCTGGGCCACAGTCACTTTGTTCCTGTTGCTTTTGAGGAGGAGAAAATAAAATATGTATGATGACTCCCCAGTGGAGGGCTCTCTACGCAGGAGTCCTCCCCCTTTCTCTCAGGGATCTGGGGTAGAGGGTGTTGCACGTAGCGGTCCCCTGCAACTGCAGACTCCAAGCCCAGCTGCTTGTTCTGTGGAGTCTGTGGACCATGTATATGTAGGGTGTAGGTGTTTGCACTCCCATTTTGATTTTCTTAAAAATCGTCTTCTCTGTTTCTGGTTGAACTTCAGTCCCATGCTCCTGATCTTTGAGCACCCTGTGCTGGAGGTGGAGGGTAAATCAGAGGATTAGAAAAAAAGAAAAAAATATAGCTATCATGTTTCCTACACTTCAGGAGAAAGGAATATTGAAAGAAACAATCTAGCAGTAAAGAAAAAAGCTAAACTTTTAATTGGAGCAGAGTGAGCTGTATCTGTCAGCTTCAACCTTAAAACCCACAACTTCAACTAAAAACTACAACTAAAACCCTGGACCGATGTGAATCTGACTCCACCTAATCGGCTTCTTTTGTCTAATTTTTTTTTAAAACAGCTCCAAGCTGTTAACCACTGCTTCTGAAGCAGACACTCTGATACCACTGTGACAACAATTCTCCACAAGAGAAACAGCACAGAACACATCTCACTCAAAGGCACAGTACTGTCACATGTGGGCTATCTTAGAAAGTAAACTTTGCAAACATGGCTGGTTAGGCAGTGTAAATATATGGCTTAGTTCGAGGCATTTAGAAGTCTTGAATGATATATTTATTTCAGTTACTTATAATACAATGCTATACTTAACCATTAACTAGCACAGTGTGTAGTGTAACCCTGTATGTATGAACAAACAGTGAAAAAGTACTGAGTACATCTGACTTGTAAAGATGTGCTGATGTGACCACACGATAGGAAAAAAACCGTTAACGCAGATCAGAATGTGCTAGACTGATTCCCATATCTGGGAAAAGAACCTCATGTACTAACAGCTTAATGAGAGCGGCCACAGTTGTGGTCAGGGGAACAAGGTAAACAGCAAGGGTGTTACTGCCCTGTGTGGACAGATACGGGATGCGAGGTGCTCTGTGGTTGCAAGAGGAGGTCACGTGGAGACTGTTTCGCGGGCAGAAGGAGGCCACATGGGGTTAGACATCCGGGAATGCGAGAAGGCGGAAAATGGAGTCAGATCAACAGCTAATCAGAAGACAATCCCACCTCAGTGATTGCATGATGTTCTGTACTGTATAAAAGACTGGGTCAGGGACAGGAATAGGTCGGACTTCGTGAACTGACACACTTTGTTGTTTGGCAGGGATGGGAAGGTCTAGACCCAGAGCACTGAATACTTTATCCACTTACTGCTAAAATAAACTAAGAGTTTGAGACCGAATATCTTCTCCTATTGCTTCATTGAAAGAACATGCAGGACTCGGCTCACACATAGAGGAAAATAAGCTGGTAGATTGAGCCAAAGTCCAACAGCAGATGGATGAGTAAGTGTATAGACTTTTGATCAGAAATTATCATCTGATTAGTATCAGTAAAAAAATTAGCAAAAAACCTTTATTCTTGCAATAACTGTTTAAATTGTATGCCATTTTTGGATAAGTACAGGCATGCATAAATGTTTAAATCCTGACCCTGACACATTTCCAAACTGTTCAATGAATAAGGGACAGTAGTCCAATTTCACTTCAGGGTTTGAAGTGTAATATTATAGGGAGGCTGTACAATATCATGCATTGTTTTAAATTTAGCTCTGACCTACTGGATTTCCCAAGCATGGGATCAGACAGTTCTTCCCTGGTTAAGGGTGCAAATCTACCATCTGTGGCCCCTCCTCCAGACTTCCCTTCCTGAACCTGCACTGGGCAAGACATCTGACAGTGGCTTGGTACACAGTTAAACCACATGCAACAGGACCAGACAATCTTGCTGTTTGACAAGTTAAAATCCCTCCAGCTGCTTCCAAGTGCGTGGACTTAAATTTAGTCAGTGGCGAGCTTTACAGTGCCACCAGCTAAGAGACTATCTGGGGATTTTAATTTTGTATTAATTTCAACAATTTATATCAATCTCAAACACTGATCCTAACTGTAATTAGTAATCATCAAGCAATTAATGCTTAATTATTGCAATGTAATTAAATTTCTTTTATAATCTGTTATGTAGACTAACTAATTATTTGCATGCTCAATGTTTAAGTTTAATGTTTCTAAGTTGGATTCTCAGGTTAGTGAGTAATTGTTGGTCTGCAAATTTGTTATCAGACATTTGTTTTGCTAATTGGCAAGAAAGCTGTTATCTCGCAGTCCCATCACACTCCAATAGCGAGAGGAAACAAAATACTGCTGATGCTGGAAATCTGAGATAAGAACCGAGAGGAACAGAGTTAATGTTAATGACTTTCATCAAAACTGATACAAGCTGTAATGGATGTTAAGCAAGTCAGTGACACGAACATTTTGTTTACTTCTCTCTCCTTAAATGTGACTTGACCTACTGAACATTTCCAGCATTTTCTCTTCCTTAAAAGAAAGCTTTCCAGTATGTACGTATTTTCAATGTCTCCAGTAACTTCAGTATCTGCAATACTTCCAATAGCTGTAGCATTTCAATTATCTCCAGTGTCTCCACTATCTGAAATAATTCCCAGCATCTACAGTAATTCCAATACCTGCAGTAAGAGCAGTATATGCAGTATTTTCAGCATCTGTAGTATTTCTAATAACCCATTACTTTCAGTGTCTGCACTGTATGCAATATCTGCATGAGTTCCAGCAGCTGGAGTATTTACAATTGCCTGTAGTATTTCCATATTGTTTATTTAATTCAGCTGCAGACTCTTCAGTTTGAGGAATGAGTCGAGAGTGTGATGTTGGAAAAGCACAACAGGTCAGGTGGCATCTGAGGAACAGGAGAATCAACGTTTAATTCTGATGAAGAGCTAATGCCCGAAACATCGATTCTCCTGCACCACTTTTCCAGCACCACACCCTTGATTCTGATCTCCAGCATCCGCAGTCCTCACTTTCTCCCAGCTTGAGGGAATGACCAGAGATGATCTCTCACTCGCAGCTCCTTGGTGAATGAGTTTACCCTGTAATTAACTCACTAAAAGATTAAGAGAACATCTTTGGAAGTGCAAAATGTGCACAAACTGATTAAGGTTATGGGTGTAATATTTCGTCTCTGGGAGGTGCTGAGAGAGAAATGATTGAGTATGTTGGCCTTGGAGAGATACCTACTCCTTCATGTCACCTTCATAATGATGATCTGGGTGAAAGGGTCCATGGATGGCTTTCTCAACCTGTCACCAATTTAGGCTCTGAAGTGGACAATTAGTGTCTCCTTAAGGACCTCAACATCTCACCTCCCTGATTACCTGCCTCGTCAGTGGGTGGGAAAGGTGGTTCTTTTCCCAAGCGGGAAACCAGGATGGTCTTCCTGATGAGTTGAAGGATGATCTCCAATTCCATCAATTTGGGGAGCATTGGCAGTGTAGATGTGGAGGGAGGAAAAGGTAATGCTCTCTGAAAACAAACCACCCCCAACACTTGCCTCCAACCTCCTACCTTGTGTGAAGATTAGAAACAGCATGTAACCTCTCGCTGGTGGAAATCTTGAAGGAATGAACTTCAGGACCCGGAGGCTGCTGTGCCCTGATTGACCAGCTCTCTGGTCAACTCCTAATGAATTGGTTGGCAGGAAATATTTTTTAAAAATCATTTTGTGGGATTTGGGCATCGCTGGCTGGCTGGGCCAGCATTTATTGCCATCCCTAATTGCCCTTGTGGAGGTGATGGTAAGCTACCTTCTTGAACCATAGCAGTCCATCTGATGTGGGTTGACTGACAATGCCATTAGGGAGGGAATTCCAGGATCTTAACTCATGACAATGAAGGAACAGCTATATATTTCCAAGTCAGGATGGTGAGTGGCTCATAGGGGAATGTGAAGACGGTGGTGTTCCCGCGTATCTGCTGCCCTTGTCCTTCTTAATGGAAGTGGTTGTAGGTTTGGAAGTTGCTGTCTGAGGATCTTTGGTGAATTTCTGCAGTGCATCTTGTAGATGGTACACACTGCTGCTCCTGAGCATCGGTGATGGAGGGAGTGGATGGTTGTGAATATGGTGCCAATCAAGTGTGCTGCTTTGTCCTCAATGGTATCAAGTTTCTTGAGTGTTTTTGGGGCTGCACTCATCCAGGCAAGTGGGTAATATTCCGTCTCACTCCTGACTTGCGGCTTGTTGAAAGTGGACAGGCTTTGGGGAGTCAAGAGGTGAGTTACTCTATGCAGTATTCCTCGCCTCTGATCTGCTATTGTAGCCACTATGTTTATGTCGTGAGTCCAGTTGAGTTTCCGAGCAATGGTAACCCCCCAGGATGTTGACAGTGGGGGATGCAGTGACAGTAAACCATTGAATGTAAAAGGGAGATGGTTAGATTGTCTTTTATTGGAGATAGTCATTGCCTTTAGACAAAAGTGAGGACTGCAGATACTGGAGATTAGAGTCTAGATTAAAATGGTGCTGGATTAAAAATGGTCTAGATTAAAATAGAGCCTAAATTGGTGACAGTGTCGGAAGAGCAAGAAAATCAATGTTTCAGTCAAAAGCCCTTCGTCAAGAATGAGGCAGGGATCCTCTGGGGTGGAGAGATAAATGGGAGGGCGGTGGGGCTGGGGAGAAGGTAGCTGGGAGTGCAATAGGTGGATGGAGGTGGGGATGAAGGTGATAGTCAGAGTGGAGGGTGGAGAGAATAGGTGGGAAGGAAGATTGGCAGACAGGACAGGGCATGAGGACAGTGTTGAGCTAGAAGGTTGGAGCTGGGGTAAGCTGGGGGGAGGGGAAATGAGGAAACAGGTGAAGTCTACATTGATGCCCTGGGTTTGAAGTGTTCCAAGATGGAAGATGAGACGTTTTTCCTCAAGGTGTTGGGTGGTGAGGGAGCGGTGGTGGAGGAGGCCTAGGACCTGCATGTCCTCGGCAAAGTGGGACGGGAAGTTGAAGGTTGGGCCACAGGGCAGTGGGGTTGATTGGAGCAGGTGTCCTGGAGATGTTCCCTAGAGCGCTGTGCAAGAAGGCATCCAGTTTCCCCAATGTAGAGGAGACTGCATCAGGAGCAACGGATACAATAAGTGACATTGGTGGATGTGCAAGGCTCCTTTGGGACCTTGGATGGAGGTGAGGGGGGAGGTGTGGGCGAGTTTGCTATTCCTGCGGTGGCAGGGAAAAGTGTCAGGAGGGGAGGGCAGGCTGTCAGGGGGCATGGACCTGACCAGGTAGTCACAGAGGGAACGGTCTTTGCGAAAAGTGGAAAGGGGTGGGGAGGGAAATATATCCCTGGTGGTGGAGTCCGTTTGGAGTTGGCGGAAATGTCAGTGGATGATGCAGTTTATGTGAAGGTTGGAAGGGTGGAAGCTGAGCACCAGGGGGGTTCTGTCCTTGTTGCAGTTGGAAGGGTGGGGTTTGAGGGCAGAGGTGTGGGACGTGGATGAGATGCGTTGGAGGGCATCTTCAACCACATAGGAAGGGAAATTATGGTCTTTAAAGAAGGAGGCCATCTGGTGTGTTCTTTGGTGGAACTGGTCCTCCTGGGAGCAGATGTGGTGAAGGAGGAGGAATTGGGAATACAGGATAGCATTTTTTGCAGGAGTTAGGGTGGGAAGAGGTGCAATCCAGGTAGCTGTGGGAGTTGGTGGGTTTGTAAAAGATGTCACTGTTAAGTCAGTAATCATTAATGGAGATGGAGATGTCCAGGAAGGGGAGGGAGGTATTAGAGATGGTCCAGATGAATTTAAGGTCGGGTGGAATGTGTTGGTGAAGTGGATGAACTGCTCAACCACCTCGCGAGAGCATGTGGTGGCGCCGATGCAGTTATTAATGTAGTGGAGGAAGACGTGGGGAGTGGTGCCGGTGTAACTACGGAAGATGGACTGTTCTACATAGCCGACAAAGAGACAGGCATAGCTGGGGCCCGTGCACGTGCCCATGGCTACCCCTTTTGTCTGGATGAAGTCAGAGGATTCGAAGGAGAAATTGTGAAGAGTGAGGACCTGTTCAGCCGAACGAATGAGAGTGTCAGTGGAAGGGTACTGGTATTGATGTCGGGAGAGGAAGAAATGGAGGGCTTGGAGGCCCTGGTCATGGTGGATGGAGGTGTAGAGGGATTGGATTTCCATGGTGAAGATGAGGCGTTGGGGGCCAGGGAAACGGAAGTCTTGGAGGAGGTGGAGTGCATGGATGGTGTCTGGAAAGTATGTGGGGAGTTCCTGGACAGCGGGGGAAGAGGACAGTATCGAGGTAGGTGGGCATGAGTTCGGTGGGGCAGGAGCATGCTGAGACAATGGGTCAGATGGGGTGGTCAGGCTTGTGGATCTTGGGAAGGAGGTAGAATCGGGCAGTGCGGGATTTCCGGACTACGAGGTTGGAAGCTGTGGGTGGGAGATTGCCTGGCATTTGCATGGCACAAATGCTACTTGCCACTTGTCAGCCCAAGCCTGGATGTTGCACAGATCTTGTTGCATTTGGACATTGACTGCTTCAGTATCTGAGGAGTCACGAAAGGTGCTGTATGTTGTGCAATCACTTCTGACTTTATGATGGAGGGAAGGTCATTGATGAAGCAGCTGAAGATGGTTGGACCTGGGACACTACCCTGAGGAACTCCTGCAGAAATGTCTTGGAGCTGAGAAGACCAACCTCCAAGAACCACAAACCTCTTCCTATGTGTCAGGTATGACTCTAACCAGCAGAGAGTTTGCCCCTTGATGCCCATTGATTCCAGTTTTGCTTGGGGCAACTTGATGCACACTCGGTCGAATGCAGTCTTGATGTTATGAGTTTTCACCCTCACCTCCCCTCTGGAATTCAGCTCTTTTGTCCATATTTGAACCAAGGCTGTAATGAGGTCAGGAGCTGAGTGACCCTGATCGAACCCAAACTGGGCATCACTGAGAAAGTTATTGCTGAGCAGGTGCTGCTTGATAGCTCTATTGATGACACTTTCCATCACTTTACTGATGATCGAGAGTAGACGGTAATTGGCCAGGTTGGATTTGTCCTGATTCTTGTGTGCAGGACTTACTTGGACAATTTCCCACATGGTCAGGTAAATGCCAGTGTTGTAACTGTTCTGGAACAGCTTGCCTTGGGGAGCGGCAAGTTCTGCAGCACAAGCCTTCAGTACTATTGCCAGAATGTTGTCAGGGCCTATAACCTTTGCTGTATCCAGTGTCTCCAACTACTTCTTGATATCACATGGTGTGAATCGAATTGACTGAAGGCTGGTATCTGTAATACTGGGGATCAGTGGAGGAGCCCGGGATGGATTATCCAGACAACACTGCTGGCTGAAGATTGCTGTGAGTGCTTCAGCCTTATCGTTTGTACTGATGTGCTAGGCTCGTCCATCATTGAGGATGGGGATATTTGTGGACCCTGCTCTACTGGTGATTTTATTTAATTGTCCACAGTCATTCACAACTGGATGTGACAGGACTGCAGAGCCTAGGTCTGATCAATTGGTTGTGGAATTCCTTAGCTCTGTCTATCACTGGCTGTTTATGCTGTTGGCATGCAAGTAATCCTGTTTGATGGTTGCACTAGGCTGATACTTCATTTTCACGTCTACAGGCTTCTAGTCAATGGGAGAGTGTGTTCATCACCACATCATGTGCTCACCATGACATTTTTAAAGAGAGGAAACTTCGACTTTGTCTCAATGTTTCTTTATTATAAGTTTTTGGTTTCCATCAATATAATTACTTAACATAATACACACCACCAGATGAACTGAAAGTGTACATGTGCAAACAATGCTGATGTCACCCATTGTGAAGACGAGTGTAAATTATCTATGATTTTATATATCTGTTTTCAATGGAGGGCTTCAAGTAGAGACAGATGACTCAATAGAAATAACAGCACCCAGTTATATCAACATCCACCATTCTAGAAATCCTTTATCTTTGCTGCGTTCAATAAATGGTTTGATGTAAATTAAATGACAGGGCAATGATCTCAAAGGCATTTTAAAGGATGAATAATATAAGTTTAAATATAGCTCGGAGAATGACAGAGACCTCATACTTCATGGAAAAGGATTATAAATCTTTAATACCTCTAACTCTTCACACACCATGTCTTGCTAACCTGAGCAGAAACTTGATGTTTAACATGCACGTGAGGACTGGCACCTCTCAGGGACATGAGTGGGAGAGGGGGCTGTCATCATGGGAACCAGGTGCAGTTTTGCCAATGCTCCCAAATTTTACAATAAAGAAATATCCCAGAGTGGAGATTAAGTCTGGAAAATGCAAGTCTAATGTATGCTATGTAATATTAACAGCATTTTTCCATCGACGACAGGCATCAGTTATCATTCGGATGAGCATGCGTTGCTGCATCAGTACTGAATTATTGATGTAGCTATGTGCTCTGCAGGTGGAGGGAGTAGGAACTGGGAAGCAGCAGTGGCACGCAACAAGAAGGTACAGCAACATTTTCACTTGTTACTCTCTTTAACTCTTAATGTGGAAGGAGATGCAAAATAATGGAGGACGATTTACATGGTCGAAGTTGTTGATGTGCTACCACCTGAATATCCTGTAAGAAATACGTCTGGTATTATAGGAAGCTAGCTTGCTTCCGGTTTGCCCCTTGTTAATGCTACAAACATGAAATCTCAAGGTAGTTGGTTCATCTGTTAGGGATAGACAGCTAGACTGAATGACTGTTAAGCCAATAGGGCAGGAGCATACATTTGGCTACACATATATAATGAAAGTTTAATTCTCAAAGTCTCCTCTTCTACCTCATACACTTGAGAGTAGGTTTTGTAGGTTTGAAACGCTCTGCCTTTAAGGTGGAGGTGGATGGATTCTTATTCGGGCTGGGGAATCCAATGTTTTTGGGAGTAGATGTGCACATGAAATTTGAAACATGAACAGACTAGCAATAATCTGTGGGCGGCACGGTGGCACAGTGGTTAGCACTGCTGCCTCACAGCGCCAGAGACCCGGGTTCAATTCCCGCCTCAAGCGACTGACTGTGTGGAGTTTGCATGTTCTCCCCGTGACTGCGTGGGTTTCCTCCGGGTGCTCCGGTTTCCTCCCACAGTCCAAAGATGTGCAGGTCAGGTGAATTGGCCATGCTAAATTGCCCGTAGTGTTAGGTAAGGGGTAGATGTAGGGGTATGGGTGGGTTGCACTTCGGCGGGTCGGTGTGGACTTGTTGGGCCGAAGGGCCTGTTTCCACACTGTAAGTAATCTAATCTAATCTTAAAATCTTATTGAATGGTGGAGCAGGTATGAGGGTTGGAATAGTCTATTTCTGTCCTAAATCACATGTTTGCATGCATGCTGTGTATAGCAAGTAATTTCATTTTAACCCAACTCTGCGACCGTCACAATACCTACAGATTGGCCATGAGAGGGAGAAGAGACAGAAGGGGCTGATTAGCCTACTCTCTGTTCCTGTGTTCTTATACTGCTCATGCGATATCTAGCTGCCAAGGCAAAATTGTCCCAGGTTATGATGTTAAGGGCAGGATCTCCAACAGGATTCAGGAATCTGAGGGATTAGTAAATGAGGTGGGATTTTTTTTAGAATTAGAATTAGAATTATGTTTATTGTCACATGTGCAGCTGTACAGGAGTACAGTCAAGTTTACAAAAGTTTGCAATGTCATCCCACATGGCACCATCTTAGGTACAAACTACCAAGGTACAAATTTTAGATGCACATTAGTTAAAAAAGAAAATAAAAGTTACATTACTTTACAGTTATTTTTATATCTTATATTATGAATAAGAACCAAAGTTAAAAAGATAAACATTACAGTTTTTCTATAACAGACCTGCAGTAGGTCAATACTTAGGAGAGTTGTTACGGTCATCATTACTAATCTGACTTAGAATGCCATAGTTAGTTCTCAGATTGATTTAGTTTAAACCCCTTTCCTCTTATTGATTGCTAATTCCAACGTGCCACAGCAAAAATACCGTAATGGCCTCCTCAGGAGATGGACATGGGATACAATCGATAGGGTACTCTTTGTCATCCAGTACTTTCCGGGAGCGGAGAAATGACACCATGTTCCTCACTGCCTGTAACATATTATCGATGAGGATGAGCACCTCGCCAACACTTTCCCTACACCTCCACTTCTCATCTTTAAACAATCACCAAACCTTAAACAGACCATTGTTCACAGCAAACTGCCCAGCCTTCAGGATAGCATTGACCACAACACCATATAACCCTTCCATAACAATCACTGCAAGATATGTCACAGTGTTGACATAGATACCACCATTACATGTGGGGACACCACCCACCATGTACATGGCAGGTACTCACATGACTTGGCCAATGTTGTCTATCTCATACGCTGCAGGCAAGGATGCCCGAGGCATGGTACATTGACGAGACCGAGCAGACACTATGACAACAGATGAATGGACACTGTGCAACAATTGCTAGACAGAGATGTTCCCTCCCAGTCAGGGAAAACTTCAGTGGTCAGGGACATTCAACCTCAGATCTTTGAGTGACCATCCTCCAAGGTGTTCTTCGGGATATGCAACAATGCAGAGTGGCCGAGCAGAGGCTGATAGCCAGATTCGGTACCCATGGGGATGGCCTCAACAAGGACCTTGAGTTCATATCACATTACAGGTTGACCCCATTGCACTCACACATGCACAGGCACACACACTCTCACACAAAAACACAAACACAGACCCTCTCTCACACACACACTCATGCATGCACTCTGTCAAGCACGCCCATACACATGCGCTCTCCCTCTCTCTCTCTCACACCCACATGCACACACACACACACGTCTATTTGCACTTGCAGATTTGTATTTGCAGATACATTCTATTTTGTCCAAAAAGCACACAATCTGTAGTCAATCTTTCCATATGACATTTTAGAAATTCCTACATTGGAAAGAGAATCAGACTGACTCGAGGTTGGGAATCAGACAAACTCTAACCTCACACTTTTAATGCAGTGTCTGAGCTGAATGTCACATGCAAGGTTTGTGAAGGTTTGTAGATCAGGTTGAGGTTTAAGGTGTAGGTTTGCTCGCTGAGCTGTAAGTTTGATATCCAGATGTTTCATTACCTGGCGAGGTAACATCATCAGTGGCGACCTCCAAGTGAAGCGAAGCTGTTGTCTCCTGCTTTCTATTTATATGTTTGTCCTGGATGGGGTTCCTGGGGTTTGTGATGATGTCATTTCCTGTTCATTTTCTGAGGGGTTGATAGATGGTATCTAGATCTATGTGTTTGTTTATGGCGTTGTGGTTGGAGTGCCAGGCCTCTAGGAATTCTCTGGCATGTCTTTGCTTAGCCTGTCCCAGGATAGATGTGTTGTCCCAGTCGAAATGGTGGGTTTTTTTTCATCTGTGTGTAGGGCTATGAGGGAGAGAGGGTCGTGTCTTTTTGTGGCTAGCTGGTGTTCATGTATCCTGGTGGCTAAGTTTCTTCCTGTTTGTCCTACGTAGTGTTTGTGGCAGTCCTTGCATGGAATTTTGTAGATGACGTTGGTTTTGTCCATGGGTTGTACTGGGTCTTTTAAGTTTGTTAGTTTTTGTTTGAGAGTGTTGGTGGGTTTGTCCGCTACTAGGATTCTGAGGGGTCTTAGTAGTCTGGCTGTCATTTCTGAAACTTCTTTGATGTATGGTAAGATGGTTAGGGTTTCTGGCTGTGTTTGGTCTGCTTGTTGTGGTTTGTTCTTGAGGAATCTGAGAAATATAGTTTATAAAGACTTATTTAACAGCTTATCGAGGTTTGTCTAATATATTGCACCAGTTGTATGACACTTTGATTTTTTTACTACAAATTCTGTGTCCTATGATTCTGCCACACTAGCTACCCGATGAAGGAGCAGCACTCTGAAAGCTTATATTTTCAAATAAACCCGTTGGACTATAACCTGGCATTGTGTGATCTTTAATTTTGTCCACCCCAGTCTAACACTGGCACCTCCACATCAGCCCAGAAGATTGGCTGACTAAACCAGTTGTGGAGCTCTGTGAGAACATTCTGCAAGTTTCTGGCACAATGCACCATAATCATTCTGATTTGATTTAAAGAAGTACTTATGACGTAAACACTCAGCTCTCAAAGTTCTTCAGTGAGGTCCATATTCTTGTTTTACTCTCAGTAATTCATGATGATTCCACACAATACGCAAAATGAACATTTCAAGTCAAACATGAGTAATCCTCTAAAAAAGCTTCATATCAGACTTAAAATATTAACTCTGTTCTTAGCTCCACAAATGTTGTCAGTCTTGCTAAGTTTCTCCAGCACTTTCTGTTTTTATTTTGTATTTCTAGCATCTGCAGTATTTTCTTTTCTGTCCTTATTTACCAGATCCCCTTTGAAATCCTGATCTCAGTCCAGCCAAAGAACATACAGAACTCCATGAGTGTTTTTAAGCACTCAGTTAAAGACAGCTCACTTAACAGCCCATAGAAACTGATTGGACTTCTTAAAAAGTCCAAGAGTAATTAATGTGACATTTCATTAATAATAGTAACTGCTGTTTGAACAAAATAGCAAACATGTAAAAACATTAATCCTGACACCAGATGCTGTTAACACACCTCTCATATATCTCCAGCAGTTTTAATGACCTTCTGCATTTACTTGAACATTATGAAGCAGTGTGAATTATAGCCATTTATCTCTATTCATTTATGTCTCTTTTTCCTTCTGTTTAAGACACAAAATCCCTGTCTATATAACCCATGGTCTTTATCTTTTTTTTTCGCTATCCCTATTCCTTTATTTCTGAAAAACCATCCCTCGACATGGGACTCTGCATTTCCCTTTCTCTAGAGTTTTCTCCACTCTTCTTTCTACTTCTCAGCTAATCGTTTTATTTTAACCTCCCTTGGAAACACACTTGGACTGAAAGTCCCAAGTATTGATGTTGATATGTCTTCATTTCCCCACTTAATAATAGGGTGAGCTCCATCTTATAAACTGGCTGAATTTTAAAACCAGTCTGATTCTTAGAAAGTCTACATTCCATGAAAGGATAAATCATTAAACAGTATTCATTCCCAACTCCAGTCCCCGACCTCCATCCCCAACAAGCTTGAACTCTAGCCTTCCCCATTCCTGTTTGTCATGAACTATCCCCTAATTTTCTGGGCCATAGCCTTCTGCTCTTAGTTCCGCAGGGGTGAAAACACAGAACAGAATTACTATTACTTTGAGCAGGACCTGACTATGATCAGGTCAGACACATTCCCTGTCAGTTTACACTCATCCCCACTTCTAATTGATAAGTTCAAATGTTATTAGGACACAAGATGTTAGGATCTCTCAGTGGCACAGGTAACTGGATAGACTATCCACCACCAGAGCTGGGATCAGGCTCCCATCTCAATTACCAGGTTACAGAGAGATGATAAACACCAAGGTGTATGATATATTCAGTAAACATACAAGGGAATTTAGGCATTTTCTGGGTATTTTTGCTGTGAAAGAGTTTGGTTAACTACAATGTAAAATCTTTGCATAGCTGTTTCAGTCAGATAACACCATGGGAGATGAGATAAATCACAAAAATAGTGTCTTAATAAATTTGATTGTGTCTTTTTCAAATAAACCTTCATTATTAAATACTGAATGATTCAACTATGGACAGTGAATGACATTTGCAAAACCATGCATGCTTTTTGTTCCCAAGTCAGAGGTAAAGAATTCCCAATTCCATGATCCGAAACTTTAAAAATGGCTGCCCGCTTTTCCCCTCTTCAATCTGGATGGTGGTGGGGACCTGGGCTGGATTGGAAGTTTGGTCTGGTGATACAGGGAAACCCTAAGAGGCTGACCTGGTTCCCAAAGTGGGCTGGTTGAAAGTTCAGTCTGGTGGCTCTAACACTGTGGTCAAAGTTGAAACATAATGATTAAAAAAGAAAACATCTGTCCACCTCTCTCTCTCCCTTCACTCTTTGTATCCTGTCCATGCCACTGAATGCTATCAAATACTCACCTCCAAGGCCCCTCATCCACATGGTGCCACCATATTTCAATTGCCCCACTTCCCCATGAATCCTCAGACCTTCTGCACAACCCTATGTCGGTCTCCCATGCCTCCTTATATATCCTATCATCCTCATGGCATGATAGCCCTGATATCAATTCAATGATAACTCATATCTCCCATCCTCCATCTTTTGTTCTTCCCTTTCTATGTCAATCCATCTGTATTAATCAAGAGGTATTATGATTGAAAATAAATATATCAGTCTTTTGGTTATGTCAGTATTGACCCAAAGCACACTCTCATTGATACAAATCAAGAATGTAATGCTGTGATACAAATCAGAGAACTGGGGATGCTGAAGATCTGAAAAAAAAAAAAATAAATTGCTGGAGACACTCAGCAGGTCTGGCAGCATTTGGAGAGAAAGCAGAGTTAACATTTTGAGTCCAATGCCCATTCTTCAGAACTGTAAGAAGCATCACTGGACTCAAAACCACAGACAGCGTTATGTAATGCAGTGAAATTGCTTCAAAAATCCCTCATTAAAATAACATTGCAATTAAGTGATCAATGACTTACAAAAACAACACATTGCTTGAGTGGTTAATACTATGTGAAAAAAAGAGTAATTGAGATTAGATTAGATTAGATTACTTACAGTGTGGAAACAGGCCCTTCGGCCCAACAAGTCCACACCGCCCCGCCGAAGCGTAACCCACCCATACCCCTACATCTACATCTAGATCTACCCCTTACCTAACACTACGGGCAATTTAGCATGGCCAATTCACCTGACCTGCACATCTTTGGAGTGTGGGAGGAAACCGGAGCACCCGGAGGAAACCCACGCAGACACAGGGAGAACGTGCAAACTCCACACAGTCAGTCACCTGAGGTGGGAATTGAACCCAGGTCTCTGGCGCTGTGAGGCAGCAGTGCTAACCACTGTGCCACCGTGCCGCCCACAATCTCTCACAAGAATTTAAAACCTTGTATAAATAAAATTTTCTATTCAATAAGCAGGCTGAGCTTCCCATTAATGGACACCTTAACATGAAAACGATAGTGAGGGAATCACTCAAGTCCTATAATAGTTTTATATGGCCAGGCAGTCTGAAAAACCTGGCAGTTTTTAAACCCCGCCTTTTTTAAACAGTTTTTTGACGGCTTTATAAACCTCAAGGATTTGATCCAATTTTTATGCACAAGCCTTTTCGTGATCATAAAGAGTACACTACCTCCACCAATAGATATCTGAGGAGCAACTCCAAAAAAGGGTGTTTATCCTCTCCAAAGGGGAAGATATATCAAACATTCTACCAACTATAAAATGTCACTCCTGTTCCTCTCCATTGTGTTTCCGTGCCTCACTCATACAACCCAAAGCTCTCAGACCTCCTCTCATGAACCTCCATACCACTGTGCCAACTTTGTGTCCACTTCCACCACTCTTTCGCTTCTTACCTATCATGCCAACTCATTGAATGTCCTGGATAAGTGTAATTCCACCATCACTCAGGAAGCTTGACAACATCCAGAACAAAGCATCCAACTTGATTGTTATTCCATCTTTCAACATTCACTCCCTTCACCATCATGCACATTAAATTAGTGAGGACCATCCAGCCATCTTCATCTGTTTCACCAATGACCTTCCCCTATCAGAAGTTCAGAAATGGTGATGTTTGCTGATGATTATAAAATGCTTAACATCATTCATGACCCCTCAGATTCTGAAACAGACCATGTCCAAATGTAACAACACCGGGACCATGTCCAGGTTTGGACTGATCAGTGGCAAGTATCATTCATGGTACACAAATGCCAAGCAACAACTGTCTCAAATAATACAGGACGTAATCACCTCCCCTTGACATTCAATGCCATTATCATTGTTGAACCCTCCACTATCATCATTCTGGGCATTACCATTGCCAGAAAAATTGGACTAAACATACACTGTGTCTGAAAGAGTAGCTCAGATTAGGAATAGTGCAGTAGCTCACCTCCTACTCCCCAAAACCAGTCCACCATCTACAAGGCACAAGTCAGGAGTGTGATGGAAACTCCACACTTGCCCAGGATGCGTTCAGCTCCAAAAACACTCCAGAAGCTTTACATCATCCAAGATAAAGCAGCACACTTCATTGGTGATGTGATAACCAATTCATTTATAATTCATTTATAAATGGCCACAACTGTTGAATCGGATCTATTCTATTTTCACAGTCTGCCATTGTTATGGACTAGGCCAGCCCACTCAAAACATTCTGCAACAGGCAGCCTAGACTATAACTTTGCAACTTATTTCAGTGAATATTATCCAGAGTAAGGTAGCTAGGTTGACTACAAGGTTTTAAAACAGACAAAACTTTTCTCATAAAATTACACAATGGAACACAAAGAACAGAATAAAGAACACCTACAGAACTCAATCTATCCAAATAGACTTAATAGTGCTATTCTAAATCATACACAACAATCCCAATAAGCAAACACCCTGAAAAACAATAAAAATGGAACAAATGCTTACAGGTTATAGTTAGAAGGGCAGAAAGAGAGAGACCCTGTTTCCACACAGCTGAGCTCCTAACTAGTTCTGGACTGAACTGCCAGCTAGAGAGCTGACCACTCCCCTTTCATTATACAGGTCACTTCTAAAACATGACCACTTTGGCCTGAAGTCTCACCTGTTTACATATAAACAAAAGGCCTCTCAACATCCTTTTCCATTTCTGTACCAAACTAGAAAAAGGGACCAGCTTCATGACAGTTATAGATTTAGTGCTGGTCTTTTTGCCTTCAGTGGGGTATTCATACCTGCTGAAATGATAATTATGTTCGTTGCCGTAATCTGAAACTGAGACATTTAGTAGGGTATTGAAAGTTTCAATAGTCTTTTATTCCAGCTCCTGGTATCGAGACATATTCCTGCATCAG
The DNA here is from genome assembly GCF_047496795.1 of Chiloscyllium punctatum. Taxonomy (NCBI): domain Eukaryota; kingdom Metazoa; phylum Chordata; class Chondrichthyes; order Orectolobiformes; family Hemiscylliidae; genus Chiloscyllium; species Chiloscyllium punctatum. The sequence continues at coordinate 5,167,487 of NC_092779.1, read as the reverse complement.
CTGAGGTTACCATGAAGGATACTCCTTCCCTCACTTGAGGCGTGGTGACCCACACGTTGAACCACTCTCAGTCATCACACTCTCCCTCTGTAATGAGTACACAAACCTATGGGTTAGTAGAACTATATTAAGTTTTATCTGCATATATCACAATCATGGGCACTTGCCTGTTTGCTGTCAAGCTCAGCAGTTTGAACCTTAGCTGTGACCCGCTCCCCTCAGTGTGTTATGCTGCAAGAGGTCGCGGTAGGATGGAGACTGAGAGCGTTATACCATCAGGTCAAAGGTCATGATACTGTAATGCCATCTTGAGCATGTCTCTTAAAGATACGTTGCACATTTACTGTGAGACGCAATATAACATCTTCCTATTTCCAAAGCAGGATTTGCATTCCTGCATACAGACAAGTGGAATAAATTCACTATTTATACAAAACAGGTTAAAAAAGAAATAAACAGGATTAATAATTTGAATTTTGACAATACATTCTGGTGATTTAACAACCATCCTGATCTGGTAATCTATACATGTTGGAAGAGGTATACAGTATTCTCAGTTGCTCTTGATGATGTGATATTTGGAAGCTGAGAGTTATGCTATTCTTAGGATCTGTCAGGTGTGCAGTAGTGTGCTTTTTACTTTCAGTAGGATATTCACACTTGATGAGGTGATTCTTATGCTAGCTCTTCGTAACATGAGTATGAGGCATGGACATGTAATACTGAACAATTAAATAAACTTTTATTCCAGCTGCAATCTATACATGTTATAATCACTGACATCTGCCTGTTCACTTTCTAGTGGATCTAAACTGTGACACTGTCTCCTCAGTGTGTTATGCTGCTCAAGGTCTCAAAAGATGGAGACAGAGCATTACACCTTCAGGTCAGAGGTCATGATACTGTAATGCCATCATGAGCATGGCCCTTAAAGGGATAATGCTTTCTGGCTGTGTGACATAACACAAAAATTAGCATTACATCCACTAGCAGCAACTTCTTCCACTACCGACTCTGAGGTAGTAGCAGTGTGTAGCAAACCGCACTTCAGGAATACACCAAGTGTCCTTAGACAGCATCTTCTAAATCCACAAATATGACCAGCTAGAAGAACAAAGGAAGCAAATTCACGGGAGCACCACTACCTGCAAGGTCATTTCCAAACAACTCACCATCCCAATTTAGAAATATGTCGCTGTTATTTCAGTGTTGCTGGTCAAAAACCTGTAATTTCTTCACTCATGGCATTGCGGGTCTCCCTACACCAAACAGACTGCAATGGTTCAAGGAAGACAGCTCAACATCATTCACCATCATCTCAAGGGCAACTAGGGCTGGGTAATAAACTCTAACCCACATCCATGAGTGAATAAAATAAATCTACAAGATGATTTGTAACAACACATCAAGATTCAATCCCCAGCACCTCCCAAACCCATGATCCCTATCACCTAGAAGGACAAGGACAGCAGATGGCTGGGAACACCACTTCCTGAAAGTTCCCCTCCAAACCACTCATCATTGTTAAGGGTTCCATATCATACGTTATATTTAAACCATCAATTGTCAGATTGGAAGTCAATCAAATTCATGTATTTGTTTTACTTTTAAAATGTGACCATTCCAAATATGATTTTTGAAGGGTGAGGATTTTACTTTGTTCAGGGATTGTTTAACATAATGGATTAAATGGGATAGGGATACATTTATCAGTTCATTGGTTTGCATCTTATGGGTCTACCATGTTACTGTCAGATTGAGTCAAATATTACGCTTATGGAAGCTGTTCAATGGAGCAGCAATGCCGGGAGGAAGATGCAACACCTGGATATTACACTTTTTCTGAAGTTATGCTGTTTGAGCCCAGAAGTTGTATGTTGACATGACATATGCACAAATTAGTCAATGAGGCAAGAAAAAGATGAGAATGGGTACTTAACTGGTACTTTTCTTGTGTTTCAGCAATCAGGATTCATGGAGTAGGTGGGATTTGCTTTGCTTAGATGGCAGCATGTTGTTCAGAATAGGGAAGGCTATGGCCTCGTGGTATTATCATTAGAATACGGATCCAGACACTCACCTAATGTTCTGTGGACCCAGATTCAAATCCTGCCATGACAGATGGCAATATTTGAATTCAAATTTTAAAAAGTCTCTGAAATTAAAAATCCACTGATGACCATTGTTGGAAAAAGCTATCTGGCTCACTAATGTCCTTCACCTGGCCTCCATAGGACTCCAGACTTACAGTGATATGGTTGTCCGAAATGGCCCAGCAGGCCATGTGCAGCTAAGGACCAGTAATAAATATTGGCTAGCCAGTGATGCCCATATCTCACAAGTAAATGAAATAAGTAACACTAAAGCACAGGTTCAACTCCCACTTCACCTGAGATAGACTTAAGGAGTTAAGTGGCGGCTTATGCATGAGACCTTAAGAACTAGGAGCAGGAGCAGGCCATTCAGCCCCTTGAGCCATTCAATACAATCATGGCTGATCTTAACCCAGCCTTAACTCCACTTTCTTGCCTAGTCTCCATAACCCTTCAACCCATTACTATTTAAAAATCTGTTTATCTCCTCCTTCAGTTTATTCAATATCTCAGCATCCACCTCACTGTGGGAGAGTGAATTTCACAGATTCATGACACTTTCAGAGAAGTAATTCCTCCTCATCTCTGTTTTAAATCTGTCATCCCTTATCCTAAAATAATGACCTCTTATTTGAGATTGCCCAACTTGAGGAAACATCTATTCTATATCTGCTTTGACAATCCCTTTAGCATCTACTATTTCTAAGTTACATCTCCACTCATTCTTCTAAACTCCAGAGAGTATCAGTCTAAAATACCTATTCCCTCTTCATAAGGCATATGCTCATCTCTGGAACAATCTAGTGAACGTCCTCTGAACTGCTTCCATTGACAATAGACAATAGGTGCAGGAGTAGGCCATTCTGCCCTTTGAGCCTGCACCACCATTCAATATAATCATGGCTGATCATCCTTAATCAGTATCCTGTTCCTGCCTTTTCTCCATAACCCTTGATTCCACAATCCTTGAGAGCTCTATCCAACTCTTTCTTAAATGAATCCAGAGACTGGGCCTCCACTGCCCTCTGGGGCAGAGCATTCCATACAGCCACCACTCTCTGGGTGAAGAAATTTCTCCTCATCTCTGTCCTAAATGGTCTACCCCGTATTTTTAAGCTGTGTCCTCTGGTTCGGCACTCACCCATCAGCGGAAACATGTTTCCTGCCTCCAGAGTGTCCAATCCTTAAATAATCTTATACGTCTCAATCAGTTCCCCTCTCAGTCTTCTAAACTCAAGGGTATACAAGTCCAGTTGCTCCAGTCTTTCAGTGTAAGGTAATCCCGCCATTCCAGGAATTGACCTCGTGAACCTACGCTGTACTCCCTCAATAGCCAGAATGTCTTTCCTCAAATTTGGAGACCAGAACTGCACACAGTACTCCAGGTGTGGTCTCACCAGGGCCCTGTACAGCTGCAGAAGAACCCCTTTGCTTCTATACTCAATCCCTCTTGTTATGAAGGCCAGCATGCTATTAGCTTTCTTCACTACCTGCTGTACCTACATGCTTACCTTCATTGACTGGTGGACAAGAACACCCAGATTTCTTTGTACTGCCCTTTTACCTAAATTGATTCCATTTAGGTAGTAATCTGCCTTCCTGTTCTTGCCACCAAAGTGGATAACCATACATTTATCCACATTAAACTGCATCTGCCATGCATATGACCACTCACCTAACTTGTCCATGTCACCCTGTAATCTCCTAACATCCTCATCACATTTCACCCTGCCACCCAGCTTAGTATCATCAGCAAATTTGCTAATGTTATTACTAATACTATCTTCTATATCATTAACATATATTGTAAAAAGCTGCGGTCCCAGTACTGATCCCTGCGGTACCCCACTGGTCATTGCCTGCCATTCCGAAATGGAGCCGTTTATCACTACTCTTTGTTTCCTGTCAGTCAACCAACATTCAATCCAAGTTAGTACTTTGCTCCCAATACCATGCGCCCTAATTTTGCTCACTAACCTCCTATGTGGGACATTATCAAAAGCTTTCTGAAAGTCCATGTACACTACATCTACTGGATCGCCCTCATCCATCTTCAGAGTTACATCCTCAAAAAATTCCAGAAGATCAGTCAAGCATGATTTCCCCTTCATAAATCCATGCTGACTCTGTCCTATCCTGTTACTAATATCCAGATGTGTCGTAATTTCATCCTTTATAATAGACTCCAGCATCTTTCCCACCACTGAGGTCAGACTAACTGGTCTATAACTTCCTGCTTTCTCTCTCCCACCTTTCTTCAAAAGTGGTACAACACTAGCCACCCTCCAATCCACAGGAACTGATCCCGAATCTATTGAACACTGGAAAATAATCACCAACGCATCCACGATTTCTCGAGCCACCTCCTTCAGTACCCTGGGATGTAGACCATCAGGCCCCGGGGACTTATCAACCTTCAGACTTATCAACCTTCATTGCTTCCCATTCTTAGTCAGAATAACATTTGTTCGATAAAATATCTGCAGTACTTTTGGACCAGACAGTGAGCTGGTCAATGAGCAATGACATTTTAATGTTTAAATAATAAAATAACTTGAAGTCCAATCAAGCTTTTTTTTTAATTCCCAAGTCTATATCTCATCCTCTGTGACTCAATAAAATTGTTCCTTTTAAACAGGGTCTGCTGATCTCCTTCCCATAAATATATGCAGTAGAATCCAATTAGAACATAGAAAAATAGAACATAGAACATAGAAAAATACAGCGCAGTACAGGCCCTTCGGCCCTCGATGTTGCGCCGACCAAAGCCGATCTAACCTACACTAGCCCAATAACCTCCATATGCTTGTCCAATGCCCGCTTAAATGACCATAAAGAGGGAAAGTCCACCACTGCTACTGGCAGGGCATTCCATGAACTCACAACCCACTGAGTAAAAAATCTACCCCTAACATCTGTCCTATACCTACCACCCCTTAATTTAAAGCTGTGTCCCCTAGTAACAGCTGACTCCATACGCGGAAAAAGGTTCTCACTGTCAACCCTATCTAAACCCCTTATCATCTTGTAGACCTCTATCAAATCTCCCCTAAACCTTCTTTTCTCCAATGAGAAAAGTCCCAAGTGCCTTAGCCTTTCCTCATACGATCTTCCTACCATACCAGGCAACATCCTGGTAAACCTCCTCTGCACCCGTTCCAGTGCCTCCACATCCTTCCTATAGTATGGTGACCAAAACTGTACACAATACTCCAGATGAGGCCGCACCAGAGTCTTATACAACTGCAACATGACCTCAGTACTCCGGAACTCAATTCCTCTACCAATAAAGCCCAGTACACCATATGCCTTCTTCACAGCACTATTAACCTGGGTGGCAACTTTCAAAGATCTGTGTACATGGACACCAAGATCCCTCTGCTCATCCACACTACCAAGTAGTCTACCATTAGCCCAGTAATCCATCTTCTTGTTACTCCTACCAAAGTGAATGACTTCACATTTAGCTACATTGAATTCCATTTGCCACCTTAGTGCCCAGCTCTGCAACTTATCTATATCGCGCTGTAACCTGCCACATCCTTCTTCGCTGTCCACAATTCCACCGACTTTCGTGTCATCCGCAAACTTGCTCACCCAGCCTTCAAGCCCCTCCTCCAGGTCATTTATAAAAATGACAAACAGCAATGGTCCCAAAATAGATCCTTGTGGAACACCGCTAGTAACTGCACTCCAAGATGAACCTATACCATCAACTACTACCCTCTGTCTCCTTCCAGCCAGCCAATTCCTAATCCAAACCTCTAATGCACCCTCAATGCCATACCTCCGTAGTTTTTGCATTAGCCTGCCATGGGGTACCTTATCGAACGCCTTGCTAAAATCCATATACACCACATCTACTGCTTTACCCTCGTCCACTTCCGTGGTCACCTTCTCAAAGAATTCAATAAGGTTTGTGAGGCACGACCTGCCCTTCACAAAACCATGCTGACTATCCTTGATCATATTATTCCTATCCAGATGTTCATAAATCCTATCCCTTACAATTCTCTCTAAGACTTTAACCACAACAGAAGTGAGACTCACTGGCCTATAGTTACTCGGGTTATCCCTGCTCCCCTTCTTGAACAAGGGGACCACATTTGCTATCCTCCAGTCTTCTGGCACTGTTCCTGAAGACAACGACGACCTAAAAATCAAGGCCAATGGCTCCGCTATCTCCTCCCTAGCTTCCCAGAGGATCCTAGGATAAATGCCATCAGGCCCAGGGGACTTATCTATTTTCATCCTTTCCAGTATTCCCCAGACCTCTTCCCTACGTACCTCAAGGCCATCCATTCTAATCACTTGTGACTCAATATTCACATCAGCAACAGTATCCTGTTCCTGAGTGAATACTGACAAAAAGTATTGATTTAGTGTCTCACCAATCTCCTCCGCCTCCACACGCAACTTCCCACTACTATCCTTGACTGGACCGATACCTACCCTAGTCATCCTTTTATTCCTGACATACCTATAGAAGGCCTTTGGGTTTTCCCTAATCCTACCAACTAAGGACTTTTCATGTCCCCTTCTCACTGCTCTTAGCTCTCTCTTTAGATCCTTCCTGGCTACCTTATAACTCTCAATCGCCTCATCTTTACATCGGCCACCCTCTTCCCTTTCACAAGGGATTCCAATTCCTTATTAAACCACAGCTCCCTTCAAGACCCTTTACTCCCTGCCTGACTGGTACATACTTATCAAGGACATCCATTAGCTGTTCCTTGAACAATGTCCACATATCATTTGTGTTCTTCCCTTGAAGCCTATTTTTCCAATCCATGCATCCTAAGTCATGCCTCACTGCATCATAATTTCCCTGTCCCCAGCTATAACTGTTGCCCTGCAGTGCACACTTATCCCTCTCCATCACTAGAGTAAAAGTCACCGAGTTGTGGTCACTGCCCCCGAAGTGCTCACCTCTCTCCAAGTCTAACACCTGGCCTGGTTCATTACCTAGAACCAAATCCAGTATAGCCTCACCTCTTGTTGGCTTGTCTACATATTGTGTCAGGAAACCCTCCTGCACACATTGGACAAACACCGACCCATCTAACGAACTCGAGCTATAGTTTCCCAGTCAATATCTGGGAAGTTAAAGTCCCCCATAACAACCACCCTGCTACTTTCACTCTTCTCCTGAATCATCCTCGCAATACTTTCCTCTACTTCTCTCGGACTATTAGGAGGCCTGTAGAAAACTCCTATCAGGGTGACCTCACCTTTCCTATTTCTAACCTCTGCCCACACTACCTCAGATGGCAAGTCTTCCTCCATCACCCTTTCTACTGCTGTAATACTATCCTTGACAAGCAACGCCACACCTCCCCCTCTTTTACCCCCACCTCTGACCCTACTAAAACATTTAAACCCTGGAACCTGCAACAGCCATTCCTGTCCCTGTTCTACCCACGTCTCTGTAATGGCCACAACATCGAAGTCCCAGGTACCAACCCATGCTGCAAGCTCACCTACCTTATTTCTTATACTTCTGGCATTGAAGTATACACACTTCAAGCCACCTTCCTGTTTACAGGCACCCTCCTTCGAGATCGATGCTATGTTCCTAACCTCCCTACACTCAAGGTCCTGTACCCTAAAGCTACAGTCCAGGTTCCCATGCCCCTGCAGAGGTAGTTTAAACCCTCCCAAAGAGCACTAGCAAACCTCCCCCCAAGGATACTGGTGCCCCTCAGGTTCAGGTGTCGACCATCCTGTTTATAGAGGTCCAACCTTCCCCAGAAAGAACCCCAGTTGTCCAGAAACCGGAATCCCTCCCTCTTGCACCATCCCTGTAGCCACGCATTTAAAACTTCTCTCTCCCTATTCCTCGACTCTCTATCACGTGGCATGGGTAACAAACCAGAGACAACGACTCTTTTCGTTCTAGCTCAATTATTCATTTTCCCCCAAAAGAAACCTCAATCTAAACATTAATGAACTAGTCAATATTTTTACTTTTCTCACTAATGTTTAATGACAATTAATAAAAATGACAGCTTTAACATACAGCACTCAAGACTTATACCTAAATGTTGCTGCAAATCTGGAAGGTGTAGTATAGAAGTGTCCTTGTGTAATTAATATACTCTGATGAACAGTGGTAAATTCCAAAAATTATAGAAACGTCTAACAGAAGCAAATATAAAACGCACGCACTAAAACAAAATTAAACACATCATCATAACTCTAAAATTTGCCTTTAATCACAATACTGAGGAAATAAAAATGTATTTTTATAGACAGGAGGAAATTCTCAGGTAACAATGCACAGAGAAATTGTAAACACATTTCTTTTGAGTAGGTTTGCAATGACACTAGACATAGTGACTGGAGTAATTCATTCTGAATGGTTTTAAAAAGGTATTTATTTTATCAAGCTTTGCTTCAGCAAAGTGTCAGAATTGGAAAATATGTACTGAAAATGTACGATGAAAAAACATATAATATGGCTAGTTAAGTTTATTCAGGAACAATAAAACATAACATTAGAAGCTGAAATTAATTGCTGCATCACTGACTTTTCTATTTGTTATTTGTGACTTCCTTCAATGTTGCTTTTAAATCTATTGAAAGGTCATCATATGCACTACAATTAACTACCAACTACAAAGAAATAGAAGGTATTCATATAATTTTGACATTCATGCATAGACTAAATTTATCTTTTTCCCTTTGTGGGCCATGATTGTCTTCATGAGTATTCAATCATTTGTTCACTCACTTTCCTCGTATTAACAAAAATATTAGAATATTATTACATATGAAAATATCAGAAGCAAAAAAAGGAAATCCTTGTTCTTAAGATTTTGGGCTAGTTTGTAATGGAATGAGTCTCCAATTCCACTGTTTAGGGATAAAATAAATACCTTTAACTAAAGTCAGAAATGAGCCTGAATTTTGTGGTAAATGATAAGGATACCACACAGCACTGCATAAATGTAACTGGTGATTTTCAGGGTGAATGAGGTTTTCATGAATTATTATGAGATGAGAAAACTGATTAAAAACACAGTTTCACCTCATGCAAAAGGTGTAACTTTTTCAAGTAATTGCGAAAGCATAATTAAGAGGACGAGACTGGAAGATCCTGTTACTTCAATTATTCTGAATTGATTGCAGTCTGAAGTGCATCAACACTACCCCATTCTTAAAGGTATAGAATCAGTAGAAGTTGCTTTTAGAGTTCTATACCTATGTGCTCATGGGTGGACACAGAAGCACAAGACGTCAAGGAATAACAGTAGGAAATGCTAACAGTTTAATCATTATTGCCATGGCAAAATTCAGGCCATTATTTTAAACTGGTTAATACCTCTCCTAAAAGCATTAGCTCAGGAAAATCACATAAAAGCATTTGGTATTCTTCTACTATTACTGCCATTACTTTTTTTTAGGTCATAACATGAACAATTTGATTCTAAGGGCTTTTGGTTTTCCTTTCCTACAAACAGCAATTGGTATCATACCATGATGAATAGAAGCTGCAAACAGCTTACAGTCATGATAGCTAGCCCATTGAGAGACACTAGCATTATAGTTTTAAGATGTTGCTTTTAACAACAATTCCACTCCATCAAGGATTACATACACCTGTGTTATACCGTGAGTACAAAATGCTTAACATGCCAAACTATTGCATTAACCAAGTGCACTGTGTTCTGAACAATTGTCTTATTTGTTGTTTTACTTTCAATAATTGGAAAATGAATGGAAGACAATTTGAAGTCAGAGGGATTTCGGGAAACCTGGTCCATAATTAGTTTTGAGAGTCAAACCAGAAATGCTCACTCCGTTTCTCCCTCCACAGTTGCAACCAGACTAAACATTTCCAGAATTTTCTGATCCTTTTTCCAAATTTCCAGCATTCTTCGTGTTTTGCTTTTTACATATGAACATACAAATATGGAACAGAAGTAGACCATTCAACCCTTCAAACCTCCTTCACCATTTAATAAGATCATGGTTCATCTGAATTTAACCATAACTCTGCATTCCAGCATACCCTGCACCCCTCACCTCCCATCACCGATAATCTTTCATCCCCTTGGTCATTAAGAATTTCTCTGACTCTAACTTGAAAAGCATTTAAAGATTCTGCGTTTATTGCCTTTTGAGGAAGAGCATTCTAAAGACCCACGACCCTCTGAGAGAAGATTTGAAGGATGTTGTCAGGATCCAAGGGAGGTTTAAACAGACAGTGAATAATGCCTTTTCCTCTGGAGCAGAGTCTGGGTTTTACTTCTGGCACAGAATAGAGTAGATCATCAGTCTGTAGATCATAATTACAGTGCTGAGAGTGGTGGAATCCCGTGATCAAAGGGCAATAGCAAACACCTGCAGTACTTTACCAAGCATAATGATAGGCCACTCCAATGAAAATCAACAGTCTCGAATGCTGTCTTAGGGGAGGTTCTCTGACGAGACAGAGAAATGAAGTGAGCAGGAATCGTGGTCCAAGAGACTGGGTATATTCACCTGCACAACTCATCTTATGACCTTATCTGTTGAAAACCTCATCCATGCCTTTGCTATTTCTAGGAGAACTATTTCATTGCTCTGTAAGTTAGCTTCTGACTGTGATAATGCTGTCAGTTTAAAAAGGTTATTTTGCCCTTGGTGTTTTTGAAGACAGGTTGTAAATGCAAAGTAACAGTTTAACAATGGAAGGAGAGTGACCAGTTCTCCCAGTTCAGGATGTTTCTAGTTGTTTTTAGCAATCACAAGATATTGGAGTCCAGAAGTCTTGCAAACCTCAGTAAATGGTTCCTCCAACTTTCTCTCTGGATGTTGCTCTCTCCTGCCTGTAAGAAACTGTTTGAATTTACCTTTTTGCCAAAGGGTGTGCTTATGGGATGTTGCTGCATGGGAACAGTTAATTAATTAAGTTGCTGTATTGGGTTGGTTAGGTTTTCCAATAGTTTCGTTGTTCTAAATTTGACTTTCTTTTGTCGGTGTTTCAACTGTAGTGTTTAAATAAAATGTTTTGCTTAAAGCTGAATGCTTTGATCAGCTGCATCACACCTGGAATATCCACTTCACATCTGCCTTTAAAATAAGTTGTGGAGGAGCCGGTGTTGGGTTGGGGTGGACAAAGTTAAAAATCATACAACACCAGGTTATAGTCCAATAGTTTTAATTGGAAGCACTAGCTTTTGAAGCATTGCTCCTTCATCAGGTGGTTGTGGAGAATAATACCATAAGACAGAATTTATAACAATAAATTAGAGCTATAAATGAAAGGTGGTCAACCAAGACAGTTCCCAGTATAAATGACCATTGACACAACTGGTTCCACTTGATTCCAACTGGTTCAAGTTTGTCTGCCAGCTCATTCCAACAGTAGTTACTTGCTCATTAAATTGCATTGGCTTTTGATTTCGCAGGAGATTCATTTTAAATTTTTCATTCTTGTTTCCAAATCCCTCCAGGACCTAATGCCTCCCTACTCCTGCAAATCTCTCCAACTCCATAACCCTCCAGATATCTATGTCCCTCCAATCTTTCTCTTTCTTTCCAACCTGACATTTAATTTTTCTACCAATGTCAATGTTGAGATTACGAGGGGCCCAGATAGGGTGGATAGAAAGCAGCTGTACCCTCCGTCAAAGGATGAATCATGAGGAGGCATAATTTAAAAATGAAAGGCAGGAATTTTAGAGGAGATTTGAGGAAAAGCCCTTTCACCCAGAAGGTGGTGATGTCTGCAACACACTGCCCAGGAGGTTAGCTGAGGCAAAAAACCACACAACCTTTAAAAAGTTCTTGGACAAGCATTTGAATTGTAGTAACGTTTAAGGTGTAGGAAACTGGGACCAGTGCAGCTAGAGGTATATTTCTGATGGTACAGACACAATGGGCTGTATGATCCTATGTTTCTAACCAGGTCTTAAACAGCCAAGGGTCCAAGTGCTGGAATACAATCCCTGCACTGTTCTGCCTCTTAACTTCACTTTCCTTTTCAAGTTGTCAAGGAAAAAATGATTTAATGCCAGTTGGAAATATCAATTGATTGTATCTGATTTCTATAAGATCCAACAGATCTCAACTTGATTTAACTGGATACAACCGGAATAACCAGAGAACTACAGCTGGAAATCAGTTGGCAGTTCCCTTTTGGTTTTGCCAGAATCCAGGTGTATGGTACAGGAACCAGGTGATGTTCTGAATCTAACTGAATAATTGCTACTTTTAACAAGAGTCCCATTTGTGATTCTATTTGCCTGATTGCCTTTAACTGTAATGATTTGAATCCCACCGAAATGAGTTGCCTACTGTGAGAGCGAGTTGGCAGGCAAACTGGAATCAGTTAGAATCAAGGGGAACTAATTGTGTCAATGATAATTTATACTGGAAACTGTCCGAGTTGAAATCAACTAGATTGACTGCCGTTAAGGTAAAATTGCATATCTTTTATATCAAGGCAGCAATATGTTGTTACAAAGAGCACATTGACAATTATCTCCTCACCTGTCATGAATATATCATGCGTTTATTAATGCTGTGCATTTAACCATAACAAGATTTTTTTTTCTGTTTTGGTTGCAGGTAGGAGATGGCAGTGATTGGCCAGTGGGAAAAGTGGAGCAGATAGATGGGAAGGAAGAAGGACAAGTAGGGTCAGGTTAAGGGGGTAGGTTGAAGAGAGAGGGCTGGGCGTGGGATGAGATGTGGGGTAGGGAGATTTGGAAGCTGGTGAATTCTATATTAAGGCTGTATGATTGTAAGCTCCCGAGGTGGCAGATGAGGTGTTTTTCCTCCAGTTTGCATGTGGCCTTGTGTTGACAGTGGAGCAGGCCCAGGATGGGCATGTCAGGGTATTGGGAGGGAGAGTTGAAATGGCTGGCAACTGAGAGGTGGGGTTGATTAGAGCGCGTGGACCATAAATGTTCCCTGAACAAGTTCCCGAGTTTGCGCTCAGTCTCCCCAAGGTACCTTTCTTCACAGATGCTGCCGAATCTGCTGATCTTTTCCAGCAATCTCTATTTTTGTTTCTGATTTACAACATCTGCAGTTCTTTTGGTTTTTACAAGAAGTAGACATATTGTTATGAAGTTCCATGATCTGAAATATTAATTTAGAATGTCATTGTCTGGACTTGAACTTTTGTAAATAATGGCTACAAAAGTAACCATGTTGGATTTTTAAGGACTAAGCTACTTAGGTGGAGACACTGAATCTGCAACACTTTAAGAGAGAGGTGGTTTCGGCTGTATGGAACTACACAGCCTCAGGAGCTCAGCGAGAGGTCTGCAGGCTCTTGGAACTATAACAAGAAAATAAATTTCTGTCAAACAGTATGAGAAGGATGAACTATAACCACTGCTAGATTCAGCTGGAAAATTGAGCTTTGACGTGATCATACAAAGAAATGAAGTTTCTTTCTTGACATTTCATTTAAGAAAAAAGACCAAATGCTCACTATTTCAAAGCACAGTCGTATTGGCAATTAACTTTCTCCTATGCCTTAAGCCTTAAACCATACTGTTACTATTGTTCATGCTGAGAAAATAGGGTCAATTTGAGCTCTAGAAATTACCTACTTTACCCTACTTGGGCTGAAAAGCAACAATTCATTTTACAGCTGTTTAACCAATTGTAATTAAATTATAATTTAACCAGTTAGTACAGTTTGAAGAATTGCTCTCCCGGTGAGCTCTTAATTATTGTGGGTCAATTACAATTGATTACAGCACTTTTTTTTAACTAGATATGGGAAATTGATTCCTGGAGCCACTACATCCCTCTTAGTGAAACAATGTGGGGAATGAAGAAAAAAAAAGTGCAGAAAATGAAGAGAACTCAACCCAACAAGGGTCATGTTGGTCAGACTGCAGAATGTTTTGATTGAAATCTTTACAATTTTCAATAAATCAACTCCAAGAAGTAGAAACAGCTTTTTTTTAAAAAAAAGTAGTTCTTTCTACCAGAAACTCTAGTAACTTGTTTATCTTTGGAAGTGAAAATTAAGTTGATACAAAATGAGTTGCTGTCATACAGATCAAGTGACAGTTTCAATTAAGTCTTTGGAACAAATGACATCATGTCTCGTTTGGCCCTGGATTAAGTTGAATTGAAGCAAAAAGGAATACTTTTTAAAATCAATTTAAATGTGAATATAAAGTGACAATTTAATTATTTTTGCAGCTACAAAAAGCTGTTTTCCTCCAGCGTAGCTTCTTTCATTAACCTGAATGGACACATGAGCCGCATAGATTCTGTAGCAATACAGGAACATCTGTTGCTTTTCTGACACATGTCTCGATACCTGCTTTTATGCGGAATAATATTTCTGAGGAGTTCATGATTATTTGTACTTCCCTAATAACGTGAGTTAGTAACATTTTCAAATTGAATTAAATTTTTGGCTCATGTTTCAGTGTATTCCTTGCCTGTTTAGCCATTGCTGCTTATCGTTTAGTTTTCTCTTAGAAAGCTTAACCAGGTCAGCTGTAGCTGGATGACTCTACTCGTGCCTCTGGATCAAAATATTTGTGGGTTTGAAATCTCTCTCACCTGAACCCTGAACCCTGAGCACAAAAGTTTGGGCTGACTCTCCACAGCAGTACAGAATGAATGCTGCACTGCCACAGGTTCTATTTTTGGAAAGCAATGCTAAACAGAGGCTTCATCTGCCCTCTCAGATTCTTACAAACAACAGGTATTTTGAAAAAAAGAGTTGGGGGTTATCCATGGTCTTCGAGCCAATATTTATCCCTGAAACTAATTCATTCACTGAAAGGTCAAAGTCACATTTGGTGTTTGTGCGAGGTTTTTGTGTACAAATTGACTTCTGTGTTTGAAACATTAAAATAAGGCAATCCAAATTATTTCATTCACTCTAAAGTTCTTAGGAACAGCCTATTGTGAAGAAAGGTGCTGTATAAATGCAAGTCTTTTTACTTACTCTCTATGGACTATTAATTCTTTAAGAATTATTCTATGTATAATTTTGAGCATTTTGATACATCATTCACCCAATCCACTCAACCACCTCCGCCCCCCCCCCCCCCCGCCACCCCCCACAAACTAGGAAATGCCAACATTTGTAGGTTAAATGAAACCAAATTAAACTGTTAAATTTAAAATCTTCCTGCCGTGCCTGGGCAGAATGGGGCTCTGTTGGTGAGTCTTTATTTAGTACTTTACATTTGATCTGCCTCACATGTAATGGAGTGTTCTATCTTCAATCTGATCTATAAATTATTAATAAATATCACCATTACTAAAAGATTTCTGTGATCATCATAAATTCAATGCCAGTATTTGTCATTGAATGAAGTTATGATTAACTACAAACTTCAAAACACTACAAGGGCATAATAAGTAACTGACTGAAGTTTAGATTAGATGAGATTCCCTACAGTATGGAAACAGGCCCTTGTGTCCAACCAGTCCACACCAACCCTCCGAAGAGTCACCCACCCACACCCATATCCCTCTCACTAATGCACCTAACACTACAGACAATTTAGCATGGTCAATTCACCTGTCCTGCACATCTTTGGACTGTGAGAGGAAACTGGAGCACCTGAAGGAAACCCACGCAGACACGGGGAGAATGTGCAAACTCCACACAGATAGTTGCCTGAGGCTGGAATCGAACCTGGGACCCTGGTGCTTTGAGGCAGCAGTGCTAACCACTGAGCCACTGTACTGCCCCACCGTGAGGTTGATGAGGTTTTTTTGGGAAGCATATGGCCTATTTGATCATTTCAGTTGAAAAGTGGCCCAAATTGTTTTACTGGAAAGAAGAAACAAGGGGTTTACACTTTGCAGACAATAGCAGCAGCCGAAATGTGAGCCTTTAATGTCCCAGAACAGCTCTGAGAAGGTCACATTGAAAACAGCTGTTTGAAAAGTCCATTTGCTTGATCTGGGCACCACACTTTAGGAAGGATGCACTGGCCTTGGAGAGAATACAATGTAGGTTTACAAGAAAGATTCCTGAAACGCAGGGGTTAAGATATAAGGAAAGATTACACAAATTTAGGCTATTTTCTCTTGCATTTATAAAGGGTGATGTGATCAAAACCTTCAAGATATTAACAGAAAAAAAAACCAAGTTAAACAAAGACTATTTTCACTGATTGGCGATTCTAGAAGAAGGGTATATAATTAAGAGTTAAGGCCAGAACATTCAGCAGAGATGTTAGGAAGAACATCAGCACACAAAGAGTAGGAGATGCTTGGAACTCTCTTCCACAAACAGTAAGGGATGTTGGATCAAGTGTTAATTATTACTCAGAGAGGTAAATTTTTGTTCAGCAAAAGTATTAAGGGATATGGGTGACAGGCAGGTATATGGAGTTAGACCAAAGATCCATTGGAGGTTTCAAAAGAGAGCTAGATATATATTTGAAAGTGGTGCATATAGAGGGCTACGGACATAGGGTTGGAGAATGGGACTAGCTAGGTAGCTTTTTCAGGAACTGGTACAGCCACAATGGGTCAAATGGCCTCCTTCTGTACCGTAAAATTCTACGATTCTTTGCTATCAAGCATGACCTCATTGAATGGTGGACCAGAGTTTGAGGGGCTGAATGGCCTACTCCTGTAAGATAAAAGTGTGTTGGCTTTTCAAAAACAGCAAATTAGCATTTTTACCTGGAAACAATGCCCTTGTGATTCATGTCATTGTGGAGATTTGATTTGGGAAGAGTAGAATTTGTAAGATCTCTGAAAGCCCATCGACACAAGCAGTCTGCCAAGGTCTAGGAATGGGAAAACAGCTACAGACATAAAAGTAAACTTTGAGAAAGATATTAAAACATTAAAAGAGTTTCTACCTGACCCTCTAGCATTTGATATGAGCCGTTCTGCTGAGACCAGAACCTGGGGCTAGTATCATTCCCAATACTAATCTGAAAAACAGACAAGAAAATGCCTAGTGACCCATTAAACACCAGGAAATCAAAAGGTTCAAACATAGACCTTCTTCTCTTCATGGAGATGCTAAATCAGATGGTCCAGGAGCTGTTACATGCTGCTTATTCAGTTCTCACCCCCACGACTGTAGGTAGAGGCCTGAACACACCCAAAAACTTTCTCGGCACCTCTTTCACAGCATAAAGAAATATCAGAACTCAGCTGGAATTTTCTTTTAAAATTCAGTCTCATGAATTGCAAATCTGTTCACAGGAGCTGAGCAAGGACATGAGGTGACTGCCCAAGTATCCAGTTCCTGTGTTTTTTTGCATCCTTTGACACATCCTGTTCACATTCGCCTGGCCGGCGATCTCAGAGCTGGAGTATTCCACAGAAGAGGTGAATAATGCAGAGTGCTGGGAGATAATGATCGATTGGATGTCTTTGAGGACTTTTCTTTTTTTGTAATTCATCTGTAGAGTCATCAGCTCGCATTTCAAACATTGACTTCAAAGAGCAAAGTAGGGTGTGTGTGTGTGTGTGTGTCTGTGTGTGTATATATGTGTGTGTGTGTGTGTGTGTGACTGCGCAACTGTATGTGAAGTTGTGACAGAGTGAGAATTTGTGCAAGAGTGCACAAATGTGTGTTTGAGTAAGTACATGAGCACACGGGAGTCTGTATTTGTGTGGGTGCAAAATTGAATGAATGAATGAGTGTGAGGTGTGCACAAGTAAGTGAGTGATGTTTACATGAGATGAGCTTGTAATTCCAGACTTGAACTCATGTTCCCAGAGTCTAGATTAGAGTGGTGCTGGAAAAGCACAGCAGGTCAGTCAGCATCTGAGGAGCAAGAATATCAACGTTTTGGGTAAAAGTCCTTCATCAGGAATGAAGGCAGGGAGCCTCTGGTTGGAGAGATAAAGGGGGGGGGGGTTGGAGAAGATAGCTAAGAGTACAATAGCTTCAATGTGCACTTCACCAGTTTCCTCACTTCCCCGCGCCCCCACCTTACCCCAGTTCCAACCTCCCAGCTCAGCACCACTCTCATGACCTGTCCTATCTGCCTATCTTCCTTCCCATCTATCCACTCCACCCTCCTCTGGCCTATCACCTTCATCCTCACCGCCATCCCCCTATTGTACTCTTTGCTACCTTCTCCCCAGCCCCATCCCCCTCTCATTTATCTCTCCACCCCGGAGACTTCCTGCCTCTATTCCTGATGAAGGGCTTTTGCCCGAAACGTCGATTTTCCTGCTCCTCGGATGCTGCTTGACCTGCTGTCCTTTCCCTGCACCACTCTCATCTGGACTCTGATGTCCAGCATCTGCAGTCCTCACTTTTGCTTATGTTCCCAGAGCATTATTCTTGGTCTCTGGGAAGAGAGCGAGTGACTGTATATGCATTCTGAGTGAGTGAGTGAGTGAGTGAGCAAGTGAGTGAGTGAACGTGTATGCGTGTGTGTGAGTGAGTGAATGTGCATGCACGAGTGAGTGAATGAATGTGTGTGCATGCATATGTGTGAGTGAATGTGTGTGTGACTGAGTCAGTGAATGTGTTTCTGCGCATGAATGAGTGGTGAATGTGTGTGTGTGTGTGTGTGTGTGTGTGTGTGTGAGTTAGTGAATGTATGCGTGTGAGTGAGTGAGTGAGTGAATGTGTGTGTGTAAATGAGCGAATGTGTGTGCATGTGTGTCTGAGTGAGTGAATGTGTGAATGTGTGTGCGTGTGAATGCGTGTGCATGTGTGTCTGAGTGAGTGAATGTGTGTGCGTCATGAGTGAATGAGTGAGTGAGTGAGTGAGTGAATGTGTTTGCATGTGTACGCAAGTGAGTGTGTGCGTGAGAGACGAATTGCATATGTGTTTTAATGAACATACGATCAGATGGGTAGTTGTATTGCAATGTCAATTTCTGAACTCATTTGTCAAAATGCTAATATGATAACAGTTCTAGTTTACAGCTGGGAAAATGTACTGCTCAGGCAACTTGACCAATTTGGAAAGAGCTGATTCCAAGGAGACAGCAGGAAGCTCTTTCAGGGTTAGTCACATTGAGATAAAACACATCGCATCAGTTACCTACTGCTTTAATTAACCTCACCATAGTAACTTTATATTGTGAATATAAATGTTCTTCCTAGCTGCACTCCTTGGGCATGTCTTGGATCATGACCACTGTACTGCAACCAGCAGAATGTATTACTGCTGTTAGGGAAAAGGGCATTGCTTTCCGGAGTTTTCTGAACTAACCTTGAAAATGATGATGCTCGATTGCCTTAGCTCAGAAAGCTCAGAATTGTAGGCAGTGATGTTGAAGAATCATTTTGCACAGCAGTTACCTGGACCTGAAGGTATGTACTATTTCTTAGCCTCTCATTGACAGAAACATTATCCAGCAGCAGCTGAGAGCTCAGTCTGTAAATATGACAGTTCAGACTCAGCAATTCCTGTGAGATTGACCTCATGTGATGTCTGTGAGCTGTAAACATGCTGTGCTTCCATCCTAATGCATCAGTGTATGGTCATAACATGACCTTTGTTGTTATTTCTAAATATTTGGTAGAGTTTGAAATGCCAATTACAAATCAAGAGCATTTTGAAATAACAGAGAATAATTTATGATTTTCTTCTTGGCTTTATTGAGATAGCTAATTCAATTTGCTTCAAATTGTCCATTTTAATCATAATGAAAGTGAATTAGCCTGAAACAGATGTGAGGTAAGAAATTGAAAGGAAGAATCTCAAAAGGTAGTAATCCCTGGATTACTCCTAGTGTGATGTAGTTGTGAGTATGGGAACAGAAGGATGGAGCAGATGAATATATGGTGGGAGGGATAGCTCAGGAGGGAAGGATTCTGAATTCTGTGAGTGATGGAGCTGTACAAATTGGACACATTCATTTGAACTGGAGCAGACCAACATGTTCAGTGGGAGTGAAGGCGAGGATGGGATTGGAGGTCCGTTTGCTAATGCTGTTGGACTGAGTTTACACGAGATGTTCGGGGATAAGAGATCCTAAGGAGTAGCTCAGAACAGCGAGAAGCGGAGATGGAATTAGAAATTAAAACAAAGAGTCAAAGTGTCTGGAAGGCAGAGGAAATATACGCACAGCATGATCCAAGTTGCTGATGGGCAACAGATAACAGCCAGAGATCTTGACTGTGGCACAGAGGAGCCAGCTCATAGTGAAATGGCAATAGATTACAATTCTTGCAAAATCTACATCATATGTTAAGAAATAAAGACATCAGAATGGAAGCAAGGCCATTCGGCCTATTGAGTCCACTCTGCCATTTAATCATGGCTGATGGGTTTTTCAATTCCACTTACCCGCGCTCTCCCTGTAGTCCTTGTTATCACTGTGACTCTCAGCAGATAGAAGAGGGCAGGTTTGTTATTCCCATAATGCTCATGTACAACAGTTATTGAGACTTACATCTTTTGCTTCCTTTAAGATGTTTCTAAAGCTTATCGCTTGGACCAATATTGCTCAAATATTGTCTTAAGTGTTTCAAAATATCATTTCCTCTATAGTACCCCAAGCAGTTTATTACGATGAAGGTGGTTTGCAAACAGATTACTGTAGAGATCTTTTGTGGACAATCATTTTTAGTTGAATTAACTTTGTTCTGTGTTTAAGTTTTAGTCTGAAGTCATTTTTTGCAGATAGTATCTTTGATGATTTGTGAGTTCCTGAAGCACAGCTTAGGTCTCGAGTTTTTGACAGGACACATAACCAATTCCTTCGTTTAATTTGGCTGAACAGAGGTTGAAATGCACACCTCATGCTTGCCATCTAGCCAACTGAGCTAACCAGCTGCCCTGAAATAATTACAATCTGTTAGGATTTATTCACTCTATTTGGATTGATAACTGGGTCTCATCACCTCAATGTCTATGCAAAGTTCAACGATGATGTTTTACAATGGGATTTGCTGCTTTACTAATAGCTCACTGTTACATTATCAATCTTGTTTGGGATATTTTGGTTTTCTGGGGCAGATGATAAAAGCAAATTATCACTCCTATTGTTGTTCAAAGGGCTTGATGCACCAATAGCTCTCGAACTGTCCTGCCTGCAATACAAACTGTCTCCTCAGGGAACTTGTGAAGCTTTAGTCCAGTCATATCTGTGTTGGGATCCTTCCCATTTGTGTCAGGGTTTGATGGGAGCGGTTCTTCCCACAGTAAAATACACCCACTACAATCCTCTCCATCTTGACAAGTGAACAATGGAAGGCGCCCTTATATGTCTTGGCAACAATGGCATAATTTCAACAACATGATTACCCCTGCTGAAAATGTATTGCTGGAAAAGCGCAGCAGGTCAGGTAGCATCCAAGGAACAGGAGAATCGACGTTTCGGGCATCAGCCCTTCTTCAGGAATGAGGAAAGTGTGTCCAGCAGGCTTAGATAAAAGGTAGGGAGGAGGGACTTGGGGGAGGGGTGTTGGGAATGCGATAGGAGGAAGGAGGTCAAGGTGAGGGTGAGAGGCCGGAGTGGGGTGGGGGCGGAGAGTCAGGAAAAAGATTGCAGGTTAGGAAGGCGGTGCTGAGTTCGAGGGATTTGACTGAGACAAGGTGAGGGGAGGGGAAATGAGGAAACTGGAGAAATCTGAGTTCATCCCTTGTGGTTGGAGGGTTCCCAGGCGGAAGATGAGACGCTCTTCCTCCAACCGTCGTGTTGCCATGGTCTGGCGATGGAGGAGTCCAAGGATCTGCATGTCCTTAGTGGAGTGGGAGGGGGAGTTGAAGTGTTGAGCTACGGGGTGGTTGGGTTGGTTGGTCTGGGTGTCCCAGAGGTGTTCTCTGAAACATTCTGCAAGTGGGCGACCTGTCTCCCCAATATAGAGGAGACTACATCGGGTGCAGTGGATGCAATAGATGGTGTGTGTGGAGGTGCAGGTGAATTTGTGGTGGATATGGAAGTGTCCCTTGGGGCCTTGGAGGGAGTTAAGGGGGAAGGTGTGGGCGCAAGTTTTGCATTTCTTGCAGTTGCAGGGGAAGGTGCCAGGAGTGGAGGTTGGGTTGGTGGGGGGTGTGGACCTGACGAGGGAGTCACGGAGGGATTGGTCTTTTCGGAACGCTGATAGGGGAGGGAAGGGAAATATATCCCTGGTGGTGGGGTCCGTTTGGAGGTGGCGGAAATGACGGCGGATGATACGTTGGACATGGAGGTTGGTGGGGTGGTAGGTGAGGACCAGTGGGGTTCTGTCCTGGTGGCGGTTGGAGGAGCGGGGCTCAAGGGTGGAAGAGCGGGAAGTGGAAGAGATGCGGTGGAGGGCATCGTCGACTACTTCTGGGGGGAAATTGCGGTCCTTGAAGAAAGAGGCCATCTGGGTTGTACGGTATTGGAACTGGTCCTCCTGGGAACAGATGCAGAGGAGACGAAGGAATTGGGAATATGGGATGGCGGTTTTACAGGGGGCAGGGTGGGAGGAGGTGTAGTCTAGGTAGCTGTGGGCGTTGGTTGGTTTATAATAAATGTCTGTGTCGATTCGGTCACCCGAGATGGAAATGGAAAGGTCTAGCAAGGGGAGGGAGGAGTCTGAGATGGTCCAGGTGAATTTGAGGTCGGGGTGGAAAGTGTTGGTAAAGTGGATGAACTGTTCAACCTCCTCGTGGGAGCACGAGGCAGCGCCGATACAGTCATCGATGTAGCGGAGGAAAAGGTGGGGGGTGGTGCCAGTGTAGCTGCGGAGGATGGACTGTACCACATATCCTACGAAGAGGCAGGCATGGCTGGGGCCCATGTGGGTGCCCATGGCTACTCCTTTGGTTTGGAGGAAGTGGGAGGATTGGAAAGAGAAGTTGTTCAGGGTGAGGAGCAGTTCAGTCAGTCGAAGGAGGGTGTCAGTGGGAGGGTACTGGTTGGTTTGGCGGGAAAGGAAGAAGCGGAGGGCTTTGAGGCCTTCATGATGGGGGATGGAGGTGTATAGGGACTGGATGTCCATGGTGAAGATAAGGCGTTGGGGGCCGGGGAAGTGAAAATCATGGAGGAGGTGGAGGGCGTGGGTGGTGTCCCGAATGTAGGTGGGGACTTCTTGGACTAAGGGGGACAGGACCGTGTCGAGGTATGCAGAAATGAGTTCGGTGGGGCAGGAGCAGGCTGAGACAATGGGTCGGCCGGGACAGTCAGGTTTGTGGATTTTGGGCAGGAGGTAGAAACGGGCGGTGTGGGGTTGTGGGACTATGAGGTTGGAGGCGGTGGATGGGTGATCCCCTGAGGTGATGAGGTTATGGATGGTCTGGGAGATGATGGTTTGGTGGTGGGAGGTGGGGTCATGGTCAAGGGGGCAGTAGGAGGAGGTGTCCGTGAGCTGGCGTTTAGCCTCAGTGGTGTAAAGGTCTGTACACCAAACTACTACCGCACCTCCCTTGTCTGCTGGTTTGATGGTGAGGATGGGGTTGGAACAGAGGGAGTGGAGGGCTGCATGTTGCGAGGGTGAGAGGTTGGAGTGGGTGAGAGGGGTGGAGAGGTTGAGGCGGTTAATGTCGCGGCAGCAGTTGGCTATGAAGAGATCGAGGGCGGGTAAGAGGCCAGCACGGGGTGTCCAGGTGGAGGGGGTGTGTTGGAAGCGGGAGAAGGGGTCATCAGAGGGTGGGCGAGAATCCTGGTTGAAGAAGTAGGCGCGGAGGCGAAGGCAGCGGAAGAATTGTTCGATGTCTCGCCGCATGTTGAACTCGTTAATCCGAGAGCGTAGGGGAATGAAGGTGAGGCCTCTGCTGAGGACTGATCTTTCAGCCTCAGAGAGGGGTAGATCTGGAGGGATGGTGAAAACACGGCAGGGCTGGGAGCTAGGACCTGGTGTGGGGCTGGAGCTGGGAGTGGGGGCGAGGTTGGGCGTGGGGGCGGGGACGGACCATGATTCCCCCGTCTACCAATTTAATTCTTTTGCTCATTCACGGGATGAAGACATGAGTGTGGTGCTGGAAAGGAACAGCAGGTCAGGCAGTATCCGAGAAGCAGGAGAATCGACATTTTGGGCATAAGCCCTTCAATCAGGAATTATGCCCAAAACGTCAATTCTCCTGCTCCTCAGATGCTGCCTGACCTGCTGTGCTTTTCCAATGCCACACTCTTGACTCTGATCTCCAGCATCTGCAGTCCCTACTTTCTCCATGGGGTGAAGGCATATTTGGCTAGGCCAGCATTTATTGCACATTCCTAATTGCCCAGAGGCAGTTAAGAGGGAGTCAAAAAGTGCAGTGCTGGAAAAGCACAGCTGTTCAGGCAACAAAGGAGCAGGAGAGTCAACGTTTTGAGCATAAGCCATTCATCAGGAATGTGGGGTGTGCCCAAGGGGGCTGAGAGATAAATGGGAGAGGGTGGGGTGGGGGGGGGGGGGCAAGATAGCTGGGAATGTGACAGGTAGATGGAGTTGAGGGTAATGGTGATAGGTCAGAGATGAGGATGGAGTGGATAGGTAGGAAGGAAGATGGACAGGTAGGACAGATCAAGAAGGTGGTGCCAAGTTAGAGGGTTGGATCTAGGATAATGCGTGGGGAGGGGAGATGAGGAAGCTGGTGAAATCAATTTTTCGTGTGATTGGAGGGCCCCAAAGTGGAAGATGAGGTGTTCTTCCTCCAGTCATCAGGCGGATAGGATTTGGCAGTGGAGGAGGCCCAGGACTTGCATGTCCTTAGCAGAGTGGGATGGGGAATTGAAGTGATTGGCCATAGGCTGGTGGGGTTGTTCAGTGCATGTGTCCCTGAGATGTTCCCTGAAATGTTCCGCAAGTTGGCGTTCTGTCTCTCCAGCGTAGAGGAGACAACATCGAGAGCAACGGACACAATAAATAACAAGTGTGGAAGTACAGGTAAATCTCTGCCACATGTGGAATGGTCCTTTGGGGCCTTGGACGGAGGTGAGACGGAGGTGTGGGCACAGATTTTACACCTTTTGTGCTGGCAAGGGAAGGTGCCAAGAGTGGAGGGTGGGTTAGTGGGAGACGTGGACCTAAGAAGGGAGTCACAGATGAAATGGTGGCAGTTAAGAGTCATCTACGTTGCTGAGGGTCTTGAGCCACATGTAGACCAGGTCAGGTAAGTTTCCTTCCCTGCAGGACATTAGTGAACAGATGTTTTTTCAACAATCGACAATGGATTCATGTCATCATTAGACACTTTATGCAAGATTTTCTTATTGAATTCAATTCTCACCATCTGCCGGGGTGGGATTAGAACTTAGATACCCAGAATATTAGGCACTGTGCAAATGTGTGTGGCTTGTATCTTTCCTGGACTTGCTATCAATCTCACTGGAAGGTAAGATCAGCCACAGAATCAGTGGATAATCCTCATTCCTTAAAGGTCAGACATATTTTTGACCCTCTTGAAAGCATTGTATAAGTATAAGCTGCTGAAGACCTTGTGTGTAACTACTTTACTGTTCACTGCATCAGCCGCATTACAGAGAAACTTGACAAAACCGGTCCCATGAATGGAAAGGACATTTTCCTTTTCCACAGCTTATTTCTGTAAGCATTTGTATTAAACATGGAAAGATAACATTTGGAAAAGTCAAACATCATTGACGAAGTCTTGGATAAAATTTGATTCCTGGATCTCATGGTCGTTTTGTGTATTTTTTACATCTAAATTTCTCCTTGTGGAAGAATCCTGGCTTCATTAAATATTTACGAATGGCGAGCAAACTGCTCATGTCACTTCAGACAAGACTTAGAGTTTCCAACAGTCTGAGAACTTGAATATTATCTCGAGATTGTGTCAGTTATCTTTGATTTAATGTCATTGTTAGACATTCAAACACTGTGAAACATAGGAGGTCCCTGGCAGTTATCATGTACAGACAGATTCCAGAAATGTTGTTCCCTTCACAGCCTGGTGACTGTGCGAACATTGACAGTTTCACCCACACTGTAACTACAAAACTCAGTTGAACATCTTTGTCTAGCGACCATGATCAAATATTAACTGTGCTGCTGATTGATCATACGAACAATGTAACACTGTTACATACTGCAGCTCATTGAAATGGGTCAGCTGGGTCTAGTTTTCATGCAAAATAGTTCCTGACAATGGTCAGCCCTCACAATTACAATGGGTGCTTATTGGTGTCATTAAACCCTCTCTGTTATCTTCCAAAATAACCAGGAAGATTCATATTCTTCCTGTTCAAGGCATTAACCTTGAAATTGGTGTCAGTGTCAAACAGGTCATTTTACTGAGTTATAAAGTTAATTTATGGTCCAGCTTTCTCCTCATGGACATCAACATTTGCATTACATTTGTTTTGTGGCCATTATTTTAGATTGGATCATTCCCAATGCAGGCAGATACTCAAAACTCAACAGAACTTCCTAAGCAAGTTTGACGTGGGACTCCTTCAGTTTCCACAGCATATCCCTGGCTCTCCTCACTGGGGCACAGCACGAGGAATTCCCAACATCATCACAAAAGTTAAAAAATGTCACCAAAGAACACAAAGCCCTAGTGTACATGTTGGATAGATTCAGGTTCATTGAAAATATGGACCAGGTCTCTGTACTTAACAAGAAACACTTTATTTTACAAATTAATAAATTCTAACCACAGTTAAAAAGTTATGAACTGTTGTCACATGACTTTATGACTTAAAATGCCGAAAAATGTGTTGCTGGAAAAGCGCAGCAGGTCAGGCAGCATCCGAGGAGCAGGAGAATCGACGTTTCGGGCAAAAGCCCTTCTTGAGGAATGAGGCAGGTGTGCCAAGCAGGCGAAGATAAAAGGTAGGGAGGAGGGACTTGGGGGAGGGGCATTGGAAATGCGATAGGTAGAAGGAGATTAAGGTGAGGGTGATAGGCCAGAGAGGGGGTGGGAGCGGAGAGGTCAGGAAGAAGATTGCAGGTCAAGAAGGCAGGGCTGAGTCCGAGGGTTGGGACTGAGATAAGGCGGGGGGAGGGGAAATGAGGAAGCTTGAGAAATCTACATTCATCCCTTGTGGTTGGAGGGTTACTAGACGGAAGATGAGGCGCTCTTCCTCCAGGCATCGTGTTGCCATGGTCTGGCGATGGAGGAGGCCAAGGACCTGCATGTCCTTGGCGGAGTGGGAGGGGGAGTTAAAGTGTTCAGCCACGGGGCGGTTGGGTTGGTTGGTGCAGGTGTCCCAAAGGTGTTCTCTGAAACGTTCTGCAAGTAGGCGGCCTGTCTCCCCAGTGTAGAGGAGACCACATCGGGTGCAGCGGATGCAGTAAATGATGTGTGTAGAGGTGCAGGTGAATTTGTGACGGATATGGAAGGATCCCTTGGGGCCTTGGAGGGAAGTGAGGGAGCTGGGGAAATTGCGGTCTTTGAAGAAGGTGGCCATCTGTGTTGTTCGGTATTGGAATTGGTTCTTCTGGGAGCAGATGCGGCGGAGGTGAAGGAATCGAGAATATGGGATGGCATTTTTACAGGGGGCAGGGTGGGAGGAGGTGTAGTCTAGGTAGCTGTGGGAGTCGGTCGGTTTACAGTAAATGTCCGTGTTGAGTCGGTCACCCGAGATAGAAATGGAGAGGTCTAGGAAGGGGAGGGAGGAGTCTGAGACGGTCCAGGTAAATTTGAGGTCGGGGTGGAAGGTGTTAGTAAAGTGAATGAACTGTTCAACCTCCTCGTGGGAGCACGAGGTAGTGCTGATACAGTCATCGATGTAGCGGAGGAAAAGGTGGGGGGTGGTGCCAGTGTAGCTGCGGAAGATGGACTGTTCCACATATCCTACGAAGAGGCAGGCATAGCTGGGGCCCATGCAGGTGCCCATGGCTACTCCTTTGGTTTGGAGGAAGTGGGAGGATTTGAAAGAGAAGTTGTTCAGAGTGAGGACCAGTTCAGTCAGTCGAAGGAGTGTATCAGTGGAAGGGTACTGGTTGGTTCGGCGGGAAAGGAAGAAGCGGAGGGCTTGGAATCCTTCGTGATGGGGGATGGAGGTGTACAGGGACTGGATGTCCATAGTGAAGATAAGGCATTGGGGACCAGGGAAGTGAAAATCATGGAGGAGGTGGAGGGCGTGGGTGGTGTCCCAAACGTAGGTGGGGAGTTCTTGGAGTAAGGGGGACAGGAATGTGTCGAGGTATGCAGAGAGGAGTTCAGTGGGGGCAGGAGTGGGCTGAGACAATGGGTCGGCCAGTGCAGTCAAGTTTGTGGATTTTGGGCAGGAGGTAGAAATGGGCGGTGTGGGGTTGTGGGACTATGAGGTTGGAGGCGGTGGATGGGAGATCCCCTGAGGTGATGAGGTTATGGATGGTCTGGGAGATGATGGTTTGGTGGTGGGAGGTGGGGTCATGGTCAAGGGGGCAGTAGGAGGAGGTGTCCGCGAGCTGGCGTTTAGCCTCAGCAATATAAAGATTGGTGCGCCAAACTACCACCACACCTCCCTTGTCTGCCGGTTTGATAGTGAGGTTGGGGTTGGAGCAGAGGGAGTGGAGGGCTGCACGTTCCGAGGGTGAGAGGTTGGAGTGGGTGAGAGGGGTGGACAGGTTGAGGCGGTTAATGTCACGGCGGCAGTTGGCTATGAAGAGATTGAGGGCGGGTAAGGTGCCAGCACGGGGTGTCCAGGTGGAGGGGGTGTGTTGGAGGCGGGAGAAGGGGTCGTCAGAGGGTGGGCGAGAGTCCTGGTTGAAGTAGGCGTGGAGGCGAAGGCGGCAGAAGGCTCCCACAGGGAGGTTGAACAGTTCATCCACTTTACCAACACCTTCCACCCCGACCTCAAATTTACCTGGACCATCTCCGACTCCTCCCTTCCCTTCCTATCTCGGGCGACCGACTCAACACGGACATTTATTATAAACCGACCGACTCCCACAGCTACCTAGATTACACCTCTTCCCACCCTGCCCCCTGTAAAAACGCCATCCCATATTCTCAATTCCTTCACCTCCACCGCATCTGCTCCCAGGAGGACCAATTCCAATACTGAACATCCCAGATGGCCTCCTTCAACGACCGCAATTTCCCCTCAGACATGGTTGACGATGCTATCCACCGCATCTCCTCCACTTCCTGCTCCTCTGCCCTTGAACCCCGCCACTCTAATCGCCACCAGGACAGAACCCCATTGGTCCTCACCTACCACCCCACCAACCTCCAGATACATCATATCATCCTTCATCATTTCCGCCATCTCCAAACAAACCCCACCACCAAGGATACATTTCCCTCCCCTCCCCTATCAGCGTTCCGGAAAGACTACTCCCTCCATGACTCCCTCTTCAGGTCCACACCCCCCACCAACCCAACCTCCACTCCCGGCACCTTCCCCTGCAACCGCAAGAAATGCAAAACTTGTGCCCACACCTCCCCCCCTCACTTCCCTCCAAGGCACCAAGGGATCCTTCCATATTCACCTGCACCTCCACACACATCATTTACTGCATCCGCTGCACCCGATGTGGCCTTCCTTACATTGGGGAGACAGGCCGCCTACTTGCGGAATGTTTCAGAGAACACCTCTGGGTCACCCACACCAACCAACCGAACCACTCCATGGCTGAATACTTTAACTCCCCCTCCCACTCTGCCAGACCATGGCAATATGAAGCCTGGATGAAGAGCGCCTCATCTTCCACCTAGGAACCCTCCAACCACAAGGGATAAATGCATATTTCTCCAGCTTGCTCATTTCCCCTCCACCCGCCTAATCCCAGTCCCAACCCTCGGACTCAGCCCCACCTTCTTGACCTGCGATCTTCTTCCTGACCTCTCCACCCCCACCCCTTCTCCGGCCTATCACCCTCACCTTAACCTCCTTCCACCTATCGCATTCCCAATGCTCCTCCCCCAAGTCCCTCCTCCCTACCTTTTATCTTAGCCTGCTTGGCACACCTTCCTCATTCCTGAAGAAGGGCTTATGCCCGAAACGTCGATTCGCCTGCTCCTCGGATGCTGAATGACCTGCTGCGCTTTTCCAGCAACACATTTTTCAGCTCTGATCTCCAGCATCTGGAGTCCTCACGTTCTCCTACTTAAAATGCCCAGCCACTTCTAAAATTCCCTCATACACTCATATAAAAAGACACAAATAGATTTTTAAAAACACATTGGTGCTACAGATGGAGAGTTAAAAAATACTGAGGAGCAATACTGAGGCTTTAGTCTCATGGGTTCATTGACATGATTCTTTTGTTTGCCAGAACTTCTGTTCTTCAATCTCTTTTCTCTTGGTTCTATTCACCTCTTCACAGGAGGAACAGAACAATTGGCACATTAACTGTAAAGTCTCTTAGTTATTGCTTAAAGGTCACAGCTTACAGTAACTGGTACGGGAGAATAAACTGGCTTTATTTAGGCTTTTGGTATTTTATTCGAGCGTGGGAGATGCATCATCTTCACTTGTAGCAAGTCTGTAAGCTCCTGCTCACTTGGTTCATACTCTCAGGATGTTCACCTCCCCAGGAGCCAATCAGACAGCTGTTGTCAGGCTGCAGGCCTCTGGATTCACATCTGACAACAATTCCACAGACCAATCAGCAACGTGTTGTCAGCCAAATCTCACTTTGTAATAATGATGCCAGCTTCTGCAAAAAGCCTTCCATATGGTTTGAAGAAAGCATCCAGTGTAAACATGACTTAAAATGAGCTTTGGGAGCCTGCATTTTAAAAAGGCAGCAACTTCTTCTGCAGTCATTGTGTTTTGATAAAGTCAGAAGTGACACGACACCATGTTATATTCCAACAGATTTATTTGAAATCACAAGCTCTCAGAGAGCTTCTCCTTCCCTCACGAAGGGGTTACATTTTGAAAACTTGTGATTTCAAATAAACTTATTGGACTATAACCAGGTGTCAGGTGACCTCTGACTTTGTTCACCCCAGTCCAACAGCACCACCTCCACATCATGTTGGTTTTTGAAGCAAGCCTTTTTCCAATTTAGTGTATGGTTAAAAATATTTAAAAAAAAGAAGATACAGGGTAAAAAGTTCCAGTGATGTGGTTAAACAAACAGGCTAAAATCCATTTCTGCAGGCATTGGGCATGAGTCTGCTCACTCCCCCAACTCTTGTCCTCACTCAATTCTTTGACCCACTAAATGTAACATCACAAATGAAGCAATTGTTCAAAATGCAAACGGAAGAAAGGCAGAAATGTGACCAGTTATGAGTCAGTTCTTTTGAGATGTCATTGTTTGATTTCATGTCCAAACAGCAAGAAATGAGATTAGGCTCCTGGGTGGAGAGCAGGTTGAAAAAAAAAGATCGGATCACATAAGCTGCAGAACATTTTCCAAAGTAATTATCCAGTTGCATTTCTATCTCCTGTACTGGACCATTGCTTATAGATAGCTGTTTGATTTATTGGAAGCTGATCAGCATTTCTTTCACCCCATTCAGTTCAGAAGATCTTTGTTTGTCATTGCACCCCACAAAATAGACCAACTTGAGTTCCATTTGCACACTGCAGAAGTTCAAGTTCCACATAAACACAATTCAATTTGCAATAAGTCTGAGATGAATCTGAGGTCACTGCTGTAGGCTATCAGTGTTCCCCAGGCATTGGCACTACATTAACCCTTGTTCTTCTCATTGACAATGGTTCGCTGTCTGGGCATGTGTGCTGAAGCAAAGGTTCACATATACGTGAATGGCAGTTTGGTTTTCTACTGAAACCTGACCATAAGAAAACATATTTGTCTTCTAAATGTTTATACAACTTCCAACTGAGCAAGAAATTGTTTGCTCCTGGATGTGGAAATGCGAAAAATCATGTTCTCAGAGTGTGGTATATATTTTCAGACTGGGAACTGTAATCAACATAAGTCATGGACTCCCCCTGGAACAAGTGCTACAACAGAAGTCTAAACTATTCCATCACTGACCACTGACTGTTCGAAGAAGCACTGTCTTCAAGGACAATAGCAACAGATTCAACATATACCTCGCAGAATGGAATGGGATGGATTTATGATTTTTAAAAAAATCTTGGAGCTTAACTTCAGAGTAAAGGAAATAAACTTGAAACTTATTTCCAAAAACAAGTACAGAAGTGATAAAATGTATGGTTTCCTATGTTGCATCACTCTATGATGCTTTGAACATCACTGATGTCATTATTGACTATTCTTAAACTCAGGAGAAAAATGAGGACTGCAGATGCTGGAGATTAGAATCGAAAAGGGTAATACTGGAAAAGCACAGCAGATTAGGCAGCATCCAAGGAGCAGGAGAATTGACATTTTGGGCATAAGCCCTTCATCAGGAATGTCTTCAAGAGGTACATCAGACATTTGCCTGAAATGTTGACTCTCCTGCTCGTCGAATGCTGCCTGACCTACTGTGCTTTTCCAGTGCCGCACTTTTTTTGACTCTAATCTTAAACTCAATTAAGTGACTGCTCTGGGATATTACCCAAACACAAGTTTATTACTCACACTGCATGAATATGTAAATGATTAACAACATTAATTGTTGTATGAGTTTATTGTATAATCTGTCCTGTTTCTGATTGAAGGTGATTTGCCTTTGTTTCCAGTTGGGGGACACTTCAACGACATTTGACCTCAGATCTTCAGGTGACCATCCTCCAAGACAGACTTTGGGACAGGCAGTAGCGAAAAGTGGCCAAGCAGAAGCTGATAGCTAAGTTCCATACCCATAGGGAGGGCCTCAACCAGGACCTTGGGTTCATGTCACACTACAGGTGACTGCCATTGCATTATACACATACACAGACACTCCTACACACACACTCTTACACACACATATACACACAGACACACATATACACAGACATACACATGCATCCTCTTATAGACTTAGACACTTTACACTCACATACACACACATATACACTCTCTCTCACACTCACAACCCCCCCACTCCAGACAGACAGACAGACACACACACATATACATATATGTTTGTGTGGGGTGAATTTGTACTTGCAGAGTTACATTGTACTTTGCTCAAAAACTGCATGAATCCATAAAAGACTCTACTAACTCACTTTTTAGATTAGAATCAGTCTAAACATTATGGCACAGACAGGGAACACAAAGGCTAACACCTTCAACATGTTATCTGACTAACACCAATTGTTACAGTTAACCTGAGAATGTAGCTTTTAAAAAAGGTTTTGTGAACTACGTATAAAAGAAGTGAAACTATCATGGTATTCGAACAGATGAGAGACTCAACAAACAATCAAGGTACTTTTCAATGTATAATTTCAGTTACATCACACTGTAAACTTTTTGCTATAAATTCTATGCCTTACAATTGTGTCCTCCACAACCACCTGATGAAGGAGCGGTGCTCCGAAAGCTAGTGCTTCCAATTAAACCGGTTGGACTATAACCAGGTGTTGTGTAATTTTTAACATTGCCTTTGTTTCTGATAGTTAAACTTCTGATATTTCTGTCAGCTTCATCCAAAATGCTGTTCACTGCTTTTGTGACCCCCTTTTTCATGAATTCTCTCACCTAACACCAAAATGATTCTTGAAATGTGATTCCTTCAGACCAATTCTGCAAATGTGAACGTAATGTTCATCTTGATAATAATTTTGCTCAGCATTTCACCTGATCTCTCTGGTGACATACGGCAAGGATGTTTGATGAAAATGTCACTGAATTTCCACTAACGACTTGGGAACATGACCACCTCCAAGTTCCCCTCTAAAGCACTCACCATCCTGACTTGGAAAAATGTCACCACTCCTTTACTGTTCCTGTGCCAAAATCTTGGAATTCCCTCCCTAAGGGCATTGTGGATATACCTGCAACAAGTGGACTATAGCGGTTCAAGAAAATAGCTCACCAACACTTTCTCAAGGGGCAACTAAGGACAGGAAATAAATGCTGGCCAGCCACAGACTCTTACATCTCACAAGTGAACAAAAATAATTTAAACAGCAAGTTCTGAATCTCACGAATGATTGATGACTAACTTATTTCCTTGCATTTGCACTACATAATTAACTAACCTCATTTCTATCCAGGTCTCAATTCTGTGTCCCCAGGAATCTAGACCATGCGAATTCCTGATCTGATATATGGGGGTTTTGTAGACACCGTGGCTCAATGCTTGTTTCCTTGGGCCTTTATCCAGCTTCGTTGTCACTACCATTTCCCTGGATGCTCCAGGTGTACTGATGGTCTGATAACAGAAAAGAATAGGAGATAGGTGGCACTGTGGCTCAGTGGTTAGCACTGCTGCCTCACAGCACCAGGGTCCCAGTTTCAATTCCAGCCTCAGGCGACTGTGTGGAGTTTGCACATTCTCCCAGTGTTTGCATGAGTTTCCTCCGGGCGCTTCACTTTCCTCCCACAGTCCAAAGATGGGCAGGTCAGGTGAATTGGCCATGCAAAATTGCCCATAGTGTTAGGTGCATTAGTCAGAGGGAAATGGGTCTGGGTGGGTTACTCTTCGGAGGGTCGCTGTGGACTGGTTGGGCTGAAGGGCCTGTTTCCACACTGTAGGGAATCTAATCTAATCTAACCATACCCCAGCCATCACTTATGGATAACGCAGTGAGTTGTTGATTGGACGAAAGCACCATTGTTCCTATTCACATTCAATGTTAATACAAATCCCCATCTGATAATTAGATGCAGATGTGATTGATTTTATAGGACACAGAACAAATTCCAGCATCGAAACACAACCAATTCTACACCATTTGAATGTCAATCTTATTGATCTCAGAAATCTATAAAACTTGAAAAGGACTAGACAGGATAAATACAGGAAGGATGTTCCTGATGAGTAGAGCTTCCAAGACCAGGGATCACAGCCGAAATATACAGGGTTGGCCATTTAGGATCGAGATGAGGAGAAATTTCTTTACCACAGAAAGCAGTTGAGACCAAAACATTGAAACCTTACAAGAAGGAGGGAGATATGCTTTGTAAGGTTACAGAGATCAAAGGGTATGGGGAGAAAATGGGAACAGAGGACTGAGTGAGATGATCAGCCATGTTCATACTGAATGGCAGAGCAGACTCAAAGGTCCGAACGACCTACTCCTGCTCCCAGTTTTGATGTTCCTATGTAATTGGATGAGATAGATACCTGGAAATGAACTCACCCTAGATAACGAATTAGAACAACTTCCAAATATTTGGAATCTGGAAAAACGCATTGTCATTTATTCAACACTCACCAGGAGCTATTTAAAGTCTAAATGAAGATTATTTACACAACAGTATCATGATGCTTTCAATGCAAACAAAGATGAATTGAGAAAAGCACTTAAATTGACATAAAATGGCTTTATATTCAGAATTGTTTATGGGTTTTCTGTAAATCTGGTAAGAGCTATTCCAGTGTTGTCACTGAACACAATGTGAGAGGTGCAATCAGCAAATTTGATCATTTAAATGCAGTGAGTGGAAATCTCAAAAGAACCTACAAAACCTGCAGTAACAGCAAAAAACTGTGGACGCTGGGAATTTAAAATAAGACCAGAAATGCTGGACCTAACTCAGCATGTTATGGTGGGACCTGTGGAAAGAGAGCCAGAGTTTCTGGGCAGGAATGTCCCAGGCCCTGAGCAGCTTGCTGATGTGGAATATGGTAAGGATAGTGCAATCAGATTCCCAGCATTGATGTTTCCAACTTTCCCCTGAAGATTTCAGCAACAAGTTCTGAGTTTCACTAATGAGTGGTGATCACCTTGCTTCCATACATTTGCACTGCATTTTTAGCTAACTTCACCTCATTTCGATACAGCTCCCCTTCTCCCCTCCTTCTCTGAGAAATGAGGCCGCGCCAATTCTCATCAAGACAGAAGGAGGTTTGACTGACATCACAGCTCACTGCTTGTTCCTGTGGGCCTTCATCCAGCTTCACTGTCACCACCATTTCCCTGGATGCTCCATGGGTACTGTCCTCTTCCACCCTCCATCCACACATATTGTTATCTCCAAACCAGCAGCCTTACTACACCATTCTAGCTGCTCCTGGGATGGCTCACACACTCCTTCAGGATGTCACCTCAGAGCTCAGTCACACATCCCACTTCTTGTCATCTGCCAGTTCACTTCACATGCAAAAACGCACACAAATCCAAACCTCCTCTAATTCTAAGATGCTCTTGTTTTAATTTGGTTTTTTGAAAATGAAAGGGCCATCAGAACTAAAGTTGAAACCTTGTTGGACCGAGACAGATCAGCTCATGGTAAAGGACATATGGGAAATAACAGTGATTATCCCAAGCAAAGGTTGCCATCAAACTTTTTGAAATCCCCCAGGGTCATATGGGGTTTTTCAAACCCGGGACTTGGGTACACGTCGACTATGCAGGTCCTTTTAATGGACTCAATGTTCTCAGTCATTGTGGATGCCCGCTCAAAGTGGTTAGACGGGCAGAGAGTTCATTTGTCAAACATGGGACAGGTGGTAGAAAAACTGTGTGCATTTTTCTCAACTCATGGACTACTAGAAGTGTTGGTCACAGATAATGGGCCATTGTTTACCAATAAGGACTTTGGTTATTGCTTAAAGTCATATGGGATTCAACATAGATTCAGAGAGTCATAGAGATGTACAGCACAGAAACAGTCCCTTCAGTCTAACTTGCCCATGCCAACCAGATATCCTAAATTAACCTAGTCCCATTTTCCAGCATTTGGCCTATATCCCTCTAAACTTTTCCTATCCATATACCCATCCAAATGCCTTTCAAATTCTGTCATCGTACCAGCCTCCATCACTTCCTCTGTGCCACCCTCAGCATGAAAACGTTGCCTCTTAGGTCCCTTTTTCTCTTTCCTCTCTCACCATGAACCCATGCCCTCTAGTTTTGGACTCTCCCACCCAGGAAAAGACCTTGTCGTCTATTTACCATTTTCCATGCCCCTCATGATTTTATAAACCTCTATAAAGTCACCCCTCAACATCTGATGCTTCAGGGAAAACAGCCCCAGACTATTCAGCCTCTCCCTGTACCCCAAATCCTCCAACCCTGGCAACATCCTTGTAAATCTTTTCTGAATCCTTTCAAGTATTACGACATCCTTCCTACAGCAGGAAGGCCAGAATTTCAAACAATATTCTAAAACTGACCTAACCAATGTCCTGTACAGCTGCAACATGATTTCCCAACTCTGATAACTCGATGGTCTGACCAATAAAAGAAAGCATACTAAATGCCTTCTTCACTATCCTGGCTATCTGAGAATCCACATTCAAGGAGTTGTGAACCCGCCCTCCAAGGTGTCTTTGTTCAGCAACACTCGCAAGGATCTTACCATTAAGTGTACAAGTCCTGTTCTGATTTGCCTTTGCAAAATGCAGCACCTCACATTTATCTAAATTAAACTTCATCTGCCACTCTTCGGCCTATCTGATCAAGATCCCATTGTAGTCTGAGGTAACCTTCTTCGCTGTCCACAACACCTCCAATTTTGGTGTCTTCTGAAAACTTACTAACCATACCTCTTATGTTCACAACCAAATAATTTATGTAAATGATGAAAAACAATAGACCCAGCACCGATCCTTGTCGCGCACCACTGGTTACAGGACCCAGTCTGAAAAGCAACCCTCCACCACCACCTCTGTCTTCTAGCTTGGAGCCAGTTCTGTATCCAAATGGCTAGTTCTCCCTGTATTCCATGTGATCGAACCTTGCTCACCAGTCTCCCATGAGGAACCTTGTTGAATGCCTTACTAAAGTCCACATAGATCATATCCACTGCTCTGCCCTTATCACTCCTCATTGTTACTTCTTCAAAACACTCAATCAAGTTGGTGAGATATGATGTCCCACACACAAAGCCATGTTGACTCTCCCTAATCAGTCCTTTCCTTTCCAAATACATGTACATCCTGTCCCTCAGGATTCCCTTCAACAACTTGCCCACCATCGCCATCAGGCTCACTGGTCTATAGTTCCCTGGCTTGTTCTTGCCACCCTTCTTAAAGAGTGGCACCACGTTAGCCAACCTCCAGTCTTCTGGCACCTCACCTGTGAATATCAAAGATACTAATATCTCAGGAAGGGTCCCAGCAATCACTTCCCTAGCTTCCCACAGAGCTGTAAGTTATGCCTGATCAGGCTCTGGGTATTTATACACCTTTATGCATTTAAGACATCCAGCACTTCCTCCTCTATAATATGGACATTTTTCAAGATGTCATCATCTATTTCCCCACATTCTATATCTTCCATGTTCTTTGCCACAGTAAACACTGATGCAAACTACTCGTTTAGTATCTCCCCCATCTCTTGCGGTTCCACACTTAAACCAATTGCTGATCTTTGAGGGGCCCTATTCTCTCCCTAGTTGCCCTTTTGTCTCTAATGTATTTATAAAATCCTTTTGGATTCTCCTTAATGCTAATTGCCAAAGCTATCTCAAGTCCACTTTTTGCCCTTCTGAATTCCCTCTTAAATCTGCTTCTTTCTGCCTTTATACTCTTCCAAGAATTTACTCAGGCTCTGCTGTCTGTACCTGACATATGCTTCCTTATTTTTCTTAACCTAAACCACAATTTCTCTCGTCATCCAGCACTCCTTATACCTACCAGCCTTGTCCTTCACCCTAACAGGAACATACTGCCCCTGGATTCTTGTAATCTCATTTCTGATGACTTCCCAGTTTTCA
Source organism: Chiloscyllium punctatum (assembly GCF_047496795.1). NCBI lineage: Eukaryota > Metazoa > Chordata > Chondrichthyes > Orectolobiformes > Hemiscylliidae > Chiloscyllium > Chiloscyllium punctatum. The sequence goes on along the minus strand of NC_092779.1, from coordinate 5,128,997 downwards.
GCCATTCCTTTACCTGTGGATATTTGCCCCCAATCAACTTTTGAAGGTTCTTGCCTGATACTGTCAAAATTGGCCTTCTTCCAATTTAGGACTTTAACTTTTAGATCTGGTCTATCCTTTTCCATCATCATTGTAAAACTATTCAAATTATGATCACTGGCCCCAAAGTGCTCCCCCAGACACCTCAATCACCTACCCTGCCTTGTTTCCCCAAGAGTAGGTCAGATTTTTCAACTTCTCTAGTAGGTACATCCATGCACTGAATCAGAAAATTTTCTTGGACGCACTTAATAAATTCATCTCCATTTAAACCCGAAACACTATGGCAGTCCCAGTCTATGTTTGAAAGTTAAAATCCCCTCCCATAACTACCCTAATATTCTTTAGATATCGGAGATCTCCTTACAAATGTTTCGCAATTTCCTTTGAGTATCGGGGATCTATAGTCCAATCCCAATAAAGTGATCATCCATTTCTTATTTCTCAGTTCCACCCATATGACTTCCTTGGACATATTCTCAGGAATTGCTTCCCTGAATACAGCTGAATAGCTATTCCTTATCAAAATGCCACATACCTTCCCCTCTTGCCCTCTATCTAACTTGCCTGCAGCATCAATACCCTGTAACATTAAGCTGCCGGTCCTGTCCATCCCTGAGTCACGTTTCTGTAATTGTTATGATACCCCAATCCTATGTTCCCAACCATGAGCTGAGTTCATCTGTCTTCCCTTTTGCATTGAAATAAATGCAGTTTAATTTATCAGTCCTAGCTTGTTCTCTGCTTTGCCCATGCCTGCCCTGACTGTTTAACTTGCTTCTGTTCTCAACTGTACCAGTGTCAGATTGATCTTTTTCCTTACTATCTCCCTGGACCCCAACCCCCTACCTTACTAATTTAAATAATCCTGAGCAGCTCTAGCAAATCTCCCTGCCCAGTATATTAGTCCCCTTCCAATTCCAGGTGCAATCTATCCTTCGTGTACAGGTCACTTCTACTTCAAAAGTGATCCAAAATGATCCAAAAATGTGAACCTTTCTCCTCTGCACCAGCTCCTCAGTCATACATTCATCTGCTCTATCCTCCTATTCCTGCCCTCACTAGTTCATAGCACAGGGAGTAATCCAGATATTACTACCCTCAAGGACTACCTTTTTCAATTACTACCTAACTTCCGACATTGTCTCTTCAGAATCTCATCCTTTTTCCTTCCTGTGTCATTAGTTCCAATATGTAAGACATCCTGTTGGTCCCTCTTCCCTTGGAGAATATTCTGCACCCTGTCTTAGATATCCTTCATCTTAGCACCAGGGAGGTGACACACCATTCTGTTTTCTTGCTGTCAGCCACAGAAACATCTGTCTGTGCTTTTGAATAGAGAGCACTGTAACACAATCGATTACTTGGAACCTGACTTACTCCTTGTTACCTTAGAGCCAGTATCAGTACAAAAACTTGGCTGTTCATGCTACATACCCCAGACAGTCCATCACCCTCTACATTTTCCAAAACAGCAGTTTTGTTTGAGTTGGGGATAGCCACAGGAGACTCCTGCACTACCTGCCTTCTTTTTCTACCTTTCCTGATGGTAACCCATCTACCTGAATGTATCCCTTTTTAACTGCCATAAATCACACCCCCTCACTCCTCTAAATTTTTCATTGCCTCTAACTGTTGCTCCAATCGATCCATGCGATCTGGTAGGATATTTAACCAAACACACTTCCTGCAGACATAATCATTAGTAACATGGAAACTCTCCCTAGTCTCCTACATCCAACAGAAAGAGCACAACACTCTACTAAAGGCCATCTTTGCACTTTAACAATCTAAAGTATTCCAGGCTAACTTAGTAACTATGTTTTATCTTTTAAAATTTTAATCAAGAGACAGATCTCAATAAAATATGCAACCAAAAAAAACTCACTCTACTCATTATTTAAAAAGGACAGCAAGGTTACACTTAAAAACTATGCACTTATCTGCTCCTGTGATGTGATCTCTCCATTTATGTTCTTCCAGTTCAGCTGTGAATTTCGCTGTTTGTTAATTTTTCTTCAACACACTCCGATGTCCAGAAATACCTGAACTCAAACAGCAAAGGCAGTAGCTGTGCAATGTACAGCAGGGTAGGTTTGTTTCTTTCTCTTCCTCTCTCACTGACCATGTTTTTATCTCTCTTCCTCCTTTTAAAAGTGCCATTATTTTGATCCTTTTTCCACAAAGTTCCAAAACAACGAAACAACTTATAAAACAGCAATTACTGCTCCTGAAATTCAAGGAAATCAGCTCCAATGCTTGAAATACATCAAAACATGAGCAGCTCTTATTGCACAACATTTTCCCATCCTCCATCTTGGATTACCCAGAATCCTTAGACAGTTCCACACCATCCATCATCCAATGGTCTGACAGAAAGAGCCAGACCAAAATCTGAAAGCTGTTTGAAGAAACAGCCCACAGTATCACTAGATACTAACTGTCCTGGCTCCTATTTGTTTACATTTATCATGCAACTATAGGAATAGCTCCAGCAGAGTCGCTGATGGGGATATGATTCCACTCCAGATTAAATCTGATCTTCTCAGACTGAGGGGCGGAAGGTGAAATGGCATCAGGAATGCCAATGTTGGACACAAAACTCCACCAAGCGAGAGAACCAGTTTACCTCAGGAGGTGAAGTTTGGTTTAAAAATCATAGAAATGACGCCATGTGGGTATGAGGCATAGTTGACCCGAGGTCAGGTCCAGTGATGTATAAAGTTCAGGTTGGTTGAATGGTCCTGAATGAGCACAGGGTCCATATGAAAGCCACAAGTTTGCAAACAGCGCAGGGAAAAATTGCATCCTGCCCTTCAGAACTGTTGGAAAGATTGCCAGAACCCATAGGTTCACCCTCTCTGTCAAGCATTATCGAGTGCTCAGAATCAGAGATGGATATGATGAATGGAGCTGCCTTGGCGCCTTTGCCATCAGAACAAGAAAGTAAATTCTACCGTGTAGCTGTGACTGAGCTCCTGCACATGACAAACCATCTGCATCAGACGCTGACGTGGAGGAAGCTGATCCAATGTATAAAACACTTCGGGAAGGTCTCTTAGAGAAAGGACCAGCCTTTGTCCTCAAACAGCAAGGGAGAGGGATGTAGTAATTGCAATCAGGTCAGCCAAGTGGACCTCATAGAATATGAGCTAATGATTGAAGCTGTTTATCTGTTTCAAGCTGAGAGACCTAGCTGATATAAAAAGAGATTTTGGAACTCTGACAACTGACGCTGGGGAGGCAGGTGTAAAGTCAAGGACTGTTAATACATGAATAAAGGATGACTTATTGAGGAATACAGACCTCTGTGGAATTACTTCACCTGGATCTGATGGTATGGTCTCGTTTGCTGGTCTGTAAGCCTGGAGGGTAGGCCTCCTCTCTACCACCTCATTGAGCAGCACCTCCAGACCCTGTTGGAAAGCAAGCTCAGAGATTTCCCTTCCACATCCTCAGTGATAATAGTCAAACAGCTCAGAGTAATGGGCATTCCTCACTTGGCAAATCTGACATGCAATGGAACTGAACTTTAAACACGATGGTCACAAAGTCCCAGCAGCAATGACTTGTCCTATTGGACAGCTCCATGAGCTAGATACTGAAAGGTTGCATAATTAATGAGCTGAAAGGCAGATGATTGCATGAGCAGAATCAGCACTGAATACCCTTCACCCAAATGGCCATGTCTAGAGGTCAAAGGGATCTTGTCTTCACTGGCATCACTCCGAAAACAGTATTTCACCAAAAGATGAAAATATTCAGCTTGCTGGCACAGACTCAATCAGCAAAGAGCCTCTTCTGTTCTGTATGACTCTGTTTCAACTCAAGAACATTTCTCGAGTTTCTTCAGGTTAATTTCTATCTTCCCTCTTGCCTGTCCCCAAAGCCACTTAGTTCTATATCCATCCACTGAACCAGAGCCATTAACCCATTTTTACTTTCTCTTGTTTGAATTCGCCTCTTACCAGTCCAGCTGAGGTATCCTGATTAACTCACTCACTAACTTATGTTTTGCTTCAAAATTTGAATATAGTAGTATGTCCTTAGCACAAAAAAAAAATGCTTAGCTCAGGAATTTCATGAGTTATCAGCCCCAAATACCCTCGCACTTCGTCTGTTCAACTACCTGATTTCCACAGATTCCTGGATCATCTGCTTGACTAACCCTTGATGGAATTCCCTTGGGATGTCCTGGATATTTCTCCTGTTCAGGGACGTATCCCACATGATTGCTCAGAACCAATCCATGAAAAATATTTTGCCGATGGATAAAGATGACTGTAATTCATTTGATTAACAAGGTTATGGTACAGATATAAAGCTGCACTATACCCAGAGCTGAAATAAAGCCGAGGCATGCTGCATTAAGATTAATAGAACAATTAGTGTTTTGAACAACAGCAACCAAAAGCATTTGTATTATTCTTTATAGATTCTGATCTTTCAACTATTTGCCTAACCTTGAGTCACTTCATTTGGAACTGAATAGAAGTAGATTAATAGCTCAAAGGAAGGAAGTTTTGATTCTCTATTAAGCACTTCCACTGTCCTTTCAATGATCACATATGTTTTGGTCAATCTGTTGTTGTTGGATGATGATTCTGACACTGTGTTCAATAAATGTGGAGCTCAATGTCAGTGGGTTGGGAAGTGAGAGGGAGGGGATGATATATGAATTTTGTTCAGCAAAATTCTTAAGGGGTATGGTCCACTGGCAGATATATTGCACTAAGTAACAGATCAGCCATGATCTCATTGAATGGTTGAATCAGCTCGAGAGGCTAAATGGTCTCCTCCTGTGGCTGTGGGACAATTAGAACTAATGTCATTCCTTACGTAGTTCCAATACAGACTGTGACCACAGTAATAGTGGGATCTGAAATTCAGAGCATCACACCATCCTGGCTGAAGGAAGACAATTCACAAAAAACCTTCTGAACTTTCCAAGAGCTTCACTTACAAATTGCTGAGAACGGAAATTTACAATGGGGTGCTGTATTTGATCTTACAGATGATCAAACCTAAATGGTTAGAAAATTACACACATATTATACCTCTGTTTTCAGTGTCCCTATAACAGGAAACCCTTCCTGCCATCAGTGTAATCTCATGAAATTGCCCATAAGTGTCTAGATATATACTGTGTGCACTTGAAATTTTTCGCACACATTTAAATATGATATTTAATTACAGCAGTGTCCTGATATTTGCCCTTTAATCGACTTCAGGCAGAATGCAGATTTTTTATGATGTCCTCACTAATAGAGACACGACAAAATAATTTCTTCAATGAAATATTATATTCTATATACTTTGCAGTCTCCATTGTAGAATGGACTGCTACAAAAATACTTAATTAAAATGTTTTAAGTTACATTTGGTAAAGATTCTTTGAGGAAGAAATACAAATGTTTTGTTGTCTTTTGGTGGTTAGAATGCATTTTATTGCTTTTAGTTTATGAAAACTACGAGAAACGTATGTAGATGATATTTGAATTCTTTATCTTGCAGCTGATTGCTTATTCTGTATAATTTATATCAATTATTTTGGGAATCAAGTAACATACAAGTTACAATTTGTTTATAACTCCAGTCAATGTGACTGGAATAATTCAGATGGAACTTTCAGATATTCGTGTTTGACTATCTGTTTCCCCAGAAAGCCATTTCTGAGATATTTGGATTAGGCAGGTCAGGGCAGGTTATTGCGCTAGTCCCCTCACTAATCCTCCTCCCAGGAATGTAGTTATCTTATTTTTTGCTTGTTATCTGGAAGCACAAAATTATGATGATGCAAAAGAAGGCCATTCGGCCTATTGTGCCTGAACCAGTTCCATTCCACAGTACCAATCTCCTGCTGTTTCCCCATATCTCTGCACATCATTTCTATCCAAATAATCATCCAGTCCCCTCTTGAACATCTCAATTAAACCTGCCTCCATACGGCATGCTTGCCTTTAAAGGTCACGGTATTAGGTATAAACATTGGCAAGCCAAGCTGTAGCTGTATAAATATTGAGTTAGGCTACAGTTGGAGCAGTGTGTGCTGTTCAAGTTGCTACATTATAGGAAGGATGTGGAGATGTTGGAGACGGTGCAAGAGTGGTTTACCAGGATGTTGCCTGGATTGGAGTGTATTAGCTATAGGGAGAAAGTGAACAAACTTGGATTGTTTTCACTCAAGTGTTGGAGCTGAGGGGTACCCTGATAGAAGCATATAAAATTATGAAAGGCTTGGATAGGGTGGATAGTCAGAGATTTTTTCTCATGGTGGAAATATCAAATACTGGTGATATAAATTTAAAGTGAAAGGGGAATGGTTAATGGAGATATGATTTGGTGGAGCCGGTATTGGATTTGGGTGGACAAAGTTAAAACTCACACAACACCAGGTTATAGTCCAACAGGCTTATTTGGAAGCACTAACTTTTGGTGCGCTGCTTCTACACAACCACCTGATGAAGGAGCAGTGCTCCGAAAGCTGGTGGTTCCAAATAAACCTTTTGGACTATAACCTGGAGTTGTGTGATTCTTGACTAAAGGAGATTTATGACGCATGTCTTTTTTTAAGGGAATAATTGATGCCTGGAACACAGTGCCAGGGAAGGTGATAGGAACAGACACAATAAATCCCCTGTATCCTCATGTTTGTGACATGCAATTTTGCCAATCTGTTCCAAAAACAGCAATGAAATTTAGCATCTGTGGGTAAATTTGCCTTTCTGCATTTTTAACCTATTTTTAAAATAATCTGCAATCATTAATTTCATCATTCCTTGGGTTTTCAGAAACAGAAACCTCATGCATACAGTAGAATGATTGTAAGTTAGCAATTTTTAATATGAATTTAAACAGGCACATGAATAGGCTGGAAATATAGGGATATGGACCATGTCATAGAGTCATAGAGATGTACAGCATGGAAACAGACCCTTTGGTCCAACCTGTCCGTGCCAACCGGATATCCCAACCCAATCTAGTCCCAGCTGCCAGCACCTGGCCCATATCCCTCCAAACCCTTCCTATTCATATACCCATCCAAATGCCTCCTAATTGTTACAATTGTACCAGCCTCCACCACATCCTCTGGCAGCTCATTCCATACACGTATCACCCTCTGTGCAGGCAGGAGGGATTAGTCTAGAATGGCATTATGGTCAGCACAATACTCGTGGGCCAAAGAGTCTGTTCTTATGCTGTACTGTTCTATGTTCCATGTCACATATGATTATTGATTTAGTTTTATATTAGAATTGTACATTCACTGAATAACACAGCATATATGGAGATCATTTGACTCCTGTTGTCTGTCCAAAGTCCTGTATTATTACCTCCTTTTGAGTATATCCACAGATTTGATAGCTGACAGCTATGAAAGGTTCGATTATAAAGACCAATTTAGCAAGGAAAAGGTTTGTACTTCAGTTCTACATATTCTAAGCATTTCTTTTCTCTTGGTTTGCCACATGTAACTGTAAGGGATATCGCTTATAAAACAGGACATCCCTATCAAGCCATCAGTCAGTGTAATGGGTGAAGTTGGCTTCCAAGTCACTATTGACCATTTTAATGCAGCCCCTAATGTAAGCTTTTACCTCAGTAATTCTTTAACACATGACTGGTTCATTCACTATCCAGTGAAACAAGCAAATTGCCTTAGCATTCCCATGCACCAGTGACTCATAAACCAGAGACAAATAGTCAGGAAGGACTTGCTTTATCAATAAATAGAAGACACCAGGGAGTAGCATATAGTTCTGCTGAGGTGTTTTCTGCTTGACTTGACGTTGTTTGCCAACAAGCATTTTGAGACAATCAATCTGCAGAAAGTGAATGTCTGGGACATTGCATAATTAAATAGAGCTAAAAGCTCAAAGTGAATACCTGATGTAACAAAGCTGCCATAATCAGGAACCTGACAACTCCTTGCAAAATAATCAGTGTTTACAACAGCAGAAGGATAGTCATTAAATATTTCTTTTCATTTGAGCTTTATATTCAAAATAGCATCTAGAAACTGTCAACTGATCATTTTCTCAGTGTGTTCTCTTATCCCTTCACTTTATGTCCAGAATGTTCTGCTAAAGGAATTGGAGAAATTATCCATCACTGGCATATTTTACTGGCATGTTGGGATCAGTCAGTGCAATTGACAAGTGGCTAAACTTTATTCCCTGGTGTGGAGGAAGGAGAGAATAGAAAGATTTTATTTAAATGAAAGAAAAATGAGAGGAAGGACAATTACAGAAAAATAACACAAATTAGAAGGGGAGAAAGGTTCTTTTTGAACAGTTCTCAATGCATAGATATCCTTTCCACAATGTCTCAAGGTGAAGTTATTTGAGCTAAGTGGAATGGATCTATTTATTTTAAATGGCGCACATCTTTATTGCTAATTTATGCATCTCATTTTGTTATGTACCCTTGAATTTCAACATTGGCAACTTTTTAAGAAGCCACATCCATTGCTAACAAAGCAATTAATCATAATATAAGCAGTAGAGAGGCACATTAAGTAATGGCATGGATGACCCGGTGTTGGACTGAGGTGTAAAAATCACACAACACCAGGTTATAGTCCACAACCAGCTGATGAAGGAGCAGCACTCTGAAAGCTCGTGCTCCTAAATAAATCTGTTGGACTATACCCTGGTGCTGTGTGATTTTTAACTTCTTGAAAACGTTCAGTATTCTAGCCACAACCACTTTATGTGTCAAAGAATTCCACAGGCTCCCCACTCTCTGAATGAACACATTTCTCCTCATCTCAGTCTTAAATGTATCCTTCGATGATGATGTCTAGTTCTGGATTCCCCAGATATTGGGAACATCCTTCCCACATCCATCCTGTCTAGTCTTGTTAGGATTTTACAGGTTTCTATGAGATCCACCCCCTCATTCTTCTAACATGTATTTGCTATTGCATGAATGACAATACCAAGTACAGAAAAGGAAACCAAAACAGTGACAATAAATAATAGTGCCAGCAAACAACACTGACAAGAAATGAACAGTATTGTAGGGTCTTTTTCTGCAACACCAGCAAGAAAAAAGAGTAAAGATTAAAGAGGCTTTATCCTTATTGTCTCATTGAATCAAATGTTCAATACAGACAAAGCATTTGGGAGATTTGCTCATGAATAAGAAAGCACATCAAAGACTACATTATTTCTCAGCTTCCTTCCAGCTTATTTTGCATTTTTTTTTGTCCTTTCTAAATGCTACAAATGAGAAATGGAAGAAAACTGTGCATATAATGTTGTAGGCGATATGATTTTTCCCTACATTGTTCTGGGATACACTGCATGGTGTTAATTATACACATGCAGGATATACAATAAAAGGAGTCAACAAAAGTAATGTTGTGATAATCAGAGCTAACTCTCTGATGACTTTTGTGAAATATCAGATTTTCTGGCACTCTTATGCAGAAGTTTGGAGATTACATTCTGTGATTCAGATCAGTTGTAATCATGTCCATTGGTTTAAGACAACAATTCTGCTTTTAATTGCATACAACTACTGACACTCCACAAAGTTCTCACCAATGATTTTAAGATAGTAATCCATGCTTCATCATTTTATATCAAAACTGCAAATCCATGAACTAAGGTATTTGTCAACATTAGTGAAACTTTCCCAACAAACTGCCAAGATTTCCTACTTATTTTAATTAATATCATGGACTACTTAGTGAATTAAAATATTGTCATTCTACGGAATTCTAAGAAATATAAGTGAACCATTCAGGCAGATCCACTGTCTGCCATCAGTTAATGTGAGTGCTCTATACACTTTCCTGCTCTTCCAATCTCCTTCATTTCCATTGGTGTTCTAGCATCTATCAATTGAATTCTGAATAGATTCAGTGGCTGCAATGACAGTCCTCTGTGGTAAAGAATTCACCATTTTTGAAATGGAAAGAAGGTCTCCTCTCCTCAGCCTGAAATGATCACCTTCATTACATTTGTTAAGCTTTTATGGGAGACAGATGTTGCAGGCTGGACCATCATTTATTGTCCATTCTTAATTGCTCTTGAGAAAGGTGGAGAGCTGCCTTCTTGAACTACTGCAGTCCTTGGGATATAGGTACACCCCAAGATTGTTGGTGAGGGGTTTTCAGGTGTTTGGCCAGTGACAAGGAAAGAGCAGTGATATACTTCTAAGTCAAGATGGTCAGTGGCTTAGAGGGGGCCTTACAGGGGCTGGTGTTCCCACACATCTACTGTCCTTGTCTTCCTGATTTGTAGAGGTTGCAGTTTGGAAGGTTTGTTGAGTGAGGCTTGGTGAGCTACTAAGATCATGTCACTACTTATAGAGTCATAAAGTTGTACAGTACAGAAAAAGACCCATTGATCCAACTCGTCCATGCCAACCAGATGTCTTGAATAAATCTAGCCCCATTTGCCAGCACTTGGCTCATATCCCTCTAAACCCTTCCTATTCATATACCCATCCAGATGCCTTTTAAATGCTGTAACTGTACCAGCCTCCACCACTTCCTCTAGCAGCTGATTCCTCTGTGTGAAAAAGTTGCCCTTAGATTCCTTTTAAATTCTTTCTCCTCCCACCTTAAACATATGCCCTCTAGTTTGGACTCCCCCACCCCAGGGAAAAGACCTTGTCTATTTACCCTATTCATGCCCATCATGATTTTATAAAGCTCTATAAGGTCATCCCTCAACCTCTGACACTGCAGGGAAAACAACCCAGCCAATTCAGCCTCTCCTTATAGCTCAAACCCTCCAACCCTGGTAACATCCTTGCAAATCTTTTCTGAACCTTTTCAAGTTTCACAACATCATTCTTAAGAGGGAGACTAGAATTGCACGCAGTCTGACAAAAGTGTCTGAACCAATGTCCTGCATAACTGCAACATGACCTCCTAACTCCTGTACTCAATACTCTGACCAATAAAGGAAAGCATACCAAACGCCTTCTTCACTATCCTATCTACCTGTGACTCCACTTTCAAGGAGCTACGAACCTGCACTCCAAGGTCTCTTTGTTTAGCAACACTCCCTTGGACCTTACCATTATGTATATAAGTCCTGATAAGATTTGCTTTCCTAAAATGCAGCACCTCACATTTATCTAAATTAAACTCCATCAGCCACTTCTCAGCCCATTGGCCCATCTGGTCAAGATCCTGTTGTAATCTGAGGTAACTTTCTTCACTGTCCACAACACCTTCAATTTTTGTGTCATCTGAAAACTTACTAACTATACCTCTTATGCTCGCATCCAAATCATTTATGTAAATGATGAAATGTAGTGGACCCAGCACCGATCCTTTTGGCACTCTATTGGTCACAGGTCTCCAGTCTGAAAAACAACCTTCCACCACCACCCTCTGTCTTCTACCTTTGAACCAGTTCTGTATCCAAATGGTTAGTTCTCCCTTTATTCCATGTGATCGAACCTTGCTAACCAGTCTCCCATGGGGAACCTTGTCGAACGCTTTACTGAAGTCCATATAGATCACATTTACTGCTCTGACCTCAATCCTCTTTGTTACTTCTTCAAAAAACTCAATCAAGTTTGTGAGACATGATTTCCCACGCACAAAGCCATGTTGACTATCCCTAATCAGTCCTTGCCTTTCCAAATACATGTACATCCTGTCCCTCAGGATTCCCTCCAACAACTTGCCCACCACCGAGGTCAGGCTCACTGGTCTATAGTTTCCTGACTTGTCCTTACCACCTTTCTTAAACAGTGGCATCACGTTAGCCAACCTCCAGTCTTCCGGCACCTTACCTGTGACAATCGATGAGGCCCAGCAATCACTTCTGTAGCTTCCCACAGAGTTCTCAGGGACACCTGATCAGGTCCTGGGGATTTATCCACTTTTATGCATTTCAAGACATCCAGTACTTCCTCCTCTGCGATATGGACATTTTTCAAGATGTCACTATCTATTTCCATATATTCTATATCTTCCATGTCCTTTTCCATAGTAAGTACTGATGCAAAATATTCGTTTAGTATCTCACCCCGTCTCCTGTGGTCCCATACAAAGGCTGCCTTGCTGATCTTTGAGGGCCCCTATTTTCTCCTTAGTTACCCTTTTGTCCTAATGTATTTGTAAAAACCCTTTGGAATCTTCTTAGTTGTAGGTGCCAAAGGTATCTCATGTCCCCTTTTTGGCCTCCTGATTTTTCTCTTAAGATTACTCCTACTGCTTATATACTCTTTTAAGGATTCACTCGCTGTTGGGCTGAATGGCCTGTTTCCATACTGTAGGGAATCTAATCTAATTAATATCAAGCATTTGATCCTGTTAAATGTTCCAAGTAAGCTCAACATCGCAAAATCAGGTACTTGGTGATTCCAAATAATCTTCATGTTGAACACTTTCAGTGCATGCTCCATGGGCACCGGCCACACACAAATTTTGGAATTTGCCTCATATCAGCCTCTGAAAACTGTCATAGAATCGTATAGTACAGAAGGGACTCTTCAGTCCATCGAATCTATACCGCCAAAATGTTCCCATTTTCCAGCAGTGGGTCCATAGACTTGAATGTTAACCCTCATGTCACATTTACGATCCACTGACAGAACACTACCTCAGTGCTGCCCCTCAGGTTACCCTGGTAACTCTGCGGCAAGGACACTATGTACACAGGGACACCCCCTCTCCTGGGTCAGGGAGTGCCCCAGGCTGTATCTCTGGGATCTCCCCTTACTGTCAGAGCTCTCCCTCACTCTGAGCTGATCCTGATGCTCACAGTATCCCTGCCTGGCCTTGCCTTTTTGTGTTTTCCCCTCTCAGCCTCGCCCTGCTGTTCAGCACAGACACAAAGCCAGGAAACCTGTCCTGGCTGTCAGCAGGCCCCAGCAAGTCAAGGGGAATAGCCCAGGGAGTCCCTGCACTGTAAGGCAGGGGCAGCCTCTGATCCCAGTCCAGGGGCTTGGACACAGTCAATCAGCTGCTCGGGCGGTCAGAGTCAGGATGCTCTCTTCGTAAGGGTTGAGGAGCTCAATGTCAGGTAGCTCCCTCCTCCCACCCCCATCTGGGCTCTACCTGCCCCATTGGGGGCTGTTTCCCTCCTGGGATGAGAGAGAGGTGGGTATGAATGGAGCTGAAAGTGGGGGGCACAGCTGTTACTGTCAATCCTTGGGGGGGGAGGGGGTTGTGGGTTGTGGCATGCCCTGAGAGTGAGTGAGAGGGCAGCACAGTGGGAATGTAAGGTAACCTTTGAACTACTCTTCAGTGATCTTTGAACAATGTTGAAAGGGCTAATGAAAACCTCACAAGAAAACTCAACATTAGTCTATTGGCAGGTTTGTACATATCCAGCTCTCAGCAAAACTAAGTGAAATGAATCCTATTTAAAGTTTAGAAGAAAATTCAATATATCTTTGGTACCACAAAAACTGATAAATGAAGGCTAAACAATGAGTGAATGATAGAATTATGACATTGTAATGCAACCTAGTGTTTTGATAAAGTCAGAAATTGGAGAATCAATCAAACAGAATCCTGAGCCTATATTGTCAATATCATGCAAGTGAATTTTTGTCGCTTGTATTTCCACTGCTAACTGTAATTTTACTTTGTCATATTTGACATTCAAGCATTCAGTTTGTAGAGTACTATCTGTGAGCTCTCTATCTACCTGTGACTCTGTGGTGTGCACTTGAACATCATGCTTCATTTGGTAAATAATATAAACACATCAAGCTCTATTTTATTGAAGGAACATTGTTTTGTCGACCTTTGAAAGTCTTGTTTAATGTCTGCATGCAGCCATATGTTCTTTGACCATTTAAATTTTCTTTTCCATATATTAAAACAGCAGGACATCAAAGAGATCCTAAACATCTTATCAGCATTTTGTACTCATGTGTCTTCACAACGAGCCCTCTCTTGACTCTGTATGATCGTGTGAAATAGGTGATAGTGAATCAGCAGGCCATTTTATATCTCACCACTTTTATCTCTCTTGAGATCAACTGGAAAGAGAATACAAGAGGAGATGTACAAGGGTTTGTCGACTGTTTTTCTTCATTGTTCAGAGGCAAAATTACTCATCTTCATTTCCCAGGCACACTTCTTGAATGAAAAGTAATGTTCAGAAATGGAAGAAGATGACAGATTTTGCTCTAGAACACAACACATACAGTTATTTTTCTTTTTGTTTACCTTCAAGTCCAGGGTGCTTATGGCTTCTGAAACCAAGATAATTCATTTGAAAAGTCTACATGCAGGCTGTAATATAAAAGAGGAAATTATTTTATAAATGTTGACTTAATGACAGGGTCACCCAATAGCTGCAGTAAACTACGCTAGCAAAGAATCAACTGCGAATGAGATAATATTTATTACTTTGATGAATTAACAATGGAAGGCTGGATCTTATTTTTGACTAAGTATGAGTTTTTAGATTGATTTCCATTGCAAGACCAAGTGAGATTTTTTTGTAGTCTCTTACTTAGCTTGTTACATTCACCACCTACTGTGTGGCATGTTTCATGTCTGATTTCAGCTCCAGAACAACTCAGCACTGCCAGGATATCCCAGAATTTACCAGATTTCCTCTCCCTTGTACTAGCACCATCCTGAAATGTGTGTTATACCCCCCAGGACAGGTTGTGTGGGTCTGGTTATACGCCCCACCCAGGACAGCTTGTGTGGGTCTGGAGCCAGTTTGCACAGTCCCTGACCTTTACCCCCGACATTGCAGATGGGAGATGTCACCGTCCCATTGTGAGGGCAGGAACCTGGAACTCCTACTGGACGGAGTGGTGCTGAGGTGGGACGTCCTCTTCCCCCTGGACCAGCAGGGTGTGACCCTAACACCAGATCTTGCCCAGCCTGCTCTGAGGTTACCCACCCTCCCCCGGGTCAGTGCTGTCTCAGTGTCTGGGGGAATGCCCAGTGCTGTAGACTGAAGGTCAATGACCTTCTCCACTCCCCCAGGGTGACTGCCACCATCTTCTCTCTGATACCTCCCCCTCCCTCTGTCTCTGATACTGTACCCACCTCCCACCAAGGCTCATGCTCTCCCACTGTCACTATTACCTATAATAGCCTCCCCTCCCATCCCCTCACTCTCACCCTTCCCCAGCCCCTGACATCACTAACCCTGCATGCCCTCTGTGCTGCCCACTCACTCACTCAGGACACACCTCACCCCACCACCCCCACCCCACACCGACAGTAACAGCTGTACCACCCACTTTCATCTCCATTAATACCCACCTCGCTCTCATTCCAGGAGGGAAACAACCCCTAGTGGGGCAGAAAGAGTCTAGATGAGTGTTGCACCTTCTGTCCATTGGCTGCACACTTTATATATGGAGAGGCTCTCGACCCCTACTGCCCTGAGCAGGGCCCGAACTGGTACCACAGGCTGCCCTAACTTTATTATATTGGGACGTATTTGCGCTGGAACTTACTGTGCTGTGAATTCCAAGTGAAGGCTACTCTCCTTGATTTGACTCAGACTTTTAGGACAGTGTGGTGTTGGAAAAGCGCACCAGGTCAGGCAGCATCCAAGGAGCAGGAGAATCAGTGTTTCGGGCAAGAGCCCTGATGAAGAGTTCTTGCCTGAAACGTTGACACTCCAGCACCTCACTCTTGACTCTGATCTCCAGCATATGCAGTCCCCACTTTCTCCTATTCCGACCAATTCTTCTCTTTACACTTCAGAAAATCTTGAAATGTGGTAGAGATAGGTTCAGTTGAGGCATTCAAGAGGTTATTGATCCATTCGTGGGATGGAGTTAGTGTTCAGGGATTTGGAGAAAAGGCAGGAGATTGGCGGTAGGTAATAGAACAGGTATAAACATGATGGGCCGAATGACTTCTTTCTAAACAATAACAATTCTGTAATTCTGTTTGAATAAAAGCAGAAGAGGTTGGTCCACTTGGGGAGTCGCCTGACTAATAAGATGATGGACTTGTCTCAAGATCCTCTCAACAAAATGCAGTTTGGGCATTTTTTTAAAAACCCCATTCAGAGTTGTTAGGACACAGTCTACGGCAGGGGGGCATGAACCCAACCTTCCTAGCTCAGAGGTAGGGACACTACCACTGCATCACAAGAGTCCTCAAAATGTACTTAGCTGCATGACAGCAATAGGTTAAAGTTAAATTGTCTGATTAGGCATGATTACAAGGGCTACCCAGAGTCAGGGATGCTATATTTCACCCCATCAGGGTCTACAGCTGGATAATCTGCTTCTCTACCCAGGACTGTGTATCATCACAAAACTAGGTAGAGCCTAATGCTCTCTCCAAACATCAAATCGTTAAAGATGCAGCATGGTGCAGGGAGTGGGGAGGGTGGTGGGGGGTGAGGGTGTGGAGGTGGGAGTGCAGATTAGGTGGGTTAGTCATGGGGAATGCAGGGTTACAGGGACAGGTGGGTGTGGGTGGGATGCTCTTCAGAGGGTCAGTGTAGGCTTGTAGGGATTCTATGATTTTGTAACCTTTAATACACACACAATGGTTTAGAGTCCATTCTCTTTGAAATAAAGGCCAACATTCTATTTGTCTTCCCCATTACTCATTGAACTTAGATGCTAGCTTTCATGATTTATGCATGGGTACTCCCAAATCCCACTGTGTTGTAGCTTGTTGCAGTCTTTCCTCATTTAATTAACACTCAGCTCCTGCATTTCTCCTGCCAAAGTGCATAACCTCACATTTTCCCACATTGTACTCCACCTGCCAAAGTTCCATCCACTCACCGAATCTGTTCATCGCTCTCTGTTGTGCCTTTGTGGCAGCTTTGCAACTTGCCTTTCCACCCATTTCTGTGTTATCCTCAGACTTAGTTACTGTAAACTCACAATACACATCCAAGTTATTAATATATCAGAATGCACAGTATCTGTCTTCTGTCTGTTAAATCTGCATGACTCAGAGTTCCTTCTGGTGAGGCTGAGTGGGAATAAACACAAGTTTTTGCTTCGATCATTTTGGTATTATTGCAGCTTTCTTTCTATGGAAGCTCCACAACTTCTAAATTATTAATGCATTTTTGGGGTCCCAGCAATAGCCATGAAAATAAAAAAAACAAATCCCTTGGATTTTATTAACATTTACTCTTCCATTGACCTTTTGTTTTCTGACTAGCGATATATAAAACAAAATAACTTCATGTCTGAAAAAATGCTGTTTCTTTATACTCTTGAATTAATCAGCTGCATTTCTTCAAAGAAAGTGGTGCAGGTTCCTGGTAGAAGCTGAGTTCAGTCTATCGTCACTGGAAAACTGACCGTGCAAGAGGTATTCAGCCTCACAAGAGGACCATTTATGAATCATGATGAGGAAGAAATGATTTAGATTTTGGATTACGGAGATAATTTTGACGTTGAATGAAGAGTTATAACAGTGACATTGGCTCAATGTTTCTGTCTAATTTTTATCCCCTTGGTTTTACACTTGGTCTGATGTCAAAGCAAGCCCTTACATTAAAGCACATCAACTGCAAGGATTGGCACTGACTAATGAATAAATTATCAGATTTTTCTTATTTGATTGTTCACCTGGATGAATGGTAAAAAGATTTTAATTAGCAGTTTCTAAGTCTATAAATTTAATGTGGAAAATAAAGGGAATTACTTCCACAAAGAGGTTATACTTTATGAATATGTAGCATCAGTGAGCTGAAGGATGGTATTTAAAGAATAATGTTGGATCATCTAGTGGATTATATTGCCATTTTTAAGAAAAGTGGTGTAATAATTCACTTAAATATGGTTTTCACTTCACTAAGCCTAAATGGAGTTCATTAATTGGAAAATGTGAATGGATTAAGATTCAAACGTGGTGATTGAGTACAGTAATTTTAACTTCCATCCAATTTAACGCACATATATTTTATCTGCACTATAGATTTCTTGTCTATGGAAATTCCTTAATAGCACATGTCAGTACTTTAAATTTTTTGTTGTTACATACTCTTTCGTGCCCTTTCACAATTTTTTATTCAATCATTCCTCCCTTTCATCTTCTCCTGAATCCTCAGTGCTGTCTGGTGAAGCTCAATCTCCTGCTCCTGCCAACAACAAGTAGAGGCAGACTGCCAATTCTCAAAGCAATAATGTTTCCAGATATTTCAAGTGTCAGTGCATTTGTTAGCTTGCATCCAGCAGCGGAGATACTTTGCAAATGCTCCAAGAAACATGCATCAACATCCCCGAGGTACAATACTCTGCAGCCCTGCTGTTGTGAAGCTCTGTGCCACTTGCAAAGCATAATCAGGGGTAAGACTGGGTCAGGAAATTGGGGTCACAGACTGATACGTGCAATGCACAGCTTACTGTGGGCTATGATGAAAAAAATGGCAAGCAAAATCAAGTCAGTGCTTTCAGTATGTCAATTGTATTTATGAGATCACAAGCTGAACTTTACATTATTCAGCTCGGCTCCATTCTCAAATTAGCCCGGGACAGTTTGCCTGACTAAGTCTGCAGTAATTGACATTTGACTGTTGGATTTCTGTAGCAATTTTTGATACTTAGCGAGACCTCATTTAGAATATTAATAAATATTCTAATAAATTCCTTGATTCCAATTTCCCATAAAATGATGTAAATCTTTACCTTCATGTTTTAGAACCCCTACAGTGTGGACACAGGCCCTTCAGCCCATCAAGTCCACACTGCCCCTCTGAAGAGTATCCCATTCAAACCTATTCCCCTACCCTATTACTCTACATTTACCCCTGACTAATGCATTTATTCTAAACATCCTTGGACAACTTAGCATGATCAATTCACCTAACCTGCACACTTTTGGATTGTGGGAGGAAACCAGAGCACCCAGAGGAAACCCACTTGGAGATGGGGAGAACGTGCAAACTCCACACAGATTCTCGAGGTTGGAATCGAACCCTGGTCCTTGGCACTGGGAGGTGGTAGTGCTAACCACTGAGCCATTGTGCCACCCCATTATCAAATCTCTTCATATTCTAATGGACTTTGATTATGTCCCAATTCACCTGTTCTTTTCGAGAGAAGAGAGCTCCAACCTGTTCAGTCTTCCTGATTGCTGAATGTCTCTGTTCTGTTAGAATCCCAATAGATCATTTCATACCTCATCAATGCTTGCATATAATTTTTTAAAGTATGAAGTCCAAACCTTTGCACTGTACTCTAACTCTGGTCCAACTAAGATCGATTCAGGTGAGAAATTACCTATCTTTTACCTTTGGGAATGAACCTTAATTTGTTCAGTAAATTTTAATGCCCTTAATAACATAGAAACATAGAGATTAGGAGCAGGAGTAGCCCATTCAGTCCTTCAAGTCTGCTTCACCAATCAATATGATAGTGACCGATGGTCCAACTCAGTACTCTGATCCCACTTTTATGCAATAAATCTTTGGTCCCTTCACTCCAAGAAAGTTATCTATCACCATCTTGAAAACATTCAATGTTTTGGCCTCAGCTGCTGCCTATGGCAGAGATTCCACAGACTCCACACTTTCTGGGTGAAGACATTTCTCCTCATTTCAGTCCTAAATGGCCCACCCCATATCTTTAAACTGTGACCCTTGTTTGGGATTCCCCAGTCATTGTGAACATCCTTCCATCCTTTACTTTGTCTTTGTCCATTTCCCCTCTGTTTATATACATCCCCATTCTTGATCATTTGGTGGTTGAGAATGAGTGTTGGTTAGGACACTGGGAGAACTCCCATGATTTTCTTCAAAGATGGCCATTGGATCTTGTACTGAGTTGTACCTCATATAAAAGGTGGCACTTATGACCCTGCAGCACTCTCTCACCGAGATTATAATTCAAATCTTTGGAGGGAGACTTGAACCTACATGGGTCTGACACAGAGGCAAGAGTGTTGCCCATCTTTGGGACTGCCTTCTTCTGTAAGAAATCAGCAGCATATGCAATGTTACTCCAAACTACAACATGCAGTAAGTTGAATATTGTGTATGTAAGTTGTAAATTTGTCCATATAGTCTGTTGGGCTGTCACAACACTTGGACTTTTTCCTGGAAATGCAAACAGCCAAGATCGAATGATATTCAAATAATATCCCAGAATTTTCTGCTCAATTACTCTCAGGGATTACGGGGAGTTTCAAGAGTACCTTATTATTAGTTGTGTTATTTGTGTGTTGTGAAAAATCTGAGGAGTTGGAACGAATTAGCAGAGAGACACGATTGTGAATACTCAACATGGTCTTTTTAAAAAGAGTGGGCTTAATGGAGCAAATAACCTTTTCTTGTTTCGCACTGTCTTATATTTTCATGTTCTTAATCATGTCACAGGCAATTGGATGGAACAACTTGGAGCAGCCGGTAACCATGGGGATACCTTTGTTAGAGTCGCTTTGGTGTTAATGAATATTAATGAACCCCTCAAGGAAAGCAGCTATAAGAGAAGAGATTAGCAAACAGGGAAAGTTCAGATAAGAAAATAGACAGAGATATATGTTTGTATGGGTGAGAAAAAAGGAATCTGGTTCTTCATTATACTAGGTTTTCAAGTCTTTGGCCTCAGCTCTGAAACCATGCAAGGAATATATTTAGCCTCGAACTAACTGGACAGGTAACCCCCGCTATCCGAAAGTAGAGTGCTCCTAGGAAACCTGTCGTCAGCCGAAAATGGCGTAAAGTGAAGGTGCATGATTTCTTTGGGAAAAAGTATCGCTGTTTTTCATAAAAGCAAACATCCTCTTGGATTCGTGAAAATAACTACTAATGTAAGTCTTTCATAAAGGTGAAATTGCAGAAAGCAAATGTTTGAAAAGCAAGGGATCCCTGTATTATCTTCCTGGGGTTATTCAAAAATGCATACTTTGTATCTGCTCTGATCATCGCTAAGGTCTTAGAACTTTGAATATACTTTTGCAGTCCTGTGCTATGAAGTTTCTGGTTTGCCCTCTGAAGTTGTATCCAATAATACTTAGTTAATCATCAAGGGAGCATGAAGACAAAACTAAAATACTGCAGATGCTGAAACACGGGAATAAAAACAAAAAATAATGTTGGAAATAATCAGTGGGTGAGATAAAAATTAGGGAAATGAGCATCATTAACAATCATATTGCTTAGTCAGAATTGAATATTGAACTTCTGGGAGAAATTACTGGCCAAGGTTAGGAAGTCAGAAACAAATTCAATGGGTGAATATATTTTGACATGTTCCTAAGGAGTCATTCTAATGTTGATAGCCTGCATCATTATGCTTAATATTTTGTTGATTGTCGATACATTTTGGCCAGGATGAATGAATTACTAGCGGGAGTAGGCCACTTGGCCCCTTTACTGCAACAGATGAGTCAGGATGGAAGTGAAAACAATGAAACTCTCTTGAGGCAGGCCATACTTTCCTGTTAGTTTGCACCTAATTTCATGTAGCTGGTAGGAATGAAAGATGGGACAGGGATCAGTTTGTCATTCCCATGCCTACTCATTGGTTGCCTGATCTCTTGACGTTGCCTTCAATGGGGCAAGTATCCATAAGACAAACGCACAATGAAGATAGCGTTTACATATTCTGTTTCTTTCATCTCATTAACCACCTCATCCTGTGGAAAATTGCTGCTTGAAATTACTCAGCATTATTGTACTCAAAGAGAAGGTGTTTAAATCTTGTTGAATTCCTATTGTTGGTTTTGCTTTGTCTTGTTTCACGGTTATTCATTTTACTGTCTGCCTTGATACAGTTTGCTGAGAACCATCTCTTTGTTAATGTGAAGTACTTAAAGCACAAAAACAGGTCATTTGGCCCATCGACAGTGTTTAAGCTCCATATGTGTCTCCTCCTACCTTGTCATCGTGCCCTCCATTCCTCTTTCTCACTATGTGCCTATTTAGCTTTCTCTATTTAGCTTTCTCTTAAATGCAGCTGTGATTTTCAGCTCAACCCACTGCCTGTAATGACACATTTGATGATCCATCTGGGTATAATCACGAAGTCCCTGTTGGTCTATTTAGTAGCTGTAGTAATAGTCCCGAGCTCTGACCTCACATGCAAATTGAAACTTCTGTCCATTTTCCATGTATAACTCTTTAATAATCTTGCCAACACCTTTGGGATGACCTCTTTCAACTTGAAAAGAATCCTAGGATGGCGATAGGGACACTATCACAACAACGCAACTCCCCCACCCCCCTTTCCGTTCCATGGAGATAGTAAGGACTGCATGTGCTTGAAGCCAGAATCAATAGATGTGAAGCTGGAAAAACAACAGCAAATCAGACAGTATCCGAGGCCAGGAAAGGCAACAGGAGAGGGGAAGGGTCTCGGCCCAAAACACATTGCCTTACGTGGTCCTTAGATGCTGTCTGACCTGCTCTGCTTTTCCAGCTTCACATCTTTTGACTCTAACATCCTGTTCCATCACTTCTGGTAACTAGAATATCTCCAAGTTTGTAGATGACAGAACGTTAGGTGGGAGGGTGAGCTGTGAGTAGAATGCAGAGCTGCCTCAGTGTGACTGGACAAATTGAGTAATGAGAAAATAATGGCAGTTGCAGTATAATGTGGATAAATATGAGGCTATCCACTTCGGTAGCAAAACAGGAAGGCAGATTGTTGTCTGAATAGTGATAGATTGGGAAAGGGGAAGGTGCTATGAGACCTGGTAAGTAAACACTGCAGGTGCAGCAGGTGGTAAAGAGACAAATAGCATGTTGGCTTTCATAGTGGGAGGATGCGAGTACAGGAGCAGGGATGTCTTGCTGTAACTGTACAGTTCCTGGTGGAACCATGCCTGGAGTATTAAGTGCAGTTTTTGTCTTTTATCTGAGAGATGAAATTATGGCTTTGGAACGAGTGACCAGACCAGACTGATTCAGGCTTATACAGCCCTCCAGTTTCCTCATTTTAAAGACAGCAAGACTGATGAATGAAGAGAATCTGGATCTTTTAGGACTATGTTCACTAATGTTTAGAAGAATTTGTCTGGGATGCTTCAAGAAAGTTGAGGCAGTTCTGTGGAGAGACGCAAATATCCTGAGCATGCACTGGGAATACATGACTGCCATCTATGTGGAAACATAGAGAGATGGAGAATAGGAGCAGGAGGCCATTCAGGTCTTTGAGCCTGTCTCAATATGATCTTGGCTGAGCATCGAACACACTCCCCTGATACCACACTTGAACATACATATAGGTGAATTTCTTACTTGTGTTTACCAAGGAAAGTTCTTTTGCAAAGATTTAATGCTCCAACCATCAGAAGGTCCTGTTGCAGACTGATATGAACTTGCAGGACATCTGAGCAAGGGCATTAGTTATCATTATTCCTGCACTTCTATATCTATAGTGGTATTTAAAATTATTGTTGATGAAAGCATCTCTACCACAAGGCAGGTAGCTGCATAGTAAGGCATGAACTCAGTCACATGGGCATAATTTTCTGCACTCACCATCAGATGACCAGTATTAACAGATAGGGCTCCTAGGAGCTGGTTAGCTTGGATGACTGGTTCACAAAGCAGAGTGTTGTTAACAGCATGAATTCAATTCCCACACTGGCTGAGGCTACTTTGAAGAATTCTCTTTCTCAAACTCTCCCCTTGCCTGTGGTATGGTGACCCTGAGGTGAACCATCACCAGTCACCTCTCTCTAATGAGAGCAGCCCCATGATCCTCTGGGACAATGGCACCTTGATTTAGTGTTATCATGGAGTGGGATTATCCCAAGGTCAATAAAGTTGACATCCAAGCAGTTATACTTGTTACATTAATCGATAGGAGGCAATATTGAGACAGGATAAGTAAGGATATTATTTTTTCAGTGTTCTCTGTTTTTCGTGGCCAGCTGCATAATGATGTTTAGCTGAATGTTTTTTTTTGTCCCCCTGGAAGCTCCTTTGTCTTCACACCACAGTTGCTGTAAGCAAAAGGACAGGTCTGTGGGTGTTTCTTCTGAGGGAGTACAATAAACAGGATGGATTTCCCATATTTCATATCGTGGAGTTGTCAGGTTAGATAATGAATATATAATAATCTAACTGTTGTTTCCCAAATCAGCCTGATTTCTACCAATTAGGAAGGAGCATTATGATATGCTGCTTTAGGGGTGCACATTATTGTTTCTCACATTCACTAATACTTTTATCCCATGATGCCCAGGCAAGAATATCTATCTCATCATCTCTGGCCTTGTTAGAAGGAACTGTCCAACTGTATACTGAGCTGAGCCATAATGCGATAATGTCTTTGACATAAGACACACCAATGGCACACTGCATATGCTTGGATCAAAATGAGTATAGTAAAAGAGCCAAGGATTGTGATGTTGTGTTGAATGTTATGCAACTTTGTCTGAAAAAGAGGCCTTCTCAAAGGCTGAAGAACTGCACCGTAATAAAACATCAACAAGTGAAGCCTAAAAGAGATGCAGAAAATGACTCATTGTTGGCTGACAGAGATAGTTGATTTCTGTAACTGACCATGACATAAAGTTTTTGACCCTAGCTCTTACACATCTCTGCATAAGTATTCCAACATCAAACTCATGATGTGTCTCTGTTTTGTCAGAAGTAATACTTCAAGGTGAGGGATGTGCTGGCTCCTGAGAAACAATGTTCCACAATCCAAACTCAGTTTGCATATAGAGACAAGTTTCAGTGATTGCCAGGCTATAAGTAGACAATGCCTTGAATGGTTGGAGAACAAAGGGCTGTGGAATCTCAGTTTTTCTTTATTCATTTGTGGGATTTGGGCGTCACTGGCTGGCCAGTATTGATAGCTCATCCCTATTTGCCCTTGAGAAGGTGGTGATGAGCTGCCTTCTTGAATCACTGCTGTCCATTTGCTGTGGGCTGATCCACAACACCAGTAGGGAGGGAATTCCAGGATTTTGACCCAACAACTGCGAGGGAACTGTGTATATTTCCAAGTCAGGGTGGGAAGTGGCTTGGAGAGGAATTGCAGGTGTTGGTATTCCCAAGTACCTGCTGCCCTTGTCCTTCTAGATGGAAATGGTTGTGGGTTTAGAAAGTGTTGTCTAAAGATCTTGGATGAATTTCTGCAGTGCATCTTGTAGACGGTACACACTGCTATTACTGAACGCTGGTGGTGGAGGGACTGAATGTTTGTGGATGTGATGCCAATCAAGTGAGTTGCTTTGTCCTGGATGGTGTCAAGCTTCTTGAGTGTTGTTGGAGATGCACCCATCCAGGCAAGTGGGGAATATTCCAACACACTCCTGACTTGTGCCTTTTAGATAGTGGATAGACTCTGGGGAAGCAGGAGGTGAGTTACTCACCACAGTATTCCTAGTCTGTTGTAGCCACTGTGTTTATGTGGTGAGTTCAGTTGAGTTTCTGTTCAATGGTAACCCCAAGGATGTTGACAGTGGGGGATTCAGTGATGGTAATACTGTTGAATGTTAAGGAGCAGTGGTTAGAGTGTCTCTTATTGGTGATGGTCATTGTCTGGCATTTGTGTGGTGTGAATGTTACTTGCCACTTGTTGGCCCAAGCCCGGATATTGTCCTGATCATGTTGCATATGAGCATGGATGGCTTCAGTATCTGAGGAGTCGCGAATGGTGCTGAACATTGTGCAATCATTGGCAAACACTACCATTTCTGACTTCATGATAGAGGGAAGGTCATTGATGAAGAATCTGAAACTTTTGGGCCTAGTACACTACCCTGTGCGACTCCAGCAGAGATGTCCTGGAGCTGAGTACATTCCATACTGAGATTGATGAGTTTGTACATATGAAAAACATTGAGAGGTATGAAGATAGTGCAAGAAAATGATTAGCTAAGATTAGCCCTGATCTCATTGAATGATCGAGAAGGCTTGATGGGCTGAATGCGCTGAAAAATGTGTTGCTGGAAAAGTGCAGCAGGTCAGGCAGCATCCAAAGAGCAGGAGAATCAATGTTTCGGGCATAAGCCCTTGAGGAATGAGGAGGGTGTGCCAAGCAGGCTAAGATAAAAGGTAGGGAGGAGGGACTTGGGGGAGGGACATTGTGAATGCGATAGGTGGAAGGAGGTTAAGGTGAGGGTGATAGGCTGGAGAGGGGGTGGGGGCGGAGAGGTCGGGAAGAAGATTGCAGGTCAAGAAGGCGGGGCTGAATGGGCTGAATGGCCTATTTTTGCTCCTATTTCCTATGTTTTCATTGTCAGCTTCAGAGTTTTTCTGTTTGGTCAGAGACTTTGAATGTTTTTGAGAGAAAATAGAAGAAGTTTTCATTCTGAACCACAATGTGTTGGTGTTCTGATCTGTACAGCTAATCTGGTTATTAAAACAAATAGGAACATTTCTTTAAAGATCTCATTTGGCAATATGCCGAATCTATAAGTGGTTCAGATTTTCTGATGATTTTTTTTTAAAGTTAAAATAATTGACAAGAAAATCAGTTTTGTGTGCATTCAGGAGTATATGTCTCCATTCTTCAAGTCTGTACTGCTCTGGAATGAAAGTAATTCCAAAGTTCAAGTCTAAAGAATAAATGAGTTTAACATTTTGCATTCGCAACCAAAAAAAAAATATAACAACTTGTGGTCATTAAGATCAATAAATTAATAAATCTTCAAATTTTATTTTTAAATATCCGAGTCACTAATACTGACCATGAAGTTGCCAGATTGTTATAAAAACCCATCTGGATTAGTGAATTGAATTGAATTGAAAAGCATTAGGACCAGATGGAGTACCAGGCCATGCACTCAGAGCATGTGCAGATCAACTGGCGGAGGTCTTCTCGGACATCTTCAACCTCTCCCTGCAGCAGGCCACTGTCCCTGCCTGTTTCAAGAGGGCCAACATCATCCCTGTGTCTAACAAGGCTCATGCAGCATGTCTCAATGATTACCGCCCAGTGGCCCTAACTTCGGTGGTCAGGAAGTGCTTTGAAAGGCTGGTCATGGCATTAATCAACTCCAGCCTTCAATTCTAGACCCACCCTAATTTGCCTATCAGGCCAACAGATCCATGTCAGATGCCATATCACTTACCCTTCACTCTTCCCGAGAACATCTTGACACCAAGAACAGCTACGTAGGTATCCCATTCATTAACTACAGTTCAGCCTTCAACACTACTATTCCCTCGAGACTGATTACTAAACTTAGTGATCTCGGACTAAGCCCGACTCTCTGCAACTGGATCTTCAGTTTCCTGACCCACAGGCCACAATCAGTGAAGATTGAGGACAATATTTCATCCTCACTTACACTTAACGTGGAGCCCCCGTGCATCATCAGTCCCCTACTGTACTCACTGTATACCCATGACTGTGTCACCAAATACCAGACCAATGGCATTTACAAGTTAGCTAATGACACCACCATAGTCGGTAAAATTTCAGATGGTGATGAAACAGGCTACAGATGGGAGGTGGAAGACCTGGAAAAATGGTGCACTTAGTGCTGGAAAAACCAAGGAACTCATTATCGACTTTAGGCAGGATG
This sequence comes from Chiloscyllium punctatum, assembly GCF_047496795.1. NCBI lineage: Eukaryota > Metazoa > Chordata > Chondrichthyes > Orectolobiformes > Hemiscylliidae > Chiloscyllium > Chiloscyllium punctatum. Next base: position 5,101,588 of record NC_092779.1, on the reverse strand, counting down.
TTACACATGTCCCCCTACACATTAACAGCACAGAGGTGGAACGAGTGGAGAGTGTCAAGTTCCTGGGAGTGGTCATCCACAACAAACTTTCTTGGAATCTTCATGTGGACACACTGGTTACAAAGGCCCGACAACGTTTCTTCTTCCTCAGGCAGCTGAGGAAATTTGGCATGATGGCGGATACCCTTGCCAACTTTTATAGGTGCACCATTGAGAGCATTCTCTCTGGATGTATCTCTACCTGGTATGGCAACTGTACTATTCAAGATCGCAAATGGCTACAGAGAGTATTGAACTCAACCTGAACAATCACAAAGGCCAACCTCCCAACTGTAGAATCCATCTACCAGGTCCGCTGTCAAGGAAAGGCCACCAGCATTCTCAAAGATCCATCCCACCCTGGCAATGTTTTTCTACAACCTCTAGCATCGGGGAGAAGGTACAGAAGCCTGAACACACACCCCAGCTGGTTTTGAAACAGTTTCTACCCTACTGTTGTTAGAATACTGAATGGACTCACAAACTCTGAACATTTGCCTGTGACCGGGTTTTTATGTTTTTGCTGCTGTTTACCTATTATTTACTATCTATGTTACTTAACTCTGGGATCTGCCTGTATTGCTCACAAGACAAAGCTTTTCAACTATACCTCAGTATCCATTCCATTCCATTCCAGTCTATGCTCCTCCAGAATGAAAGTAATTCTAAGGTTCTAAAGAATAAATGAGTTTACCATTTTGCTTTCTCAAAGGTAAAAAATTATATAGCAACTTGTGTTCATTCAGATCAATGAATTAATAAATCTTCAAGTTTTATTTTTAAATATCCGAGTCACGAATACTGACGATGAAACTGTCAGATTATTATAAAAACCCATTTTGATCATTGATATCTTTTTGGGAAGGAATGTCGTGTTAATCCTCAAAGGAGATAATGCTTGAGGAGACATGCTCATGTTGTCTTCCCTCTATAATGGCCTGTGGCCTCATGGTATACAGCTCTCAGTCTCCGTCTTACTGAGCTCTGTCCTCTTGCAGCATGGCATCCTGAGGGAAGCATATGACAAACATCCAAAATGTTCAGCTTAAGCCCAGACACACACATGCCTATGACTAATGGATGCATGTAAATACCTGGGGCTGGAATAAAGGTTGATTGATTTCTTCATCACTATGTGATCCATGTCTCATATTTAAAGGTTGGCAGCTGACATAAGTATCGCAGCATGATAGTTGAAGATCTTCAGTTACCTTGGTTCATCATGCCAAAATCTGCCCTCCTGCACCCTCGATATCTCACCAGAGTAATGTGGTTGACACTCAAGTGCCATTCAAGAAGTTAAGCTAGTCCCTCTGTTGCATCAGAATCCCCCCATGGTGGTGTTCTTCCACCACATCCTGTAGATTAATTAAACTTTTTACCAGTGTCTACCAGGACTCTGATGAAGGGTCCCACTCCGAAATGTGGACTTTCTTGCTCCTCTGATGCTGCCTGATCTGCTGTCTCTATTGATTTGATCAACTTTTCATTTTAATGGACTTTTTCTCATCTAAAGAGAATTGCATCTACAGCCCTTTTGAAGTCATTTCTACAATCCAAGAGCTGTTGTAACTCGAAGGTATGTATTGATCCTTCTGTAAAGCTAAAGGTTTTTTGGAGTACATTGTCATTATAAATCTCCACGGTTGATTGAAATAATTTCTCTTCAATGTTACAAGTAGAGAAAATCACACGCTATGTTTTTAGAATGAGTCCCAAAACACCTTATTTTCAGTATACCATTTCTACAGCTCTGAGATAGGTTTCTGGTAACAATGCTATCCTGTAATTAGCTCACTTCAAGGCAAACAGAATCCACCCACACAGGTAACTTCTTTCTAAGGAGACTCCACTATGCTAACATTCAGTGGAAACTCCTTAACACCTTCATGGTTTTTGAATACTGATAAAGCACCGAAAAGCAATTTTATATCTTGGCAATGAATTGACCATCCATATAGAAATTGCAACTTCAGAAACTCATGCCCCTTTTTAAATGTTTGTTCTTTGCCTCAACCAGATCTGGTCTATTGTCAGTTTTTGGCACCTCATTGATTATTATACATGAGACAAGGTGGTCAGGTGAAATCGGTTAATCTTAATTATGACAAATGAATGGATGATTCTCAAGTAGGAGTTTGTGTTCAGCTCTCCAGCATGAGTGTTAACCTGTCAAACCAAGATTCAGAGGTGTAGTCGATACTTGCTATGGCCAGGTGGAAGTTCTTTGCTCTCTGTTGGTGTTACTTTTTAAAATATGTTGGAGAAACCCCAGAAGATACAACATTCATAAATAATGTTTGCTTTCTGTATGGATGGTGTGGAAGAGCTGTTGTTGGACTGGGGTGGATAAAGTTAAAAGTCACATAACACCAGGTTATAGTCCAACAGGCTTACTTGGAAGCACTAGCTTTTGGAGCGCTGCTCCTTTGTCGGATGGTTGTGGAGCAGGACCATAAGACACAGCTGTGTTTATTGATCCTGTACTCCACAACTACCTGATGAAGAAGCAGCGCTCTGAAAGCCAGTGCTTCCAAATAAACCTGTTGGACTATAACCTGGTGTTGTGTGATTTTTAACTTTACGTATGGGAATATCTTAAAACATGATTCTACAAGAAGAGGTTAATTATTCTTCAACACTGGAGGAGGTGTTCCAGTCCTGTAATTGCCTACTGAGTATTACAAACTTTTATCAAATATCACTATAGTACTGGCAATGGCAACAATGTCCTTGAGATAATAGGTTTAATGACTAAAAGTAAAAATACAGCCAGCATTTTGTTCATTTCAATGGAACACAATGAAGGTAAAGCTCAGCATAGACTGATGATACTGAGCAATACTGAATGTCAAGTACAGAAAGTTACATTACAGAGTATGAAAGCTTGAGAGATCTTCGAAAGAGCAACTACATTTTCTGTGGTCAACCCATAATAAAGGATCAGATTGGCAGAGTGGGGAGACTTTTGAAGTAAGTAACAAACAGTTTCTTTTGAGGAGAGTGTTTCCTGTTGTCTGGGTGAGATAGCAGAGGATGACTCCAACACTGAAAAATGTACCTTTTACAGCACCTTTTGTGACCTCAGGACTTCTGAGGTGTAGTCACTGTTGCAATGTAGAGGAACACAGCTATTAATTTGTGAACTCTAATGACCCCTCATATAACAAAGGGATGTAACAGAGGAAAAACAGTGGAACAAAATCTCTTGCCTTTCAAACAGTATCTATGGATAAATGAGACATCAGCAGATTGGTGATGATGTGGAATGACACAAGCAGAAACTGTACTGTGGTGAGCAAAAACGTATGGATCTGTTGGGCTTGAAATGAAAGGTTTGAAGAAAGCATGTTGGTCTCAAGAAACAGGTATTTGTGAGACAAACGCTAATTAGATCCTATTCTAGTTCGAACATAGAACATAGAACAGTACATCACAGTACAGGTTCTTCGACCAACGATGTTGTGCTGAGCATTTACCTTAATCCAAGATCAACCTAACCTACACACCCCTCAATTTACTGCCATCCATGTGATTGTCCAACAATCGCTTAATTGTCCCGAATGTCTCTGACTCTACCACCACGGCTGGCAGTGCATTCCACACACCAACACTCTGAGTAAAGAACTGACCTCTGACATCACCCTTGTACCTTCCTCCAATCACCTTAAAATAAGGATCCCTCATGACAGCCATTTCTGCCCTGGGGAAAAGTCTCTGGCTATCTACTCTATCTATGCCTCTCATTACCTTGTACACCTCAATTGGTCACCTCTCTTCCTTCTTCACTCCAATGTGAAAAGACTTTTCCAACACCTCACTTTTCAACTTATTCAAGTCCCTATCATGGAACATGGATCCAAACAATTTTCTCCTCAGATAAGAGTGTTATCAATTCTTTGTTAAAAATTCAAAATAACTTCACGAAGGAGTTAAAAAAAATCTTCGTCAAGCATACCTTCTGCTACTTTTGATGTAGCTGTTGGTCTGATAGGTGGATATGTTGTAACTTAGCACATGACGACACTAACAGCAAATGGTGCATTCCATGAAATACATTAACATAACAATGGCTCCTTGGTCTTTCTGAATAATTCAATATGATGACTATTAGCCAATACCACACTAACAAGCCTCTTTAGCATATGTTTAATGAACTGTCAGAGGGAAATGCCCTGTAAAAGGGCAACTCATCAGTCTGGAAGGGGAGAACTTACTGGATGTAGAGATTTTGAATGACCTCCAGGAACTTAAAGAGAATACTGGCTTCTGATCAAAGGCATAAAGGAGGGAAACTGGGGCAGTAGACAAAGTGAATTCAGAAGTTACAGCAACAACCATAAACAGTTAAGTTGAAAAGCCTGCAAACTACTTTGTTTCTTTTATAGTTGAAGTAATATTTGAAAGGAAATTATTTGCAATTTGTCAGTAACGCTTTGAGAATTTCAGCAAGAAATAAAGGACAGTGAAGCTCAGCAGAGAATGTGATGGCAGAAGGTAATTTTAAATAGTCAATGCACTTTAGAAAGATATATGTTCAAAACAAAAAAACAAAACCACATAAAATGAGAAAGGCAATGCAATCAAAGCTCAAACAATAAGAGTGTGTAAAAGATCCTATGGGGGGGGGGGGGGCAAATTTAGTATCTGTTATAGTTAATCTAGAAGTGTGATTTTTTTTTCATTCACTCAGGAAATGTGAGCAGTGCTGGCTGCACCAGCATTTATTGCCCATCCCTAGGTGTCCTGGAGAAGGGGGTGATGAGCTGTATTTGGTGTATGTAGACCCACAAGGCTGCTCAGGAGAGAGTTCTAAGATTCTGACATATCGGACTCGAAATGTTATCTCTGTTAAACCATAGGAATTAGGAACTGGATTAGGCTGTTCAGCCCCTCAAGTCAGCTTTTTTTTTTCTTAGTGTGGAAACAGGCCCTTTGGCCCAACAAGTCCACACCGACCTGCTGAAGTGCACCCACCCATACCCATTCCCCTACATTTACCCCTACATCTAACACTAAGGGCAATTTAGCGTGGCCAATTCACCTAACCCACACATTTTTTTGGACTGTGGGAGGAATCTGGAGCACCCGGAGGAAACCCACGCAGACACGGGGAGAATGTGCAAACTCCACACAGTCAGTTGCCTGGGGTGGGAATTGAACCCGGGTCTCTGGCACTGTGAGGCAGCAGTGCTAACTCATTCAATAGGAGCATGGCTTATCCAACATTCCCCCGTCCTCCTTTCCAGCCCTTTCACCATAATCCTTGATTCCCTGACAGATCAAGAATCTCCCTCAGCCTTAAATCGACACAGGGTCTCTGCTCCTACAGTTCTCTGTGGCAAGGATTTCAAGCACTCACATTTCTCAGAGAAGAAATCCCTCCTCATCTCCACCTTAAATTAGCACACCTTTATTCTGAGACTGTGCCCTCTGGTCCTAGATGCTTTCATGACGGGAAACCATCCTCTCAGTATTGACCCTGTCAAGCCCCTAAAGATTCGTTATGTTTCATTGAGATCAATGTCGGTCTCTGTACAGATGTTGCCAGATTTTGAGTTCCTCCTGCAGCCTCCATGCCTGTTTCAGATTTCCAGCATCCAGAGTCACTTGCATTTGCCTTCTGTGCTTTGGGTGGTTGGATTGCTTCAGGAAAGATTATTGGTCAGGACATTGAGGGAATGCTGAGCTCATTTTTTTTCAAATAATGCCATAAACATTGAAAAATACAAATAAGGCCTCAGTTTAAATATTTAAACTGAAATACAATATGAGAGGCGTGATGGCTCAGTGGTTAGCCTGCTGCCTCACAGCGCCAGGGATACAAGTTCGATTCTAGCCTTGGGCGACTGTCTGTGTGGAGTTTGAACATTCTCCCCATGTCTGCGTGGGTTTTCTCCGAGTGGTCTGGTTTCCTCCCACAGTCTAAGGATGTGCAGGTTAAGTGGATTGGCCATGCTAAATTGGCCATAATGTCCAGGGATGTATAAGCTTGCTGAATTAGTCATGGGAAATGCAGGGTTACAGGAAGGGTCATTGTGGAATCAATGGGCTGAATAGGGGTTTTATGATTTACCAATGGAGCACTTCCTCAGTAGTAAACCAAACCCCAAGCCTTGTGTGGAAGGATGAGTGGAAGTGGAGGTACATTAAACAAATACCAACAACCAACCTGGTTTATTCCACACAAGACATGTGCGATATTACAACTTCAATTTGAAGCTGGTTTTGAAAGCTTTTTCACATTTACAGTTACTTTAACAGCTGTGAGTGAGGCCCATTTCAGTCATGGCTGACCATGGGTTGCATCCTCATTGTTCTAGCTCTCTGCTGGGAAGGCCAGTGTGAAATAGGACCAGAATATGTCCAGGATATGGCGAATAATCCGCAAGTAGAAGGTGTTTAGTCTTGTCTCCTGTTTGGCATATGTAGTCCATTTTTCACTGCCACACAGCAGTGTGCTTACACCATTGTAGACCATCAGCTTGGGATTTGTCCATATTCGAGCTGTAAGATGAACAAGAGTTGAGGCTTCTTTCCCAATCCTCTTGGCAATTTCTGTGTCCAAGGAGAGGTTATCAATGACGGTAGAGCCAAGGTACATAACTGATGGACGACACTGAATTCATGTTGTCAATGGTGATGACCGGTGGTGCCTCTGTGTCATGTCCCAGGACACTCGTCTTCTTCAGACTGACAGTCAGCTTGAAATCTTTGCAAGAGTGAGAGAGGCGGGTTCCTGTTGGGTGTGTGTTGCAACTGCATCATCGGTAAACAGCACGTCCCTGATGAGTGCCGCACATACATTTGTTTTGGCTCTGAGGTGGGCCAAGTTGAAGAGCTTGCTGTCTGATCTAGAGCATCAGTAAATCCCCTCCATTGTGGTGCCAAAGGCATGTTTCAGGAGCTTGGCAAAAAAAAATTCCAAAGAGTGTGGGGGCAAGGACACAGCCTCTGTTGACACCACTGCAGATGTCGAAGGGCGAAGAAGAACGCCTGTTGAACTGCACTGTCCCCTTCATGTTACTGTGGAAGGATTCGATCATGCTCAGCAGTTTCAAGGGCAACTGATCTTCAGGATAACCTTGAAAAGGCCATATCTGCTGACCTGGTCGAATGCCTTGGTGAGGTCGATGAAGGCAACATGCAGGGGCTTTTTCTGTTCTCTGCCCTTCTCCTGCCATTGGCGAAGGGAGACGATCACATCTACTGTTGACCTTTTAGCTCGGAAGCTGCACTGTGACTCGTGTACACATTCTGCCAGTTTCTGCAGGCGAGTCAAGATGACCTGAGCATAGGCTGTGCTGACAGTGTTGAGGAGAGAGATGCATCTGTAATTGCTGCAGTCACTTCCCTTCCCCTTGATCTTGGCATCTCTCACAACCTGCAGTGTAGCTCCTTCTTGCCAGCACTGACAGACGAGTTCATGCAATGGGAGCAGTAAGCTAGTCTTGCAGCACCTGATCAAAACAAGAGGAATGCCATCGCTACCCAAGGCTTTACCTGAGGCCAGGTTGTCAATGGCCTTGCTCAGCTCTTCTACTGATGGCTCTGCGTCTGGCTCGTCCATGGTCAGCAAGCACGTGATTGCATCAAGTGCTGAAACGGACACAGTATACTCTCTGGAGTAGAGAGCAGAGTAGTGTTCAGCCCACCTCTCCATCTGCTGGCCTTTGTCTGTGATTACTTCCCCAGTAGAGGATTTTAGTGGGACAATCTTGCTTTGAGCTGGTCATAGTGCCTTCTTGATGTCTTTGTACATTCGCCTAATATTCCCTGTTATAGCGGCTGTCTGAATTTCCTCACCTAGCTATGTCCAGTGCTCACTATCACATTGCCTGGCAGTCTCCTGAACTTTGATCCTGGCAACCCTGAGAATCTGCAGGTTGTTTCCACCATCTGACCATTTGTACTTAGCTAGGGTGACACACTTGGCTTCAACAATAGGGGTCATCTTGGTTGCCTTAGCCTCAAACCAGTTGAGTCTCTTGCAGATCCTCTTCCCAAAGATAGCCAAGGATGTGCGGTGCATGGTATCCTGCAAGATTTCCCACTTCTCTGTGGCAGTCACCATGTTACGAAGCACTGAGTTCTCTCCAGAGAGCCTGTGAGAAGTGTTGCATAAAGTCTGGCTGGGACATCTTGCTGACATTGGTGCAAGAGGATGACATTGATGCACTGTTGCTTAGTGCAATGGTCTCTCTTAGGTTGCAGCCTGATCTTGCAACACATGAAGGAGTGGTCTGTGGACTTTAGCAGCATAGCTATAATATGGTGAAACATAGAGATTATTAACAATACAAGCAGTATTTTCTATCAAGTTATTGTTAAAACATTGGAGCAAGTGAGGACTGCAGATGCTGGAGATCAGAGCTGAAAATGTGTTGCTGGAAAAGCACAGCAGGTCAGGCAGCATTCAAGGAACAGGAGAATCGACATTTTGGGCATGAGCCCTTCCTGGAGAAGAGCTCATGCCCGAAACGTCGATTCTCCTGCTCCTTGGATGCTGCCTGACCTGCTGTGCTTTTCCAGCAACACATTTTCAGCTATTGTGAAAACATTGCTGATATTAAAGGAACAATGGATAGAGTGAATAGTGTGAAATTGTAAGAAAATGGAAGAGGTGAGACACACATTGAAAAACCTAGGAATGAGACATCGACTAAAATAAGTTTTACAAGGGGGCATAGCTTTAAATTAAGGGGGGGTAGATATAGGACTGATGTTAGGGGTAGGTTCTTCACTCAGCGAGTCGTAAGTTCATGGAATGCCCTGCCAGTAGCAGTGGTGGACTCTCCCTCTTTATGGGTATTTAAGCGGGCATTGGATAGGTATATGGAGGATAGTGGGTTAGTGTAGGTTAGGTGGACTTTGATCGGCGCAACATTGAGGGCCGAAGGGCCTGTACTGCGCTGTATTCTTCTATGTTCTATGTTCTAAAATCAGGATACAGTTGACCACAACATTTATAACCATGAATCAGAGGAGGGTGGTGTAATGGGAATGTGTCTGGATTAATTGTTGAGGTTAATGTTTGGAACATGATTTCAAATCCCACCACAGCAGCTGCTTAAAATTTAGATTCCATGCTAAAACCTGGAACTCAATGCTAGTCTGAGTATCAGTGATCCTGAATCTGTTCATTGTTTGTTATGCAGGAAGGAAATCTGCCTTCCTTATCTGGTCTGGACTGCATGTATGTCCTTCCAGATCACAGCAATGTTAATGGTGCTTACCTGCTCCTCTGAAATGGCTACGCAAAGATGGTTTCTGGAAGATAAGAAACATATGCTTTGCAATTATCCAGCAAGTTGGAGGAACTTCCAATGCGTCTGGACATGAGTGAGGTTGAAGCGTGTATGAGCTAACAGATCATTGCATTGTGGTACAGGAAGGCATTAAAGGGGGGCAATAAGAAAGGGACAGTGCAGTGAGGGAGGTAGACACTATTCCCTCCAGCAAAATCAGGATGGCTGTGTTGCTGAATTGATGCCAGGGTTTAGGATTTCTGCTCCAGGCTGCTTGAGATGTTGCAGTGAGAAAGGAAGGAGCCAGTCATTGTGGTCCCTGTAGAACCCTACAATGTAGGCAGGACAAAGAACGAGCATTTACATAATCAATGTGAGGAGCTAGGATCCAAAATAAGAAGCAGAACCTCAAAGATAATGGTTTCTGTATCACTGCCTGAGCCACACACAAGTTTACATGGAGCACAATAGATTACAGAGATGAATATGTGGCTTAAAGCTGATATGGTATAATTGGATTCCAGCTTGTGTTGCACTGGTACCAGTCCTGGGAAAAGTAGCATCTGTACTGTTGGGCAAGTTTCCACCTGAAGCACTCACCTGGCACAAGTGCCCTCACCAACAGAAAGAGGGAATAGAGAGAGATCTTAAACTAAATAATGGGGGCAAGAGATCAGATTGGGGAAGATGCGGTAAATCGAAGAGTAGTGCCAATGTCAAACAAAAAAAATGTTCATAAAATAAATCATAAAGAGTATAACAGCAAGGGATATGAGAATATGAAAAGTAAGAGTAGACCATCAGATAAGAGTAGAATTTGCAGAGTAAAGATTTTTTTAATTCATTCACCCGATGCGAGCTTCACTGTCTTATTGTCTGTCCCTAATTGCCCCAGAGAAGGTGATGGTGAGCTGCCTTCTTACATCCTAAGTCCATTTGTTGTTAAGAGACTCACAATGTCCTTAGGGAGGGAATTCCAGAATTTTGACCGAGTGACAGGGAAGGAATGGCGATATATTTCCAAGGTGAGATGGTGAGTGGCTTGGAGGGGAACTTGTATGGGGTTGTATTCCCATGTTTCTGCTGCCTTTATCCTATGAGATAATAGTGACAGTGGGTTGGAAATGTGCTGTCCAAGGAGCTTAGTGAGTTACTGCAATGCACCTTGGAAAGAGTACATACTGCTGCTACTGAGTGCCGGTGATGGATGGAGTGGGTGTTTTGTCCTGGATGGAATTGAGCTTCTTGAATGTTGTTGGAACTGCACCTATTGAGTGCAACTGGAGAGTATTCCATCACTCTCATGTTAACTGCATTGAAGGCAGTTGACAGAGGGTTTATCAGACTAATACCTGGAATGGGCAGTTCGTCTAAAGAAGAGAGTTTGGGCAGGCTAGGCCTGTATCTGCTGGAGCTTAGAAAAGTAAGGGTACTTCATTTGAAAGATATAAAATCCTGGGTAAATATGAAGAATTTTTCTTCTTCTGTGATAATCTAGCTTTTAGTCCCATCATTGACTAAGGTTACAATGAAAGATTCTCCTTATCAGCCTCTCCAATTGCCTCAGGCGTGGTGACCCTCAGTTTAAAGCTTCTCCATTGAAAGATTAGTTTATAGTCCCATGGGACAATGGTGACTTTATATGATTGGCCTTGGGGGAAGTGCAGCCTAAACTGACCAGATTGAAATTCTGGTCTAGATATTCCATGCTCCTCCTGAACGTATCTTTCTGGGAGAGCCAAGTAATATATGTCAGAAATCTAGGGCAACACCTTCCCATCCACACCCAGGTTCACCCCAATAATCAAGACTGGGTGAAGTATATTATATCACAGTTATTTCAGCAATGTATCTCACTGTATCATGGCATGTGAACTGAAGATACAAATATCTCAGACTCCATCATAACTGAGGCCACTTGATACCCAAGATGCTGATGGAAGTGTGTTACTGTTTGTAATCAAATACCTTCTGTATAAGCCCAGATACTGAGGTGCCAATGACCGTAATTGATGTATATATTGGGAGCTGTAATAAATTAGAAGGTGTAATAAAGGAACCAGATATTTATCAGTTGAATCCTCCAGTGCAATACATCGCATTCCTCTCTTACAGGAGCTGATGTAAGCATTGCCATCAGGTACTGAAGCCAAAGCCCATGGCATAGTGGCCATTCAGGCAAGAGCCAAAGTTGACATCCTGCCTGCCTTTCAGAAATAAATAATAAAAGTACCAGGTGAGCTTCATTGACATGGCAATTGAATCGGAGTGGTATTCATTATGGATTCTTAAAAAGCTTAAAGCAGCAGGACATAAGTGAGGGTGCTATGATTGGAGGGCTCCCTTTTCCTACGAGGGCTGCTCTCAAAGGAGCGAGCATTCCCTCTTCCTTCCCACTGGGATGTTTTATAAAATGCATTCCCTCCCCCACCTTCTCCTAATCCTCTCCTCAATCTCAGAGTTGTGAAAATAAACCCAAAGCAAAGCCCCCAGACATGCTCCCTCCCCACCTCCTTTCAGGATCCATGGGGCTTCCTGCATAGAGCTGTCTACAGTTCCTGGTGTGACCACAACTGACCTTTGGTGGCTGATGAGACTGTTTCAGTAATTCTAGTGTGTGACAAAAAAAAAAACTGCAGATGCTGGAATCCAAGTTAGACAGGCAGGAGGTTAGAAGAACACAGCAAAGCAGGTAGCATCAGGAGGTGGAGAAGTCAACGTTTTGGGGTCCTGAAGAAGGGTTACACCCGAAGCATTGACTTCTTCACCTCCTAATGCTGCCTGGCTTGCTGTGTTCTTCCAGCCTCCTGCTTGCCTACCTTAGTTCCAGTGTGTGACATCTCCTGCCAGTGAGGAAGATAAGAACCTGATTCACCCATTTAGATCTCAGATTATCCTTGACTTCATTGAATGATTCACTGTGTTGTTGTTATGTCATTTCTATTGTTAACCTTTACGTACTTGCTCTTCGAATTGCAAGTATTTCTTTCCACACTCCTACTGGTTATACTATTAACCACTGTTGCTCCTAATTTTACCAAATGTTGCCCTTTAAGTTTCATCTTTGATTTAATTGCTGTATTTATCCAGAATTCTTTTGTAAGTTAATGCAACCTCATAGAAATGTTACAACTGTGAAAAGAATCCAGCAATTAAATGTTAAATTTTAAGTTGAACTAAGCCATGTGAGATTGTAACCATTTGGAGGGCTGTAAATGGTATTAGGCCTGCTGGGTTGGTTTCTGCATAATAGTCTTCATTTAAAGAGGTTATGATGATCCATCAAAAATTCTACATTTTATACGATTTAACTATGATTAAAAGCAGCTGTCTTAATGAGCAAAAAGACTTAAGGTTTCTAGGTAGATGGAGACCAGAATACCTAATTTTTGTAATAAAAATGGGAAGAGTTGGAGATACATTGACAGAAACTGTGGAGTGAGAAACCGAGTTAACATTTCAAGTCTGATATGACTCTTCTTCGGAAGTTAGTTTGTGTGATCTGCATGCACTTCTTCTATCATAAAGATATCTCAAGAGAAAGCACCTCAGATTGTTAAGTAATTATACTTGGCAGTGAATATAATCATCTGGAAATATTTGTTTACATGTTGATTATTGCTTTAGGTGGATTTGATCATTGCATTCACATTTAAAGCAGACTTGTCATTTAATAATTATCTCTAATTAAACATAAGCCAATGCTCCATAAGAAAATAACAACTTTAATTTTTAATTCCTCAGGAACCCAGAAACAGACAACAATATCCTCAAGCTCTTATATTATCTCTAGGTGTTGATATTGGCTATCTTTAACAAGTTGTTTTAGCTGTAATATACCTGTCAATATATTCTATCCTGAAATAGTGTTGATAGGTATTTCATCAGAGGTAAAAATCAACGAGGTAAAAACAGAGGGTCAAGTTGAGATCTACTGAATTCCTTTATGATTTCAAATGTCTCTTAGATAACGTTTCAGAAAAACAGTAAGGTCAATGGATAGAAGCAATAACAACTCTCTATCACTACAATTGACAAAGTTCAGTTGTTGATCTGTTTGCCCACTATCTTTCTGCAATTAAACCTGGGCCAAATTCCTTCTTATTCCATTGAATTTTATGATTTATTCATTAAATTTTCTTATATCATACTTTTTGTTTTTCTTTTTCATATTTACATAGACCCTAACCTTGTGGTAGCTTCTTTTTCCTTAAAAGTCCCCATGGTCTTGTTTTTATAAGAACCTCCACTACACTTCCCTGATCTAAACCACAGTGGAATACATTTGGAACAGCATTCCTCCCACTAGGCCACATGCATTACCTTAATTCTAGTTAGTTATAGGGTCGTTAAAAGCCCCCTGTGTTATTACTAACTTTTATTTTCAACCTACTTTTATGTTACGACTATGTGTGTCGAGTTGTACTTTAAGTGGATGCAAAGAAAGGATTATTAATGGCAGTGTAACTAAAATTATTCATGTCTTGTAGGTTAGTGTTTAAATCATTAATCCTTGAAAGCAACACACCCTCCTTGTATCTTACTAAAAGAGGACCAAGATTTACAGTCATAATTCTATAAAAATTGCATATTTCAAGCTATTTTTGCTGAAAGGACACTGGGAGACATAAATACACCGCTTGATCTAAAGTGGCAGCCTTGAAATCTAAATGTAATTCGTAGACAAACTGCTGTAAAGCTACAAATCTTTCAGGAAACCGATTCCACTGCATCAAACGTGCAATACATCACTATCTAGCAGTTTTGCTACCTTGACTGGCCCTGTGAGTCTTCGATGCATAATAATCAACACTATCACATATACTGGCAAAGTAAATGCCTTTCATCTTATGTGGTAGTCCAGTTGAAAATTAAATTCTGTGAGGAAATAGATCACTCTAGCGCACGTGCCTTGTTTGAATGAGCAGGCAATCTGAACTCAGTGCAGAAATGAGCTTTAGAATGAAGTATTGTAGTGGAAACCAAGGACTTAGGCTCAGTGAATAAATACTGAGAAGTGAACAGTAGCAATAAGAACTTAAATTGCACTCAATACTCTGTCTAGGCTTGAAATGTTAAATATGAACACAAATCTCAAGTCAGAACAACAGAATTTTGTCAACTCAGTGTAATTTGTTGAAATTTGCTTCTGTAGCTAAACATTAATATAAACTCATGTTTGGCCCATGCTTACAGCACTGTGAATGATTTTGACCTCCACATAACAACAGAACACAAGAAATGCAGACGGTAGAAAGAATGTTTATTACAATGAAGCCAGGATTGGGAGGCTTTGCTAATCAAGGGAGAATGAAAAGACTGGGCTCTTTTCTCCAAATAGACAAGGCTGAATGATGACCTGCTAAAATCTTAGAACTTAGAATCCCTACACTGTGGAAACAGGCTCTTCAGCCCAACAAGTCCACACTGGCCCTGTGAAGAGTAACCCATCCAGACTCATTCCCTTATTTCCTCCACCTTTTCCCTGACTAATGCACCCAACACTATGGGCAATTTAGCATGGCCAAGCCACCAAACCTATACATCTTTGGACTGTGGGAGGAAACCCATGCAGACACAGGAAGAATGGGCAAACTCCACATACAGAGTGTTGGTCAAGGCTGGAATCAAACTGAGGTCCCTGGCACTGTGAGGCTGCAGTGTGAACCACTGAGCTACCGTGTCACCTCCCACTCTGAGTGTGGGAAAGGATTTAATAGGGTAGAATAGAGAAGGCATTTACATTCACAGTCAAGACCAGAATTATAAATGCTCTTGGCTGTGAATAATAAATCCAATAGGGAACTCAGGAGAGGTTTCTTCATACAAAGGTGTTTCAGGAAGAATAACATTGATGATTTAAGGTGAAGCAAAAGAACCACATGAGGGTAAAAGGAATAGGAGACATTGATGGGATAACAAGGGGGTAGGAGGAGTTTGGAATGGAGCACAATTACTGGCATTGACAGATTAGATCAAATGGCTGTCCTGGTCTTCACCAGAAGAAGAGACAGAGTGCTGTAGGTGAAGAGGAGGGCATTTCCTCCTAACCAGGAAACAATGGACCCCCTGAAGTCCACCCTCCACCCAGGGGGAACCAAGTGCCCTACAGCTACAGGTAACTGAGAGCCATGATCCTCTGACAGTCCCACTGTCAGACACAGAACTAGAAAGTGAGGACCCTTGCCTTGGCTCAATGACACCAGAGCAGGTAAATGACCCCAGTGAGGAGCTGAATAGCTACCTCAGCCCTGCGAGGGTCCAGCAGTTCGTGCTCACCCTGGGGATGCAGGCAGCCACCCCAGAGACAGGACAGTCAAATGGACAATGGTACCCCCATAAACTGGGGGTTAAAGAAGGTTCCTTTGCTATCGTATAACAGGGGGCTCACTCAGTAGTTGGGTTCCACTGACGCCTCAGCTAAATACTAAGAGACTGAATGGTTAATAAACAGAACTGTAGATATGATAACTGTAAATTTGATTAACTCAATCTGTTCTCTGTAATGTTAAGACATGCAAAGTATGAACGGCATGACCAATTGTACAGGTACCAAAGATTTATTTCTATGAATAAAGTATATTTTGAAATTTAAAAAAAGTCCTGTAAATACTTTGGAAATTAATACTTTATTTTTCTCATCTCCTGTTCTGAAAATGGGTGGATTTCCTGGGGATACTGATTTGTTTTTGCTCAAAACCCCTTGGGCTATTTAAAAATGTGAAAAGAGTGAGAAAAGGTTATTCAGTATATGAATGGAAGTGGGGGTTTTTTTTGCATTGTCTGATAGACATTCATGAATCAAATCAATACTTTAAGTTTCTCTTTACCAAAGGAAAAGAATCAGCTAAAATTTAGAATGCAAGAGGAGGGAGTTGAGATGTTGGAAAGGTTTAAAAGTTAGTTATAAAGTCCATCTATTAGTAAGATTGGTTGTATGTAAATTTGCTTAATGACCAGAACTGCATAGGATACAGGATCATGAGGGTAAGTAAAGGTAGAAATTTCACAGCACTGGCCTTAATCTCTCAATTCTTTTTTAACAAAGGGGTGGTTCCAAATTATTGGAAAATTGTAACATTTTGCATCCTTGGTCCCAAAAAAAAGCACCAATAGCAAGAAAAAGCTCCAGCAACAATAGCCTAGTCTGTTTAACTTGTTGGGGAAGGATTTTGCAAATGATAATCCACAGTAATAATTTGTCACTTGGACAGATATGGAACAATTGTGGAAGAATCATTTGGGATTTGTTGAAAGCAGTTTATGGTTAAAAGTAATTTGACTGAGTTTTGCAAGAAGGAACAGAATGAGCTGCTGGAAAGACTGTGGTTGATGGATTTTTAAAAGGTTTTGGATGAAGTGTCACATGATTAGACTTTTCAGTAAAGTTTAAAGTTCACAAATTGAAAGGGACAATGGCAGGTCAGGTACAAAGATAGTTCCAGACCAAGAGAGAAGAAACACTGTTGGAATCCATTGCTCTTTGAATTGAATTAATGAGTAAAGCAGGGCCTGTCAGGTACAGGTTCAAGAAAAACAATCCTTTAATTTAAATGTGAGTGCACAAAAGTAAGACACAAGGAATAAGGCAGCAGTAGACCAAAAGTCAATTTCAATATTGTTAGACAAGATCTGACACACAAATGAGGAGCAGCTGCTTAGAGGGAAGTCCCTTTTTGAAAAACCTTTTAAATAGAGTATACTGAGAATTCAGGACCAGCATGTTTCTGTAAGAGTGAAAGGCAAGGGCAGTAAGTTCAGGGAACCCTGGATGTCAAGAGATTGGTGAAGAAAAAGAATGAAATATAGTCTGGTACACCATATTGAAAACAGAGGAAGCCCTTTAGAAGTAAAGAGAGAGTAGGGAGTTGTTTAGAAAGGAAAGTGGAAGGACAATGAGGGGCTATAAAATATGTTTGGCAGATGGGATTGAGAAAAAACCCCAAGGCTTTTTATAAGAATATTAAGGGTAAGAGGATTATCAGGGAAAGTGTGGGACCTGTTAGAGTCTGAAGGAGAAACCCATGGGTGGAGCCAGTGATGTGGGTGAGGTCTTCGATGGATATTTTTCACCCATATTCACAGTGGAGAGAGACATTGTAGCTGGGATTTCAGTTGGAATGGTGAGGTACGCGGGCACATTAACATTAACAAGGAAAGGTATTAAATGTTTTAATGGGCATATAGATGCACAAAACACCAGATCCTGATGAGATGTATCCCAGGATGTTTTGGGAGGCAAGGGAGGAGATTTCAGGAGCCCAGGTGAAGGTACTTAATATCACTGGACACAGGTGATGTGCTAGGCAAAAGTGTGCATTGCAGATGCTAGAAACCAGAGTTTAGATTAGAGTGGTGCTGGAAAAGCACAGCAGGTCAGGTGCATCCAAGGATCAGGAAAATCGACGTTTCGGGCAAAAGCCCTTCATCAGGAATAGAGGCAGGAAGCCTCCAGGGTAGAGAGATAAATGGGGGGAGCTGGGGAGAAGGTAGCAAAGAGTACAATAGGTGAATGGGGGTGGGGATGGAGGTGATAAGTCAGAGAGGAGGGTGGAGCATATAGATGGGAAGGAAGATAGGCAGGTAGGACAGGTCATGAGGACAGTGCTGAGCTGGAAGGTTAGAACTGGGGCAAGGTGGGGGGAGAGGAAATGAGGAAACTGGTGAAGTCCACATTGATGCCCTGGGGTTGAAATGTACGGAGGCGGAAGATGAGGCGTTCTTCCTTCAGGCGTTGGGTGGTGAGGGAGCGGCAGTGGAGGAGGCCTAGGACCTGCATGTCCTTGGCAGAGTGGGAGGGGGTTTGAAATGTTGGGCCGTGGGGTGGTGGGGTTGATTGGTGCAGGTGTCCTGGAGATGAAATGCCAGCTAACTGGAGGATACCTAATGTTGTTCCTTCTTTCAAGAAAGGCAGTGCAGATAGGCCAGGTAATTACAGAGCAGTTAGTCTGATGTAAGGGAAGGAAATTATTGGAAAAAAATTACGGAAATCAATACTTGTAAAGGGAAGGATTAATCAGGGATAGTCACCATGGATTGTTACAAGGAGATTCTGTCTGACTAACTTTAGTTGAGTTTTTTAAGAAGGTGACCAAGTATATTGATAAGAGTCATGCAATTGATTAGGTTTGCATGGACTTCAGTCAGGACTTTGACAAAGTCCCACATGGCAGAGTCAGCCAAAAGGTAAAGGCCCATGGGATTCAAAGCAAGTTGGATGAGAAATTGGCTGGCAAAGGGTGATGGTGGAGGGTTAATTGTATAATTGGAAGCTTGTGACCAACAAAGTAGCACAGGGATTGGTGCTGGGACCCTTGCTATTTGTCATATATGTTAATGGCTTTGTTGTGAATGTGGAAGGTATAAGTAGTAAGTTTGCAGATGATGTAAAAATTAGTGATGCTGTTGATACTGAGGAGGATGGTCTCAGGCTACAGTCTGATATTGATCAGCTGGCAAATTGGGCAGAGCAATGGCAGATGGAATTTAATTCTGAAAGATGTGAGGTGATGCATTTTGGGAGGTTCAATAAGGGAAGGATATGTATGAAGAGTAGGCCCCTTCGATGTACTGAAGAACAAGGTGAACCAGTCTATAAATCCTTAAAAGTATCAGCACAGGCAGGCGGAGTAGGGAAGATGGCATATGGGATGCTTGTCTTCATTAGCTGGGACATAGAAGGTAAGAGCAAAGAGATCTTGTTCGAACTTTAAAAACATTGGTTAGGCCACAGAGGAAATACTCTGTGCAGTTCCTGCCACACCATCAGAAGGATGTGATTGCACTGGAGAGGGTACAGAGGAGATGCACCGGGATGCTGCCCTGGGATGAAAAGTCTCAGTTATGAAGAGGAACTGGATAGGCTGGGTTTGTTTTCCTTCGAGCAGAGGGGGCTGAAGGGGCTGGGGTGATGGTGGGGTAGTGGTATCTGTTTGAAGTATATGAGATTATGAGAAGTTGAAACCGAGTACATCATGACAATCTCTTCTTCATGGCAGACATGTCTGAGATGTGTGTTGAAGGTGAAGTGCAAGCTGTTGAATATTTTTTCACTCTGAGGAAGATGGAAGTATGGAAGGTGCTGCCTGAGAAGGTGGGGGAGGCAGGTACTCTCAACACATTTAAGGAGCATCTGAATAAGCACTTAAAATGCCAGGGTACAGTAGGTTATGGACCAAGTGCAGGTTAGTGGGATTAGTGTTGTTTGGTGTTTGTTGGTCAGTATAGGTGGGCTGAAGGACCTGTTTCTATGCTCTTAGACTATGAATTTAGACCATTCAGCTCATCAAGCTTCCTTCATCATTTAATTTGATCTTGGCTGATCTTGATCTTCAACTCATCTGATTCTCCCCTCTCCCCGTTCCCACTGATTCCCCAAAAATCAGTACATCCCTGCATCAAGTAGATTCAGCATAACACTACAAGGGAAAGAATTCAAAGAACAATTACAAAATATTTGCAGATGACATAATTTGTGGACATGTTGTGAACGATGTGGAGGATAGTAACAGACTTCAAGAGGACAGAGCAAGTTTGATGGACAGATGGATTATAATGCAAAGAGTGTGTGAAGTGGTACATTTTGACAGGAAGCTCAACAATACGTAGAAAGGAAACAATGTAATCCTAAAGAGGTTCAGTTACAAATCATCGAAAGTGGAAGCATAGTTTCAAAAAGTGGTTAGAAAGGAATGAGAGATGTGGGCCTTTATATACAAAAAAAGAGACATTCATAACCAATGAAAAGTTCCTCTTCATATATGACAATAAGTAACTCATATCACAGTGCGAATCACATGGGCCTTGTGGCCAGGTAGAAATGTTAAATGGCTATTCTCTAAATCATCAACTTCATTCTATTGTAGAATTAAATAGATAGTTTAAAATATTACCATTTAGAAAATCTGACATACTGCACATCTCTCGAGGACCTGGGGAGAAATGGAATTGCTGCAATCAGTACAGATACTTTTGTCATTGTTTGTAAATATCAACATATCTCACCTCTTACCGTGTAAAACAAACCAGGTGGCACAGTGACTCAGTGGTTAGCACTGTTGCCTCATGATGCCTGGGACCTGGGTTTGATTTGAGTGGCAGTCTGTGTGGAGTTTGCACATTCTCCCTGTGTCTTCGTGGGATTCCTCTGGGTGCTCTGGTTTCCTCCCACAGTCCAAAGATATGCAGGTTAGGTGGATTAGCCCTGGGAAATGCAGGGTTGTGGGGGTGGGGAGATGAGATGCTCTTCAGAGGGTCAGTGTGGGCTCACTGGGTCAAATGGCCTGCCTCCACACTGTAGGGATTTGATGATGATTCTAGTCCCCCTTCAAAGTTGGAACAACAGTCACCTGACCTTTTTATTAAAGAAAATTCAGAACAGATCACAAAACTCCTTTTATTTGACAGTTTACCTTTAGTTAAAGAGACAAATCCAAAATGTAACAATCTTCCATGTCTAGCGTTTTGTAACGGAGCCCAGTGTTGGTGTGGAAGCAGGACTGTATGCACAAACTTGTTGCTTCAGAGATGAACATGCTATTACTAAGTTGTTCTGACGCTTCTGGAAGTTCCATGTCAAATAGCTGAAAATTCTAACCACAGACAGAGAAACAAAAGTACATAAAATTGCAGAGTTCAGAGCAAAGGGAAAAAAAAGCACTCAGCCTGTTTTTACATTCCACGCAAACATTCCTCTTTTCAGTTTTAGTTAAATTAATACTAAAATCTGACAGTGTTATAAAAGTTGTTGATTTTTTATATATCAGGTTGTTATGCCTCCTTTCAGAGCCTGTACAGCAATATAGCACAGAAATGAACATTACAGCTGCGGCACAATGACTGATTTTTAAATGTAATCGTCAAACACAAATAAAACACTGATGGAAAACCTTTGTGTTGCTGCAGAAAAAAAAAGTGCTTCTGAAATCTAGAAGCCTATCATAACCACAAATAATGTAAAAAGCTATTTATGCCAGTTTGACAGGTCCTTGGGAGCCACGCATCAACTTTCTGCATTCCTCTAAGTATTAATGGAACTCTGAGCAGAGTCAGAGCACCAAAGGTAATTCAGCATTCTGGGTACAGCAAATGAGGCTTCCATCCTAACAACATGAATAAAGGAAACAGCGGAAGTGAATGACTATCAATATTAGCAAACTCACAGCAATAAAGCAGACCTGCTGACAGCCAGCAAGTAATGCTGAAATGAGGAAAACAAAACATAAATTAACAAGGGAAGGAAGATATGAGTAAATGCTAAGATGGAAATACTTTCAGAAAATTTCATAATATATATTGCAAAAGAAATGATCAGATACAAAATGACTGGGCCTGCTTCTGTGCTGTACATCTCTATGTCTTTATTACTGCTTAAGGTTTGGCAATTTTGCACAGCAGTTTGATATTTGGGGACCAAGGGGATGATACAGTAGGGGGCACTGCAGGCAGTGTTGTCTTAAAGATGGTCCCAGAGAACTCAATGCAATTTGCATTTTATTATGAAGCATCAGGATGCAGTTTGATTTGTTGGGACAATGATAATAGACGATGCTTTACTCGTTGTTCATTTCTGTTGTCAGTTTCTATTATGCTGGAACTGTGGTCAAATCTGTCAGTATGTCTTCCAACAAACAAACGTTCAGGAGAGGGTGCAATTCTGAAAACTGGCTGACCTATAAATTTGCAGTAAAATTGATCAAATCCTTTTCAGTCTGCATTTTACTACATTGCTGAAATGTGAGCACATTGGTAAGGGGAGGGTGGTGCAGGAATTCAATCTCCCACACTTATCCAAAGGCCTTCAGTACTTGTCACCTCCCAAGTTGGTGCCTATCTTCCCTGGAATATTGTGTTTGAATCTGAAATAACTGCATGGAGGCTAGTATTTCATCACCAAGTCACCTTTTATTTACTAGTGCACGGTACACTGGCTGTGGCCAGCCAGCTCAAAGTCAATTCCTGAATTGAGTAGATTCTAGATTCCTTGTTTATATTTGTTTACCTCTACAGCACTATCAAACAGCAATAGTGCTTCCCCGGTTATATTTTTTTAAATAAAGAAAACCAAAAGAACAAATATCTTCCCTAAACAAAAGGAAAGAAAATGAAAATTCTCCTTCTACAAAAATGCAGGAGGAGGAGGAGGAGGAGGAGGAGGAGCAGGAAGAGGAGGAAGAGGAGGACACTAACTGTGGCCCAGCCAACACAGAGTCAATCCTCTAGACTGAGGAGATTGTAAATTTCCTGGTTATATTTATCCCCTGGTTATATCGATCAGCCAGGGCTTTCTGATTAGCCCAGGTTAACAACCCAAATCAAAAAGCTTATCGTCAACGAGGT